>NC_090764.1:50978872-51053872 GCF_036898095.1 Palaemon carinicauda | reverse complement strand
TCGTGTGTCCTTACCTTCAGCAATGCTTGGTCTTCCTCACTCAGATGGGAATGAGCTTCTCGTATTAACAGTCTGATAAAATAGGATAAAGCATTCTTTGACATAGGCAAAGATGGTTTCTTAACTGAACACCATAAAGCTTCAGATAGGCCTCGTAAAGGTTTAGTACGTTTTAAATAGAACTTAAGAGCTCTCACAGGGCATAAGACTCTTTCTAGTTCATTGCCTACCATATTCGATAAGATGGGAATATCAAACGATTTCGGCCAAGGTCGAGAAGGTAGCTCATTTTTGGCTAGAAAACCAAGCTGTAGAGAACATGTAGCCTTTTCTGACGAAAATCCGATGTTCTTGCTGAAGGCATGAATCTCACTGACTCTTTTAGCTGTGGCTAAGCATACCAGGAAAAGTGTCTTTAAAATGAGATCTTTCAGGGAGGCTGATTGTAGCGGCTCAAACCTGTCTGACATGAGGAATCTTAGTACCACGTCTAAATTCCAACCAGGTGTAACCAAACGACGCTCCTTCGTGGTCTCAAAAGACTTAAGGAGGTCCTGTAGATCTTTATTGTTGGAAAGATCTAAGCCTCTATGCCTGAAGACCGATGCCAACATGCTTCTGTAGCCCTTGATAGTGGGAGCTGAAAGTGATCGTTCTTTTCTCAGGTATAAGAGAAAGTCAGCTATCTGAGCTACAGAGGTACTGGTCGAGGATACAGATACTGACTTGCACCAGTTTCGGAAGACTTCCCACTTCGATTGGTAGACTCTAAGGGTGGATGTTCTCCTTGCTCTAGCAATCGCACTGGCTGCCTCCTTCGAAAAGCCTCTAGCTCTCGAGAGTCTTTCGTGAGTCTTTCGATAGTCTTAAGGCAGTCAGACGAAGAGCGTGGAGGCTTTGGTGTACCTTCTTTACGTGTGGCTGACGTAGAAGGTCCACCCTTAGAGGAAGACTTCTGGGAACGTCTACTAGCCATCGAAGTACCTCGGTGAACCATTCTCTCGCGGGCCAGAGGGGAGCAACTAGCGTCAACCTTGTCCCTTCGTGAGAGGCGAACTTCTGCAGTACCTTTTTGACAATCTTGAAGGGTGGGAATGCGTATAGATCTAGATGCGACCAATCTAGGAGAAAGGCATCTATGTGTATTGCTGCTGGGTCTGGGATTGGTGAGCAATATATTGGGAGCCTCTTGGTCATCGAGGTTGCAAAGAGATCTATGGTTGGTTGGCCCCAAGTGGCCCAAAGTCTCTTGCATACATCCTTGTGGAGGGTCCATTCTGTTGGAATGACTTGCCCCTTCCGACTGAGACAATCTGCCATGACATTCAAGTTGCCTTGGATGAACCTCGTTACTGGTGATATGTTTTGACCTTTTGACCAGATGAGCAGGTCCCTTGCGATCTCGTACAACGTCAGTGAGTGGATCCCTCCTTGCTTGGAGATGTACGCCAAGGCAGTGGTGTTGTCCGAGTTCACTTCCACCACTTTGCCTTGAAGGAGAGACCTGAAGCTTTTCAAGGCCAGATGTACTGCCAGTAGCTCCTTGCAGTTGATATGCATTATCCTTTGACTCGAGTTCCATAGTCCCGAACATTCCCGACCGTCTAATGTCGCGCCCCAGCCTACGTCCGATGCGTCCGAGAAGAGAACGTGGTTGGGAGTCTGAACAGCCAGGGGAAGACCCTCTCTTAGGCTGATACTGTCCTTCCACCAAGTCAGGCAAGACTTCATCTTCTCGGAAATGGGGATCGAGACCGCTTCTAGCGTCTTGTCCTTTTTCCAGTGAAATGCTAGGTGGTATTGAAGAGGATGGAGGTGTAGTCTTCCTAATGACACAAACTGTTCCAGGGATGATAGCGTCCCTATCAGACTCATCCACTTCCTGACTGAACATCGTTCCTTCTTCAGCATGTTCTGGATGCATAACTGGGCTTGGCTTGTTCTGGGGGCCGACGGAAAAGCCCGAAAAGCTAGACTGTGAATCTCCATCCCTAAATACACAATAGTTTGGGATGGGACCAGTTGTGACTTTTCCATATTGACAAGGAGACCCAATTCCTTGGTCAGATCTAGAGTCCACTTTAGATCCTTCAGACAGCGACGACTGGAAGAAGCTCTGAGAAGCCAGTCGTCCAAATAGAGGGAGGCTCGGATGTCCGCTAAATGAAGGAATTTGGCTACATTCCTCATCAGCCTCGTAAACACAAGAGGAGCTGTGCTTAGGCCAAAGCACAGGGCTTGAAACTGGTAGACAACCTTTTCGAAAACGAATCTCAGAAAAGGTTGGGAGTCCGGGTGGATGGGGACGTGGAAGTAGGCGTCCCTTAGGTCTAAAGAGACCATCCAGTCTTCCCTTCTGACCGCTGCTAAGACTGACTTTGAGGTCTCCATGGAGAACGTCTGCTTTGTGACAAAGACATTCAGAGCACTGACGTCTAGCACCGGCCTCCACCCTCCTGTCTTCTTTGACACCAAGAAGAGTCGGTTGTAGAATCCCGGAGATTGAAGGTCCGAGACTCTGACCACTGCTCCCTTCTCTAGTAAAAGAGATACCTCCTGTTTCAGGCTCGTCTCTTGTCTTCCTCTCTGTACCTGGGAGAGAGATCGATGGGAGACGTTGCTAGAGGGGGTTTCCGTACAAACGGGATCTTGTACCCCTCTCTGAGCAACTTCACAGATTGTGCATCTGCGCCTCTCTCTTCCCAGGTCTGCCAGAAGTTCTTGAGTCTGGCTCCCACTGCTGTCTGAAGAAGCTGGCAGTCAGACTCTGCCCTTAAAGGACTTGGTTCCTTTCTTCTTTCCTCGTTTCCCTTCGGCACGAGCACCTCCTCTGCTGGAGGCTCTGCCACGAAAGGGCGGAATAAAACGGGACGCTGGAGTGTCCATCCTTGGTCTAGCTGACAAGGTAGGCAAAGGGGTAGCTTTGCGAGCGGAGGACGCAACAAGATCGTGAGTGTCCTTCTGTATCAATGAAGCGGCTATTTCCTTAATCAGGTCTTCTGGAAAAAGGCACTTGGAAAGAGGAGCAAAAAGAAGCTCGGATCTCTGGCACGGTGTAACTCCAGCTGAAAGGAATGAGCATAGGTTTTCACGCTTTTTAAGGACTCTGGACACAAATGATGCAGCAAGCTCATTAGACCCATCACGTATGGCCTTGTCCATGCAGGACATAATGAGCAAGGAAGACTCTTTCTCTGTGGGAGAGATCTTTCTGCTTAGGGCTCCTAGACACCAGTCTAAGAAGTTAAAAACTTCGAAGGCCCTAAAGATACCTTTCAAAAGGTGGTCCAGGTCCGAAGATGACCAACATATCTTTGAGCGTCTCATGGCAAGGCGGCGGGGAGAGTCTACGAGGCTTGAGAAGTCGCCCTGGGCAGAGGCAGGAACTCCCAAGCCGAGAACTTCTCCCGTGGCATACCAGACGCTCGATCTAGAAGAGAGTCTAGCAGGGGGAAACGTAAAGGCTGTCTTCCCTAAACTCTTCTTGGACTGCAACCATTCTCCTAACACCCGCAAAGCTCTCTTGGACGAGCGTGCGAGGACGAGTCTAGTAAAGGCAGGAGTGGTAGACGGCATGCCTAACACAAACTCTGACGGAGGAGAACGAGGAGCCACAGAAACAAACTGGTCCGGAAACATCTCTTTGAAAATGGCCAAAACTTTCCTAAAGTCCAAAGAGGGTTGAGAAGACTTAGGCTCGTCCAATTCTGATTGTGGTTCATCTATGTGTGCAGCAACATCATCATCAGAAAGTCCCTCATCCGATAACTGATGAGGAAACGGCAATGGAGTGGGTAACGGCTGGTTCGCTGAATCCGGTCGCACGGGTGCATGCGTGACTGAGCCGGACGCAACGTCATGGAACTGCTGCCCAGTCTGTGAACTGGCAACAACCATGGCAGCGCGGGGACGCACAGCGTCTACTCCAGACTGTCTGGACTGATGTGGGTGCGCAGTGGAAACCACACTGGGTTGCGGAGGTTGACGCACCGCGTCAAAACAAAGCAACTCTGACGGTTGGTGAACCTCCCGAACGTCAACGGAGACCTCCGTGCGTCGCTTAACGTCAACATGCGGCTGGCAGATCACACTGGAACGCATGGGTGGCGGAACTCTCTCAACTGGTGTGCGTGAGAAGGTTACCTCAGCGTCCACAGGACGCACAACCGATCGTGTGGAAGGTTGTAGGCTAGGTACTGCACTAGCTGGTGCGGCAGCAACCTTCTCCGCACGAAAGTCCTGCATTAGAGATGTTAGTTTAGACTGCATGTCTTGCAGTAGAGACCACTTAGGGTCTACAGGAGCAGGTGCGGCAACAGACGGTGTTACTGTCTGAAGCGGTACCGCTTTGCCTCTCTTAGGCGGTGAGCAGTCATCGGATGACTGCAGCGAGTCCGAACTGACCCAGTGGCTACAACCGGGCCGTTGGACTTGCGCTGAAAGGACCGACTTGCGTTTAAGCGGTCGTGAGACCTTGGTCCAGGGTTTCTTGCGAGAAACACCTTCCGAAGACGAGGTATAAATGGGCTCTCTCGTCTTAGTTAGGTAGGAGCGATCTTGGGTAGAAACGCCCGGTACCACGGAGGGAACGTCTGTTCGCTGATTAAAGCCTCTCGAACCCATTTGTCGTACGACATTGCTTCTCCCCTGGACTTGGGAGCTTGCAAGAGGTCCCGGACTAGGAGGACGACAGGCACGAACAGACGAACCCTCAAGCGCAACACTATCCACAACACTATCACTCAGCACTTTAGCACTTCCCACTGCACTTTTGCACTTAAGCTCCTTCATATCCGCCATGAGCTGATTACGGTCACTAGCAAGGGACTCAACTCTCTCACCCAGAGCCTGGATGGCACGCATCATATCAGCCATCGAAGGTTCCTGAGTGCCAGGAGGGGGGTTAGGAGCAACCACTACAGGGTAAGGAATAGGTTGTGGGGCATGAGGAGAGGATACATCAATAGAACGAGAAGAACTTCTCCTAACTCTATCTCTCTCTAGCCTACGTGTATACTTTTGGAATTCAATAAAATCGAATTCCTAAAGCCCAACGCACTCCTCACACCGATCTTCCAATTGACAGGTTTTATCCCGACAATTGGAACAAACAGTGTGAGGGTCGATAGAAGCCTTCGGAAGACGCCTTGAACAGTCCCTAGCATTGCACTTCCTAAATTTTGGGACTTGTGAAGGGTCAGCCATTTTGAATTGGTCAAAGGGAAATTCAAAAACTATCAAAAAGTCATCAACAAAGAATCCGTTATCAAAAAGAGTTCAAGGATTTGTGTGAAGAGAAACCCTGCACAGCGAAAGCTCAAAACTAGAATAAAGTACTTCACCAATTAGTTGTGAAAAAACTCCAGTTTAGCAACAGCGAGTAAGTACGTCTTGTCGATAGCTCGACAGAGAGAAAATTGAGTCTTTGTTTACATTGAGTACTGGGTATCTGGACGACAGATGGCGCTGATGGGCACACCCGCAACCTGTGTAGCGATCGCTGGCGAGTTTTTACCTTAGAGTTGTCTGTCGGGCAACAGAGTTGCAGCTATATAATCACCGGCTAAGTTAAATATTGAAAAATATAGAAATAATAAGTATAAGTGAGTTTGTTTCAGCTCTATGGAATCCCAAATCCCTGTTACAATACTATTATATATTATTATTAGAGTGGATTTCTTTAGTATACTATTTGTATACTCATAAACTTATTAAAAGAAGATTTTGGATACACAAAGAGTACAGTACTTAAAAGAAGATTCACAGGTATACTACAAGTACAGTATTAAAATTTTCACACATCTAGCATTTGCAGGGGTGGTGGGTCAAGTGCTCCAAAAGTAATTCCCTGTGAATATGGATAGCAGACAGTAAGATTTTCCCATACTTACCATATTTATAGATTATATCTATTCAATACCATGTCCTTGGAAAAGTTGACAGATTTAACTGATTTATGCTTTAGTCTGAAGACAAATTGTCCAGATACAATCAGGTTACCCAGAATGGTCCTGGATACAATGATTGTGAATAAGATACTCTCAGCTGAACTGTTTTTACTGTAATTGCCCTGATCAGGTCCAAAAAAACTAAATTTGTGAGGAGTTGCACTTTGGATTCAAGTAAGATTAACTATAACTGTATTTCATATTAAAGTACACAAATATATTATGCTTCTAAAACCTAATCCATTAGCACCTCTATACACACTCTCTTTGACATACCTTATTTTCATGCATTCTGCTACAATCACCAGGCTGGTTTTGTGAGACAGATAATCCTTCATACTCCAAACACTTATCTTCATTCACATCACTACTGCAAAAGAAATTAATAATATGGTACAGTATATATTTATCCCTTACTTATCTAATACAACAGATTAAACAAAATCAACTGCTAAACATAGGTGCATCCATAATTTCTATTAATTCATGTAAAAATCAACTGCAAAACCTAAGAACACCTATAATTTTCATTAATTAATTATACTAGAAAAATAAACAAAGGTATAAAGAATAATATCCACTTACTCAGATTCTTTCCGAGAATGTTTGGACTTGATGTGCTCTTCAAGACGTCCTCTGCGGAAAATTCTCTTGCAAAATTTACACTGGTTCCTTTTAATGGACTTCTTACTCTTGTACATTGTTCTTCTAGTCACACTGCTCGTACATTTCTTGAAAACAGTGGAATCTGGGGAGGACTGATCTATGAAGAAAAGGAAGAGGTCAAACTCTTTAAGCTAGGAAGTTTTGAAAATCAATTGCTATTATCATTAAAATATCTTAACAAGACCAGCAACTGTTTGATATATTTGCTATTTACCCACTTGCAACAAATACAGGTTATTGGCTCCATAAATCTTTGCTTTAAATGCATTGTACATTGTGTATATTGAAAAATATTATTCAAAATACCTTTGGATCTTGTACACCAATGACTTTATAAAATGATAAATTTGGAAATAAGTTAGAAGGGCTGTTTCGAGAATTTAAAAGACAGTGAAAGATGGAAATGGAAGGTCATTAAAAGGAGAGGAGGCAAGGAAAAGGTGGGTGGATTATTTTGAAAGTTTACTGAATGTTGAGGATAATAGGGAGGCAGATATAATTGCTGTTGCAGGTATTGAGGTACTGGTGATGGGAGATGAGAATGAAAGAGAGATTACAAGAGAGGAAGTGAAGAGAGCAATAGATGAAACGAGAGTAAGAAAAGCATCTGGTATGGATGGTGTGAGAGCTGAGATGTTGAAGGAAGGGGTGTGACTGTACTTGAATGGTTGGTGAGATTATTTAATATATTTTATGTTGTCAATGGTACCAGAAGATTGGGCTTGTGCATGTATTGTACCACTATATAAGGGTAAGGGAGATGTGCAAGGGGTATTAGTTTGTTGAGTGTGGTTGGAAAAGTGTATGGGAAAGTACTGATTAATAGGATTAAAGGTAAAACAGAGAATGCAATCTAAAAGTACAGGGTGGTTTTAGAAGAGGTAGGCAGATATGCAAGAAATATTTAGCAAAAGGTAAGGTGTATGTTGCGTTTATTGATCTGGAGAAAGCGTATGATAGAGTTGATAGGGAAGCGATGTGGAATGTGATGAGGTTATATGGAATTGGTGGAAGGTTGTTACAAGCAGTGAAAAGTTCCTACAAAGGTAGTAAAGCATGTTTTAGGATAGAAAATGAAGTGAGCGATTGGTTTCCAGTGAGAGTGGGGCTGAGACAGGGATGTGTGATGTCGCCATGGTTGTTTAACTTGTATGTCGATAGAGTGGTGAGAGAGGTGAATGTTCGAGTGCTTGGATGAGGATTGAAACTGATAGACGAAAATGATCATGAGTGCGAGGTAAATCAGTTGTTGTTTGCGGATGATACTGTACTGGTTGCAGACTCGATAGAGAAGCTTGGCCGATTCGTGACGGAATTTGGAAGGGTATGTGAGAGAAGGAAGTTGAGAGTTAATGTGGGTAAGAGTGAGGTTATGCGATGTACGAGAAGGGAAGGTGGTGTGATGGTGAATGTCATGTTGAATGGAGAATTACTGGCGGAAGTAGATCAGTTTAAGTATTTGGGGTCTGTTGTTGCAGTAAATGGTGGAGTGGAATCAGATGTACGTCAGTGGCTGAATGAAGGATGTAAAGTGTTGGGGGCAGTGAAGGGAATGGTAAGGAATAGAGGATTGGGCATGAATGTAAAGAGTTCTGTATGAGAAAGTGATTGTACCAACTGTGATGTATGGATCGGAGTTGTGGGGAATGAAAGTGATGGAGAGACAGAAATTGAATGTGTTTGAGATGAAGTGTCTGAGGAGTATGGCTAGTGTATCTCGAGTAGATAGGGTTAGGAATGAAGTATTGAGGATGAGAATGGGTGTAAGAAATGATTTAGCAGCTAGTGTGGATATGAATGTGTTGAGGTGGTTTGGCCCTGTTGAGAGAATGGAAAATGGCGGTCTGCTAAAGAAGGTGATGAATGCATGAGTTGATGGGAGAAGTACATGAGGAAGGCCAAGGTTTGGGTGGATGGATGGAGTGAAGAAAGCTCTGGGTGATAGGAGGATAGATGTGAGAGAGGCAAGAGAGCATGCTAGAAATAGGAATGAATGGCGAGCGATTGTGACGTAGTTCTGGTAGGCCCTGCTGCTTCCTCCGGTTGCCTTGGATGACCGCGGAGGTAGCAGCAGTAGGGGATTCTGCGTTATGAAGCCTAGCAGTACCAGCCGAAATCGGTTGAGTTCCTCGTCAAGCTGGGAGGAGCGTAGAGAGGAAAGGTCCCCTTTTTTCATTTTTTTGATGTTGGCTACCCCCAAAAATTGGGGGAAGTGCCTTGGTATATAGATAGACTAGCATACAAACCTGGAGTTATTTATAGGGGTATTACTTTTGGCGTAGCTGAAAGACGAGCCATGATAATTTTAGTGAGGGATAACTACCCCCATCCTAGTTAGCAAGTGGGCGTGGGGTAGACTGGCTACCCCTCTCACTCACATCTCTCGGCTGAGAAACCACTTGGCGTTCTGGCAGGACTTCTTGGGGAACAGGGTGGCAGGCCAATTTGTATAATGAGCTCCAGGTTTGTATGCTAGGGAAAATAAAAATTACTTCCAAATTTGTCATTTGTTCCAGTGCCAATACAAACCCTCGGCTATTTATACGGGTGACTCACTCTTAGGACGGAGGAAGTCCTCACCAACTTGCCTTGGCCATGACCCGGGGTTCTCTCTATTTCAATCTGTGATCGATTAAAGTAGGAACCCCACCTTCGCTAAAATCAAGTGCCAATATAAGTGCCACTGATAGTGGCCTGCAGAAGCTTGTGTGTGAGTGAAACTAGCAGTTTGGCTTGTCTTTAACATAGGAACTCGAGTAAAAGACCTCAAGTTCTTAAGACTTACCCAATACCCTCCCTCAACGAGGTATTGGGGACGTAACAAAGTATTATTCTATACTTAGGAAGCACAAGGGAAATGAGTCTTACCTGCAGTGAGGTCAGCTGTGCTGAGGCTTGAGGGCTGTTTTCCCCAGAGGGGAAGAAGGTGAAAGGAAGAAAGGAGCCAAACATTGTTACTCATTCACCCCAGACTGACCTGGATAACCTCAGCCCTCAACCCTATGCTACTTGTCCATCAAGGAGCTTGAGGTGTTTAGATCATTTGTTGTGTGGCAACCACAGGATCAATTGAAAAGGTCTCCATGTTTCTGTGGGTTACATCTTGCAGGTAGTGGGCAGTGAAGGTCGTTTGATGCTTCCACACCCCCGCTTGCAGTACATGCGCCACAGAGTAGTTTTTCTTGAATGCCAGGGACGTTGCAATGCCACTGACGTCATGAGCTCTGGGTCATTTGGAAGGAGGAATCCATGAGGAAAGGGAATTCCTTGTGACCCACCTCTTGACCTTCCTCATACTGACACACGGGGAGAGCTGCTGCTGTTCTTTTAATGTAACGCCTCAGACTCCTCACTGGGCAAAACCCCAATTGGTCTGGGTCTTCGGTTACAGAACAAGGACTTTCTATCTGGAATGGGCTGAACCTAGGGTACAGCACACATGGATTTTGAGTCTTAGCAATAAAGTCAGGGACGAAACTGAGAATTACCTCTCCACATCTCCTAGAGTAGGAGATGTCAGAAGATAGATCACGTAACTCACAAACTCTCTTGGCTGAAGCCAAAGAGAGTAGAAAATCAGTCTTTCATGTAAGAAGGCAATCTGTTGCCTGGCATAAAAGTTCATAGAGAGGGACCTTCGGAGAGTGAATGACCCAAACCGCGTTCCCAGGAGGAGGTCTAAGTTCCGACGGGGGACAAGTCATCTCAAAACTTTGTATGAGTAGAGGCATCGAGGGGAGTGATACCCCTTCCACAGCATCAGCCACAAAAGACCGACCACTTCCTTCTGAGGTGTCTAGACATCCTTTCTGTAATAGCCTCTGAGAGAGGAGGTGCTGGACAGTTTCCAGGTGTGAAATCGAAGCGAAGGTACGGCTGTATGAAAGATGTTTGCATGTGGCTTTTTTAACAGAACATGTCGAGGACGAAGTTCCCTCAGAAGTAGCAAATGGTCCGGGAACCATTCTGCATGATGCCATAGCGGAGCTATTGGAGTTATGATAAGTTTTTGCTTATTCTGACTTGGTTGAGGACTTTCTCACCAGACCAAACGGGGGAAATGTGTACATCTAAGTTGTCCCACCATTGTTGGATTACATCTTGCTCTAGACCCTGGGAGTCTGAACTGGAGAACGGTCGAGCAGAAGCCAGAAGTTCAGAGCCGTTGTGAACAGGTCCACAGTCGAGGAACCACACAAAATTAAGACTTTTTTGGCTACTAGATGATTCAAAGACATTTGGAGCCCACTATCTGAGTCACCCTAGTCAGATTGTCTGCAAGCACATTCCTGTTGCCAAGAATGACACAAGCGGAAGGGGACACCTAGCTGTCTTCTGTCTATCTGAGTATTTCTACTGCTAGATGATTCTCTAAGAGAGCTAAAGGACGAAGATGGATTGTTGTGGCATACGGTCCTCCCCCACCTTCTTTTGATGCATCCGAAGAGAGCATCAGTTCAGGAAAGGGGGGAGGGAAAGAAGATTAGCCTCTTTGTGGAGGTTCTCGTCTGCCACCCACCATCTGCGGTTCATCGCGAGGGGTCGGGAGATTGTGTGGCAAGAAAAAACATCTCAAGATAATGGCAAGTCGTGCAACTGCTTGCAAGCTTCGGCTATGAAAGGGGAAGGGATCCTGTTCTCCTTCCCACTACCACTAATCTAGTGAGGTTGCCCAAGTAAAAATGATACAAATAGGTAAACTAGATAGTCAGTACTACTTCTGTTATTACAGCGACTCTCCTTAGAGATTGCCTTCCGGACAAGAGACCGGTCGGCATCTACCAAACACAACTAACTACTCCCAAATGATAAGATTGAGACGTATCTTCAATCTATTGTTGTACGGGTAATATGTGCTCAAGTCTATCTACCCGTAACACAGACCTGTCAGCAGGACAAGCATACGGGCATAGCTTGAACTAAAGTCATGTTCGGAACTCAGTTGGAGAACATTCAAAACTTTTGTAACCGAGATTCCTCTGTCTTAAGAAAGACAAAAAACGTTTGTATTTCTTAGTCTCCGATCAGTAAAACTGGCATAAGTATTGAATGTTCCCTTCTAGGGAACAGATGCGCTTATGAGAAGTTTTCAGTCCAAGTATTTCTTAGAAACTAAGACCTTCAATCGGAAAGAAAGGAAAGAAGTGCCTATGAAGACAGATCGTACATACAGTATGTCTGGTTACGGGAAGATAGACGAGTTATGGATAACCTGGTTCCAGTAAAGGATATAGCCATTATACCTTATTAGAAAGGAGTTCTAATTATAAGATGGTTTATAGCCCTTGTTAGCAGAAAGATCGCTTGCACGCATGAGTTCTTGCCCATCTGTGTTAGCGCATGCGTAATCTTTGCCTCCGGGTAAAAGTTTTAAAACGAATCCGGTTGCATGAATAATGTATATTATTATTATTATTATTATTATTATTACTTACTAAGCTACAACCCTAGTTGGAAAAGCAGTATGCTATAAGCCCAGGGGCTCCAACAGGGAAAATAGCTCAGTGCGGAAAGGAAAAAAGGAAAATAAAATATTCTAAGAAGAGTAACAACAATAAATAACTCCTATATAAACTATAAAAACTTTAACAAAACAAGAGGAAGAGAAATAAGATAGGAGAGTGTGCTCGAGTGTACCCTCAAGCAAGAGAACTCTAACCCAAGACAGTGAAAGGCCATGGTACAGAGGCTATGGCACTACCCAAGACTAGAGAACAGTGGTTTGATTTTGGAGTGTCCTTCTCCTAGAAGAGCTGCTTACCATAGCTAAAGAGACTCTTCTACCCTTACCAAGAGGAAAGTGGCACTGAACAATAACAGTGCAGTAACCCCTTGGGTGATGAAGAATTGTTTGGTAATCTGTGTTGTCAGGTGTATGAGGATAGAGGAGAATATGTAAAGAATATGCCAGACTATTAAGTGTGTATGTAGGCAAAGGGAAAAAGAACCGTAACCAGAGAGGAGGATCCAATGTAGTACTGTCTGGCCAGTCAAAAGACCCCATAACTCTCTAGCAGTAGTATCTCAACGGGTGGCTGGTGCCCTGGCCAACCTACTACGAATCGCAACATTATTGCCCAAGGAAAATTTGATCGTCTACAAGCTGTAGTATTTTTTAAAGATGTGAGTACATATGCCCACAAACAAAATATACAATTATTGTGGTGATCATTCCTCCTTTGATTTGCCTATCCTCCTTGTGGGAGGGGATTCCCAATGTTCATACACAAAGTTGTCTGACTCCCTTGTGGGCAGGGTTTGAAAAGATGGCCACGTTGTTATCATCATTCGAAAACATAAGCTAACATTGCTCCCATGGGATTGAATACTCGAGACAATAACCCTGTAGGGGTAAAATAAATAGTCTCAGAAGCCTATCGTGTAAAACAAGAAGTCGTTATGCCCAGGGGTACAATGACGACATGCGGCTAACTCAAATAATACAGTAGAAACTGTGTTTGTGGCAATAACATGGTTCCAGTAAAGGATATAGCCATTACAACTTGTGGCAATGGCATGGTTCCAGTAAAGGATATAGCCATTACAATTTATTAGACCAGAGTTCTAATTATAAGAGGGTTTTTGGGCTCAGGCCATGTCGTCCTGATGGAAGGTTCCTTTAAGTAGCTTCCTAGGGTATATTTGACTACAGTGATATTCCCAGAGAATTTGACTTAAGGTCTCCAGAATTCTGACTCCTGGCACGAATATCCTTAAAGTTTCCTTATAGGATATCACATAATACCAGGGGACGTATTCTTGACACGCCACATAGCAATCTGCACCCCGCATAGCGTTTACGCTTCGAGGGGGGAAAAGTGGCAAAATAAATGAGGAGCCATTATAAAGTTCCCTTCCTCCGTTACTGTTTGAGTACTCAGATGGCGCAATAATTGCCGCCATCTTTATTCCTTTCTCTGTAGCGGTCTCGCTCGGTGGTTTTCCCAGTGCTCTCTCATTTATTTGGATTTATTATGCAATCTCCAGCCTCTTCTGCCTCTGGAAAGTTGAGTATTTGATTCTTATGCTGTATAAATTTAGCTCTGGCAGTAAAGTAAAAAAATTGAATCGAATTACTGTAAACTAATTTTTTGGCAGAATTATTGCCTGGACCGGAGGCGTCTTCGGCGCGGTCGTTCGTAATGCATGAGTTATTTAGTTAGCCAGAACGACTTTCCCGGTATAATAGCTTAAATAAAAATAATTAGCTACTTAGTCTTCATTGCTAGGAATTAATTATATTATGACAATAGTATTCATATTAGTTTCGGCGAATTAGGTAGCCGATCTTGTTTACGCTAGGCTTCCTAGCCTAGGCGTTTTAGTTTACTCTCTTGCATGATATAAGTGTTCCTGGTGCTAATAAATTTAAATGAAGATAATAGGCAATTTATACATGTAAGATATATGGATTGCACATAAAATTTCCTCTTCTAAGATAGTATACGAGAGAGCTTCGATGAGTTAGGTAGTCGATCTCATTGTCACTAGGCTAGTAGCCTAGGGGCTTTAGTATACTTTCATACAATCTCCCCGGTTACCCTCATATATAGGGTAATCCCTCCTTCCCTCTGAGTGTAGCCTAAGACTACAATCCTAGTTGATCTTGCCTCGAATTGTCATTCAGGCAAGACTAGGCTAGGGTTTTTCTGCCCCTTCACCTAGCTACTGATAGTGAGCTTTGGGTTTGGGTCAGAACCTCAGAGTACTTGTCGTGTGCCGGTAACTGGTCGACAGGGTGAATGTATTCCCCTGTCTGATCTTGTTTGATGGCATAGGAGGTTTTGCCTCCCTAGACTGCACTTGAAGGGGTCATGTGATTCCCCCTTCTCCCTGTGGTTTAGTCGACTAGTCCTGTGCTCGCAGACCCTAGGCTGAAGAATAGAGATCATTCTGCTGCCTAGGATGGCGCCGGCATTGGAACTCTGTTTCTCTATGATTAAGGGTGGCGGCTAGATGATTGCCGGCCCCCTTACTGTATTGGCAGACCCTAGGCTGGGGAATGATTCCCCGTCCGCCTAGGATGGTGCCGATACTGAAACAGGGCTTCCTCAAGGTGTAGTAGGACCAGCATGCTGCCGGCACCTCTCACACCTAATACAGGACCCTTTCCCCTCCCCACTCTGTCCTTTAGTGATGGCCTAGCCATTACATCCCTTTGGCCGTCGTCCTGCAATCTCGCCGCTTGCCGGCAGGTTGTAGGGCCGGCTTGGGCTTCTACTTGTATGGCCTAGTCTTTCAGCTTCCCTATCGGACACAGAGCTTCGGGATAGCTGTGTCGGCAGGTCCAGCTGCCAGCAGAAGATCCATTTACTTTGGAGGGATCTTCAGTCCTCCCTTGGGCTGCCATTCACATCCTATGACCAGCAGGGACCGGCAACAGAGGTGGATGGGTGGAAGCTTGATTATCTTATATTCTCCTCTTCCATTAGAACCCTCATTCGGGAGGAAGGAAGTGAGACAGTGCTCTTACATCACCCTTCACTCTTTGCTTTCTCTCTCTCTCTCTTGGCTAGTGCGGCCAGGTACTAACCTAACTAGCGGCTGCCGGCCACTAACCTTGCTGGCAAGATGCTGGCTAGACTTGTGGACCGACAGCCAATGATTCACTGACACATCTGACTTAGCCGGCAAGACCCGGCCGAATTCGGTCTACCGGCTACTACCCTGTCACATTGAATGCTGTCTGGGCTAGTGTGTCAACAGCCGGTGACCCGCCGGTGTCCGGTAAGCCACCGGCTACAAAATTATTTTTCAATATTGTGTCAGTTGAATTGTGGCCTAGGTACTAGCCATGCCGGCAGCAACTACGGTATATGTATATACAGTAGCCAGTACATCTGTAGTATAGAGCATACTGCAGACAGAAAACTATGGTATAAAAGTATACAGTAGTTAAATTTTCTAACATACTCTGTGTCCAGGCGCAGTCTATTGTTGAGACCTTATAAGATTGAGAAAGGAATTCCCTTTCTATATACTGATAGATGATCAGTTGTTAATGACCCTCATTATTAATCCTTTTGAAAGTCAGTGTTAGTTACACTCTTCTATCCTTATAGGCTAGACTCTTCCACCGAGCCTCCTGAGGAGGATAACCCTAGGGTTAATATTGAGGGAGGTCACAGCAATTGGCTGGGCGGGAAACACACGTATGTGTCTTTCCTAATTCATTTCTAGCTTATCTATCCTAAGCTATATGTAATAAAATAAAATGGAAAATATTATTATAATATTTATTAGTTTATCTAGTGAGATGAACTACTTTATACTCATTTTATTTTCCTCTCTTTACAGGAGGACCATGTGAAGTGCGGCAGGGTCTTCTGCAACATGCGTAGCAGGGACTTCTGCGGCCACCTGGAGTGTAGGACACACTCCCGCTGTTCCATAACCAAGGGACCTCTCAAATACTGGGACCCCTAGGTATGTACTGTGTGCAAAGACTTGGTGTATGAGGCTTTTGAAAACCCCAAGACAACGGAGTCAAGAGATGCAGCTCGGAACAAGCTGCGCAGATGGGTTCGTGGCTTCCAAAAAAATGCCACGGGGCCATACCTCCCCAATGAGCGTATGAGGGCCTGTCTATTCCCCAAAGCATCTGCGGATGCTGTCATTCCTCAGCCTCACCCTGAGATCCCTTGCATCTAGATAGCCATGGATACAGATGTGTCGGATGCGATGAAGGACATCCATCTAGATGATGAGAAGATGTCAGAGGTGTCAGAGGACACTGAAAAAGACCTTCTGACTGAAGGTCGAGAAGAGGAGTCAACGTTGGCTCCAGAGGTGGAAGAGGATGAAGTCGAAACAGTCTTTGTTTCGTCGGTTCCTGCCCCCGAACCGGTGCCCTCTACGTCCTCCGCTCCTCAACATGAAAAGTCGGACAACACCCTGTCTGCCATCGAAGCTATGATGGAGATGTTTCAGAAGAAGAGCGAAGAAAGGGAAGCTGCGCTAAGGAAGGAGATTCATCAGCTTGCAGCAGCCCGTGGGTCTCATAGGAGACTCAACGTGAAGGATCTTCCCTTGTGCTCCGAGGTAAACCCATGGAGGCATGCCGAGTACATGCCAATAACGAACGGCAAGATCTTCATCTCAGAAAAGCTGGGAGTTGTCCTTATGAGGACATTGAGTTCTGGCCCAGCTTTGAGTCCTATCCTGACTGCTTTGTTCGTCTAAGGGCGGAACCTGTTTCTAAGGAGGAGACAGAGCCCAAGGAGGTCATAGTGCTTGACCATACAAAGGCTCAGGCTTTACTAGCCAGCAGTCTGAAGGACAGGGGCTTCACCAACTCTAAGGTGCCGGCCCTGAGCCAGAAACATCCTTCCTTTCTTGCTCCAGCAAAAATGGCCTTCCCCTTTGCGGAAAAAAGGTTTAAGGCAGTGATTAAAGCAGTAGAAGCTGGGAAACCTTGCCCTACACTGGAGGAGTGTAGGCCCCTTTCCCTAGCCCTGCCAACGGATCACAAACACTGGAAGGATATCAAGCTTACCTTTCCAGTCGCGAAGTTGGAGGCCGATATCGCTGGACATCAGTTTAGCGAAAACCTCCCCAAGTTGTCTGAATTTCTCCTGCGTAGGGAGCAGGATATGAAGGAAAGGCTTGCTGCCTCTCTGTCCCTCCAGGTGACCCTGGAGGCAATGGCTAGTGAACAGAGGTCCCCGAATATGTTCATGGTCATAGTAAAACACACTTGGCAACCCTAACTAAGGATTTCTATAGCTTTGTTAGGGCTAGAAGGGCTTGTAGGGAGTTCGTGTTTGCCTCGGCTGCGGTCAAACACGAACCCAGGAAGTTGATATCTTCCAATATCTGGGGGAAAGACCTCTTCCAAAATGAAGTGGTCAAAGAAATAGTCAACAAGGCCGCCACGGAGAATAGAAATCTTCTCCAGAAGTGGGGCATGTCGGCTAAGAGGAAGTCTTCCCCGGATGAGGGTCCCCAACCGAAATGGAAGACAAAGAAGCCAAGAGTGTCCTCTCACCCTGCTAGACAACAACAACAGCAACTTCCCGTGACCGCGGTGCCACAGATGGTGGCACAGCCCAAACCCACCTACCAGATGGTGCCCCAGCAGGTGGTGAATCAGTCACCAGCCTTCACTCCCGCCCATGAAAGGCAGACCACTACCTTTCGCCCTAAAGGTAGGGGGTCAAGTAGAGATTCCTCTAGACGTCCCTTGAGAGGAAGAGGGGGTAGATGCACGTGGTCAAGGAGGCAAGCCCTCCGGAAACCAGAAGCAATGAGATGCTTCCGGTAGGAGGAAGACTCCAACTATTCTGGGATCGTTGGACCTTCGATCCCTGGGCCCACAGCCTAATCAAGAACGGACTAGGTTGGAGCTGGAAGACAGCTCCACCATCATTTCCTCAATTCTTCCAACACTTCACCCCCATTCTGGAAGAATACACCCGAGAGCTCTTGAGCAAACGGGTGATAAAGAGGGCAAAGTCCATCAAATTCCAAGGAAGGCTGTTTTGTGTTCCCAAGAAGGACTCAGACAAACTCAGAGTCATTCTGGATTTGTCGCCACTCAACAAGTTCATAGAGAACGACAAGTTCAAGATGCTAACCCTTCAACACATAAGGGCCCTGTTGCCCAAGAGGGCATACACAGTCTCCATAGACATGGCAGATGCCTATTGGCACATTCCGATCAATCGCCAACTCTCCTACCTAGGATATAGGCCACAAAAAAGAAAGTACGCTTTCAGAGCCATGCCCTTCGGACTAAACATAGCCCCAAGGATCTTCACGAAGCTTGCAGAAACAGTCGTTTAACAACTACCTTACAAGGTGTCCAGGTGATATCCTATCTGGACGATTGGCTGGTGTGGGCAGCATCCGAGTCGAAATCCATTCAAGCATTCAAGAAAGGGATCCAGTTCCTGGAACATCTGGGATTCAAGATCAACACCAAAAAGTCTCGACTATCTGGAGCTCAGAAGTTTCAATGGCTATGCATACATTGGGACTTACAGTCACATCGCCTCTCCAATCCATTAAAGAAGAGGAGAGAGAGCGGAGCGGGATCTGTCAAAAGACTTCTAAAATCCAACAGGATTTCAAGACGCCAACAGGAGAGAGTGCTGGGCTCCCTTCAGTTTGCATCAGTGACAGACCCAGTGCTAAGAGCACAGCTAAAAGATGCACCAGGAGTCTAGAGAAGATACGCATCAAACGCTCGAAGAGATCTAAGAAGACCAATACTGATCCGACCATGATCACTTCTCAAGCCATGGTCGGAGGCCAAGAACTTCAAGAGGTCAACACCTCCGCAACCACCTCCACCCTCAGTCATCATCCACACGGATGCATCCTTGGAAGGATGGGGAAGTCACTCTCATCAACGGAAAGTTCAAGGAACTTTGTCCTCTCTATTCAAGACCTTCCATATCAATATTTTGGAGGCCATGGCAGTCTTCCTCACACTGAAGAAATTATCTCCTCGCCCTTCAGTCCACATAAGACTGATTCTGGACAGCGAAGTGGTAATGAGATGTCTGAATCGTCAAGGCTCGAGATCACCTCAACTCAACCAAGTGATGTTGGCCATCTTCCGACTAGCGGAAAAGAAGAGATGGCACTTATCAGCAGTTCACCTTCAAGGGTTCCGCAATGTGACAACGGACGCTCTATCCAGGCTAACTCCGATAGAGTCAGAATGGTCCCTAGACACAAGATCATTCTCCTTCATCTTACATCAAGTCCCGGAACTGCAGATCGACCTCTTCACGACGAGCGACAACAGGAGACTTCCTCGATATGTGGCCCCGTACGAGGACCCTCTAGCGGAAGCAGTGGACGCCATGTCCCTCAACTGGAACAGATGGAACCGGATTTATCTGTTCCCTCCATCCAACCTGCTGACGAAGGTCCACAACAAGCCGAGATCTTTTCAAGGAACAGCAGCCCTAGTGGCTCCCAAGTGGCCCCGGAGCAACTGGTTCCCTTTGATATTGGAATTACAGCCGAGGCTGATTCCCCTGCCGGACCCAGTTCTGTCTCAACAAGTACAGAAGTCGACTGTCTTCGCTTCATTACAGAAAACCCAAGACCTTCATCTCATGATTTTCTCTCCCTAGCAGTAAAGAAAAGGTTTGGGATCTCAAAAGACAGTATAGACTTTTTAGAGGAATATAAGTCAAAATCTACCAGAAGGCAATACGAGTCGTCTTGGAAGAAGTGGGTGGGCTTTGTTAAGGCAAGAAATCCAAGGGAAATCTCGACAGATTTCTGCTTATCTTTCTTTATTCATCTTCATGAACAAGGTTTAGCAGCCAACACGATAACTACGTGTAAATCTGCCTTGACTAGACCCTTGCTTTATGCTTTCCCAGTAGACTTGTCTAATGAGATTTTTAACAAAATCCCTAAGGTATGTGCTAGGCTCAGGCCTGCAGCACCTCCAAGGCCCATTTCATGGTCTTTGGATAAGGTACATTTTGCTTCAAGTTTGAACAACGATAATTGCTCTTTGAAAGATTTGACTCAAAAAGTTATATTCTTGTTTGCTCTAGCCTCAGGGGCTAGAGTTAGTGAGATATTGGCCCTTTCTCGGGAAGAGGGCTATATCCAGTTTGCTGAAACGGGAGAGCTAAATCTCTTTCCCGACCCAATGTTTCTTGCCAAGAATGAGCTACCCACTAAGAGGTGGGGTCCCTGGAGAATCTGCCCTCTGAAGGAAGATGTCTCGCTGTGTGCAGAGGAGAGTCTAAAGGTCTATCTTCGCAGAACTTCAGACTTCAGGGGAGGACAGCTCTTTAAAGAAGAAACATTGGGCTCAAACTTATCCCTGAAACAACTAAGGGCGAAGATCACCTACTTCATCCGCAGAGCGGATCCTGACAGTACACCTGCAGGTCATGATCCTAGGAAAATTGCTTCTTCGTTAAACTTTTTCCAGCTCATGGATTTCGAGAGCCTTCGCTCGTTTACTGGATGGAAGTCACCCAGAGTGTTTTTCAAACACTACGCGAAGCAAGTGCAAGAATTAAAACGATTCGTGGTGGCGGCAGGTAGTGTACTAAAACCTGTCGCTTAGTGCTGCGAGGAACAATGAATTATGTGGGACTATAATTCTAAAGGGTGTACATGTTGGCACATTATAGTGCAACATGGTAAGTGAAATGTCATCAAGGTGACATTATGGACTGTTCCAGTGTACAAAGGTGGAAAAACATAGACTGAACACTAAGTGCCGTGTGTTTTTTTACACGTGTAAATAGACAGACTTCTCAGAAAGACATTAAAAAATTTATCAAATTTTCAATCGAGTGGCAAAAAAAATATGAAAAAAAAAATTGTTTTCAGGTAAAACATGTATTTCTGATTTATTCTGTATTGTCTATGTTTGTAAATTCTATTTCACTTGCATTTTTATATTATTATGAAATGTATGCTGAATTTTTAT
This sequence comes from Palaemon carinicauda, assembly GCF_036898095.1. NCBI lineage: Eukaryota > Metazoa > Arthropoda > Malacostraca > Decapoda > Palaemonidae > Palaemon > Palaemon carinicauda. Next base: position 51,032,842 of record NC_090764.1, on the reverse strand, counting down.
TTATTTTTTGACAATAAATGTTTAATTGTTTTGCCCGTCTTATTTCGCCCTAAACATATTTTAATAAAGTTATGTGTGAGCATTACTTTTATTCCTTACTATTCTGCATATTTATAGTAAACAAAGGTAGTAACTTTGTTCCTATACGTAAACAAACCTTTCTAGCCAGGCTTACCTTGTTTCGATACAGATACAAACTTGTCTGTTACGGTATACAGCTGAGCTGATATACCTCAGATGCTATGGTGGCTGACATGAACTTGTGTTCGTTTTATAAATATAAACTTTGGCTAAAGGCATACAATGAGACTTGTATGCCCTTTTGATTGCTAGGTTGGTCATATGAAATATGCAAACTTCGAGACTTTTTCCCGAGTCTAGTTTGACTCTTCCCTGTAGGGGGCAGGAAGCACTAACATAGTCTATGATTAGAAGAGATGACATATAACGGTAGTGTCATAGGACTCTAAGGTCTATATGACCAAGGAAATATTGTCTTGAGGTTTAAGGCACAACTGGGAAATCCACGTATACATTAATGCTCTAGTAAACTTCCATCAGGACGACACAGCCTGAGCCCAAAAAACGGATTTTGAGCGAAGCGAAAAATCTATTTTTGGGTGAGATAGCCATGTCGTCCTGATGGACCCGCCCTCCTTTCTATGAAAGGTCTTGGCAGGATCCCTCCCAATAATACTGTATCTATAAGTACCGGCTCAACGCTACAAGGAATAAAGATGGCGGCGATTATGGCGCCATCTGAGTACTCAAACAGTAACGGAGGAAGGAAACTTTACAACGGCTTCTCTTTTATTTTGCCACTTTTCCCCCTCGAAGCGTAAACGCTATGCGGGGTGCAGATTGCTATGTGGCGTGCAAGAATACGTCCCCTGATATTATGCGATATCCTAAAAGGAAACTTTAAGGATATTCGCGCCAGGAGTTATAATTCTAGAGACCTCAAGTCAAATTCTCTGGGAATATCACTGTGGTCAAATATACCCTAGGAAGCTACTTAAAGGAGCCTTCCATCAGGACGACATGGCTATCCCACCCAAAAATAGATTTTTCGCTTCGCTCAAAATCCGTTTCATAGCCCTTGTTAGCAGAAAGATCGCTTGCACACATGAGTTCTTGCCCATCTGTGTTAGCACATGCGTAATCTTTACCTCCAGATAAAAGTTTGAAAACGAATCCGGTTGCATGAATAATGTATGTGCGACAAATCGCAACATTATTGCCCAAGGAAAATTTGATTGTCTACAAGCTATAGTATTTTTTAAGATGTGAGTGCATATGCCCACAAACAAAATATACAATTATTGCAGCGATCATTCCTCCTTTGGTTTGCCTATCCTCCTTGTGGGAGGGGCTTCCCAATGTTCATACACAAAGTTGTCTGGCTCCTTTGTGGGAAGGATTTGAAAAGATGCCCACGTTGTTGCTATCGTACGAAAACATAAGCTAAAACTGCTCCCTTGGGATTAAATGCTTGACGCAATGACCCTGCAAGGGTAAAATAAAAAGTCTCAGAAGCCTATCCTATAAAACAAGAAGTCGTTGTGCCCAGGAGTACAATGACGACATGCGGCTGACTCAAATAATAAGTAGAAAGTGTTTGTGGCAATAACCTTACGGTTTTGTCTTAGAGACAGTGCTTGCGCCAGGAAGGAGTTCTAATGCCCTTTATGAAGTTTAAACAACGCTTGTTGAAGTTATGTAAAACTTCTCAGGAGCGAGTTTCCCAAAAAGGGTGTAGTCTCGTATGTGAGGATTTGCTCAACAAGACCATACACTAGGTTGCCATCTACCGCTTTACCGTATGGGGTTGCCATCGAACGCTTTTTCGCTAGCGAAAGAACTATCCGCCTGCTAACTCAACCACTAGTAGTGGGAGGGGTGGAGGGAAGGTGACAGGGGTTCGTTCGAAAACGAAAGTAATGGTGCTGGCGAGATCAGCCTAGCTGTCGCATAGCAATCAGCTGGGAGTGTAGAGTGACGTTACAAGTCACGCTACACTCGATAACCAAGCCCGTAGGGGGTCAACCATAGAGTTTTTAGGGTAAGCTCTGGGTAGCGCAAACCAAGAGATTCGGCGCGACGAAAACCTCAGGTTTCTATGTAAAGGGTACTCGAAAACTCATCGAGAACCTTGTTGCGCGAATACACCCAGAGAGAGGAGCTACTATGGATCGTGAACCCATTTCGTGCAACCTTAAGGATCGTCATTATGATAACCCGATAGAACTATGTCACCGATTCCTGATGGGAGATGGAATCCTTCAGGAATCATGTCATGTGAACCCCACAGGGTTCACTCGACGAGAGGCATGATTACAACCCAAAGGAACTATGTCATCGATACCTGGAGGGAGATGGAAACCCTCAGGCATCATGTTGTGTGAACCCACAGCGCTCACGCGACAAGAAGCATGACGAGAATCCTGAGGAACTACATCATCGCTGCCTTGTGGGAGATGGAATCCCTCAGGCAACATGTTGAACCCACAGGGTTCACACAACCAAGGATGACGAGAAACTGAAGAAACTAGGTCATCGTTACCTAGAGGGAGATGGACGCGCAAAGGTCCTCCGTTGCCTAAGCCTAAGAGCGTGATTCCCTTCGTTGGCAATTTTTGAGTGCATGACAAGAATAGCACTCTTGAGTAGAGGAAAAATAAAACAAGACTGCATTTGACTCTCACAACGGAGTATCTAGTTGTAAAGGAAGTCCGTAATGGGTTCTCCAGAGTCATAGACATGCCACTGTATGTGACCTGTCTTTTTGGAAAGACGAGTCTTGCCGACGAGGCTAGACCGAAGCTCTAGTCGAGTCCCTTGATAAGACAAGTCCGACTATTAGTCTGCATGGAAGTGGGGAGAAGCCCTCTATTCCTTTCCGGAAGAAAATTGCTCGCAAAAGGGAATCAAACAGAAGACAGCAGCCCTTCTCCTGCGAAAAGAATATCACTGCTTGTCATTGATATTCATTCCACTTCCCAAAGGAAGACCTCCAAAACAGGGGCTGTAGGAAGAATACTCCTGCAGAAAGGGTGGAGTCTATAAATTCCAAGCCCGTGGGCAGGATACCCTGAAGGGGAGACCACATAGGAGCAGAAAGTGTTTTCCCACGAACGGGAAACTGACAAAATCACTGACATTCCCCTCAGCACATTCTCAAAGAAAGAAGGTGCCTACTAGGGGATTAAGAGACAGTATCGTTCGTGCTCTGATCATAGACCTAAGGACATATGGTCCTACATGAGGCGGCCCTCCCCTTTTCTTTGATGCCTCTACAGGAAGCGTCAAATCCAGAAGAACAATTAGATCTAGTCCTTGAGAGAGATTCTCGTCGGGCAGTCTCTTAACTAGGACTGTTACTTGCTCAGGTCTTGTAGAGGACCAAGAGAAGGACGATCCCTAGAGCAGAAGTACCTTGGACCCAGCTAGTTCTTCAGAGGTCACACTCGACGTGGACTAAAGTGGTCTCATCGGACCTGCAGAAGTTTCTACAGGGTAATGACACAGTCTACAGATATGCGTATAGGATATGACCTTCGTGTCATTCCTTCGAGGTAAACGGAAGATGTCTCGCAGGAGTTTGAGACTTAAAAATCAGTCAGTAGGCTGAGGTCTTTCAGACGAGGGCCAATCCTATATAGGAGGCTAACTGGTTGATTGCAAAACCTTCCCTTGCATGACAAGGTTTGAAAGTTAAGCTTTTCTAACGAGGAGAAACTAATAGTGACTTCTAACCACCGAAGCATGTGTATATTCCTGCGTCCCCCATCTTCCTATGAGCTCAGATGTTCCAATCATGAGGAAGAAGATAGAGACTGCTTACCATTTCCAAGAGGAAGATGGAAGGTACAAAACAGTATCCTTGTAGCTAAGTGTGGAATCTCCTTGGCAAAAAAGACAGGAGCCGATCATTTCGAGCTCGTAGGAGGGGTTCTCTTATGAGAAAGGAATATATTCATTCTCAACCACTCCGGCCTAAGGAGGAGCTCCAGTTATTGGAGGAAGTCTTCGTCCGACTTCATGAACAAGCCCGAGTTTCATGAAGTGTAGATAAAGGACGTTTCCCCAGAACGGAAGCAGATGGAGGTTGAATGTGTTTCCACTAAGGTCTGAGGGCATAAGGGCCAACTGAGGTTGGGAGAACACAGATTTTCAATATCCTCTGTTATTCCTGTCCTGTCAGTCAGCCCTAGACTCATGGTAAGAAAATTGCTATGGCTGTCGATTAGACAGCACTGAATTTCATTCTCTAAGAGGAAGAGAATGGTGGTAACGTCAAGAGGTTGTGTCTCCCACTAAGGGGGGGGGGAGAAAAACAAATTCAAAGAATCTGCCTCCCTTATCACATCTGAGATTCGATTTGCTTCAGGTGTCTGTCTAACTAGCGTAGTTCCTATTCAAGCAAATTCGGCTCGTGAGCAGCCCCATACTAAACAGAACAACAGAGTAGCAACCGAAGCAGCAACCCGGTTCCTGAGGCAATTTGTTCTCAAGCCTTCCTGTAGTATAAACAAAATGTACAAAAAGAACATGTACGTTCAAGGTAGATGAATTCCACTGAATGGATTCAATGCATAAACCTGTCCACTTTGAAGCGGATCCCTCCGATTCCGTTGACGGCAAGAAAACTTTGGGAACCCAAGAACCCCTGTTTGTGATACACAAACAAGAACCCAAAGAGCAATGGGCTGTGAGCCTTCCACTAGGGTATTATCTCTGTCGCCAAAGAAGGGTGTATTCTTGTTCCCAGAAGTAAAAAACTGTAATTCCATCAACTCTGCAGGGTCTAACAAATTAGAGTAAGCTGAAGAGTGTGGAGAGACGATCTATACCGTCTAGGAAAGAGTGCTCTCTTCAGCAACTCCCTCTTAAGAAGTGGCCATCGAACTGGAGGCCTAGAATGGAGCAGGCTTATAGTGGTCACTAGTCTCTGACTAGAGAACGTCAGGCAGCAAAATGACCAGCAAGCGAAAACGACAAGCAACTGTCGTGTAAGAGAACGAATGACTAGCTGTTAAAAATAAAAACGGTGAACAGTGCTATTGATAAGCAACTGGGGATCGTCTCGCCATTGAAAAAAGGCAATTGGTAGCTGACAAATCGGAAATCTGGAAAATCCAAGATCTACCGAATCTGTCGGGATCGTTTCTCTTGAGACTGTGCTCATGATCATGATAGCCTCGTTCTAGGTCTTGAAATGCCTTGTGTGACCTCGTGAGGGTCCCGTTCACAAGTGTGAGCGTCTCCCTTGTGAGTGCCTCGCAAGAGTGTGAGCATCTTGTACAAGTGAGAGTATCTTGCTCCTGAGCATGAGTGCCTCACACGAGAGCATCTTGCTTATGAGTGTGAGCATCTTGCACAAGAGCATGAGAGTCTCGTACGAGAGCGTGAGCATCACGCCTAAGAGTGCGAGTGTCTGCACAAGTCTTGCTTGAGAGCATAAGCGTCTCGCCCGAAAGCGTGAGCATCTCGCTTGAGTCTCTCACACGAAAGCACGAGCATTTTGCTCGTGAGCGTGAGCATCTAGTTCATGATTGTGATCACGAGCATCTAGCTCGCAATCGTGAGCTCCGGCCCACGATCGTAAGCGTCAAGAGCTTGTGCGTGACTAGATTGTGATCGTAAGCATCTAGCTCGTGATCATGAGAATGTATGATCGCGAGCATTTAGTTCACAATCATGAGCGTCAGCTCGTATTTAGTTGGCTTGTGCACGTTATCATTAGCGTCTTGCTCACGCTCACGATCGCGAGTGTCTAGTTTGTGATTGTGAGCTTATACCTACTGATATGAGCTTTTAGTTCTTGATCGAGAGCGTCTAGCCAGAGATACTGGCTCATCGCTCGTGATCGTGAGCGTCTAGCTCGCTATCGCGAGCGTCTCATTCGTGATCACGAGAGTGTAGCTCGTGACCTTTACCACAAGATGCTTGTGATCATGATCACAAGAGTCTTGCTCATGACCGTGAGTGTAACTCATGATCGAGAGCGTGAAAGAGGGCGTCCTGACCACGATCACAATCAGAAGCGTCTCGCTCACGACAGCGAGCGTATAACTCACGACCACATGCGTGAGCATCTCTGACGTTATCACGAGTGTCTAGATCGTGATTGTAATCACGAGCATCATGCTTGAGCATGTAACTCACTATCATGAGCGTTCAGGTAGTGATCAGATCGTGATTGTGACCACAAAACACACATGATCGCAGTTATGAGAGCATGTAACCCATGCTCGTGAGTATCTCGCTCGCGATAATGTAAACGTTATTAAGGGTTGTAGAGACTCACGTCACAATCATGGACGCTTGTGACCGTGTAATTCATGCTCACTTGAAGGTTCTCAAAGGTTGTAGAGACTTACGCCACAATCATGATCACGAGAGTCCCGCTCGTGACCCTGTAACTCATGCTCGTGAGGGCTCGCGCGCTTGAGCGCCTTTCTTTCGCGATCAAAAGTGTCTAGCTTATGATCGCAAGCGTCCTCAAAAAATTGAGGAGAGACTATTGTCATAATCGTGGTAACTCACCATCGTGAGCGTGACCACGATCGTGAGCGTGACCATGATCGTGAGCGTCTCGCTCAGGATTACGAGTGTTTAGCTCGTAATCGTGAACATCCTCAAGGGTTAAAGAAAGACTAGTGTCGTAATCATGGTCACAAGCGTCTCACTTGCGATCGTGAGCTACACAACGATCTTGAGCGTGAGGGCTAACGCGAGCGAAGACCACAATCGTCCTGAGCATGTGACCATAAGTGTATAACTCATGATATTGAGCAAGAGCGCAAACGTGCGTAAAGGTTGTGCAAAGACTCTCCCTTGGAAGGGGAATATTTTGCACTTGGAGGTGAACTTTCAAACAGCGCTCTGTTGCCCTTCAACGAGTCTATCTCAAACGAAAGTTAACATAGTGTTGCTAGAGAAAAAGCTATGTCTTAATTTTAAGTTGTCCCCGAGGGGATTTCCATAACGGGAATCCTGCTGGAGTAATCCCCCGAAGGGAAAACGTTGAGATTGCGATAATCTACAATCCTGTGATTGTAGCGATCCTGTGATTGTAGCAATCTCTGTGGCGATCATTGATCGTCACATAAGACGTCCTAATGGGTGTCTAACATCCGATTGTTGCGAAAGACAATCTGACCAATCAGGAAGACGAGGTGATGAGTGTCCCCCGAGATCATTGAGCAGAATAAATTCTGAACTCATCATTGGATTGTCGCGAACGGTATCCTGAATGACCAGGAAGATGATGTGATGAGTATCGCCTCTGCGACCATTAAACAGAGGGAAAGTCTGGCGATCTGGCGATTATCGAGCAAGCCATGGATTGACAATCGTCCTGGATCTCGCAATCGCGGAGCTGCATACGCGGGTTGAAACATTGCCTGTAGGGAAAGAGAAAAAATTGCGGAATGTTGGGAGACGAGGAGATCGGCAGAAGACGAGAAGACTCGTCGTCAGCATAAGACGAAGGAAGGGCGAACGAGAGGTAGACCTAGTTGACAGCTAAGATGTCAGCCCTAGCTACAGCCACCAACTTCACAACCCGATGTCGTCATGAAGCGCTGAGGTAAAAATGAAGAGAGAATTAAAAATTCCTCCTCTCCGAGGGGGAAGGAAAAAACCCTTCGAGGAATCGTCAGCGCCAAGGAATCCTTCCGATAACTCGCAGAACAAACATCGAAATCTGAAACTGCCACATTACTCTAAAATGGGGTGCCATATCTATACACAAAAGAATGAGTGTAAAGCAATAGTGGTAAATGGCTAAGCCTTGAAGGGAGAGAAAGGAGACGTCCACTCTCTACCGGCCAAAAGTAAAAAGTGGTGTCACTCATTGAACCATGAGTAGGTAAGGGTGGCTGGGGAGCCCCCAACCACCCCTTACCTACCCACTATTAGTGGTTAGGTAGGGTTGCCACCTCACACTTAATATCAAATGGCTGCCTTCCAGCTCCATAGAAAGTAATATCCAATATAAATAGCAGAAGGTTTGTTAGCATGGGAACAAATATACAGTAATCCCTCCCCATTTCGCAGCTCAAGTTTTGGGGCCTCAGTTCATCACGGATTTTCAAAAATATTCATCAAAAATTAGAAAAAATGGTGCGAAAGTTACGCGGGCGCTAGCAGAAGGCAGGGAGAGTACAGTAGAACATCATGAATCAACATGGAGATGGCACGCAACTCAAAATCCACCTCTCTGATTCGCTGGCCATCTCAGCTCCAGAATCTTGCAAGCTGATTGGCCGAGCCGCCGAGATGCTTTACCCAGCATCTCTCTCTGCCGTGCTCCCCGCGAAGGGAGACCGCATTCATTGTTCTCTTTCGCTTGGCTTGTGTTGCTTAGTCTTGCCGCGTGGCACTTCTAGTTGTTTTCTTGTCCTTTTTTAGTGTAAAATAGTGCTTGTGACGCCCTTGAAAATGGCTCCTAAATGTCCTCTACCCACTACATCCTATAGTGAACCCAAAAAGAAGAGAAAAATGATGATGGTGAACGAGAAAGTGAAATTAATGGACATGCTTCAGGCAGGCAGTAGCTACGCGTCTGTTGCCCGCATTTATGGAGTGAATGAATCGACGGTTAGCTACACAAAAAAACATGAAATGAAAATACGTAAAACTGCCTCAATAACGTTCTCTAACGACACTAGCGCATTGTGACTCCTCGTAATAATACGATTGTGCAAATGGAGAATGCGTTATCAATGTGGATATCGGACTGTTGGGAAAAGAAAGTTAGTCTCAATACCAACATGATTCGAACCATATTATTATTATTATTATTATTATTACTATTATTATTATTATTATTATTATTATTATTATTATTATTATTAGCCAAGCTACAACCCTAGTTGGAAAAGCAAGATGCTATAAGCCCAAGGGCTCCAATAGAGAAAAATAGCTCAATGAGGAAAGGAAATAAGGAAACAAATAAATTATGAGAACAAATTAACAATAAATCATTCCATAAACAGTAACAACGTCCACATAAATATGTCATATATTAACTATTAACATCAAAAACAGATATGTCATATATAAACTATAAAAAGACTCATGTCAGCCTGGTCAACATAAAAACATTTGCTCCAACTTTGAACTTTTGATGTTCTACTGATTCAACTACTGTACCCGATTAGGAAGATCATTCCACAACTTGGTAACAGCTGGAATAAAACTTCTAGAATACTGTGTAGTATTGAGCCTCATGATGGAGAAAGCCTGGCTATTAGAATTAACTGCCTGCCTAGTATTACGAACAGGATAGAATTGTCCAGGGAGATCTGAATGTAAAGGATGGTCAGAGTTATGAAAAATCTTATGCAACATGCATAATGAACTAATTGAACGACGGTGCCAAAGATTAATATCTAGATCAGGGATAAGAAATTTAATAGACCGTAAGTTTCTATCCGACAAATTAAGATGAGGATCAGCAGCTGAACACCAGACAGGAGAAAAATACTCAAAACAAGGTAGAATGAAAGAATTAAAACACTTCTTTAGAATAGATTGATCACCACAAATCTTAAAAGACTCTCAATAAGCCAATTTTTTTGCAATTGAAGAAGACACAGACCTAATGTGTTTCTCAAAGGTAAATTTGCTGTCGAGAATCACACCTAAAATTTTAAAAGTCATACAAATTTAAAGAAACATTATCAATACTGAGATCTGCATGTTGAGGAGCCACTGTCCTTGACCTACTTACAATCATACCTTGAGTTTTGTTAAGATTCAACTTCATACCCCATAATTTGCACCATGCACTAATTTTAGCTAAATCTCTATTAAGGGATTCACCAACCACAGATCTACATTCAGGGGATGGAATTGATGCAAAGAGGGTAGCATCATCTGCATATGCAACAAGCTTGTTTTCTAGCCAAACCACATGTCATGTGTATTTACAGTAGTATGAAAAGTAATGGACCAAGAACACTACCCTGAGGAACACCAGATATCACATTCCTATACTCACTATGGTGCCCATCAACAGCAACTCTTTGAGATCTATTACTTAAAAAATCAACAATAATGCTAAGAAACAACCCACCCACTCCCAACTGTTTGAGTCTGAAAACAAGGGCCTCATGATTAACACGGTCAAAGGCAGCGCTAAAATCAAGACCAATCATACGAACTTCCTGACCACATCAAGGGATTTCTGTACAGCATTGGAGATTGTAAGAAGGGCATCACATGCTCCAAGGCCTTTACGAAAACTAAATTGCAAACTAGGGAATAGATGATTACCTTCAGCAAACCTATTAAGACGTTTTGCCAGAAGACGTTCAAAAACTTTAGATAATATGGGAGTTGTGGAAATTGGGCGGTAATCAGTGGGACTTGAGCTACCAAAAACACATTTACATAGAGGAGTAACATTAATAATTCTCCAACAAGTGCTAAAAGCTCCTCTTCTTGCTAACTTGCACAAAATAACAGATAACTTTGGAGCTAAGAAATCTGCTGTCTTTATAAAAAACAAAGGAAAAATACCATTTGGGTCTACACCTCCATAAGCAACAAGGTCCATCAACAGAGCTTTAATTTCATGAGATCGAAAAGCTAAACTAGTTAGTTTAGCCTCAGAAAAACAGGAATGAGGAAGTTCAAGTTTTTCATTACTCTGTTTACTGTCAAAAACATCAGCCAAAAGCGTTGCCTTTTCCTTTGGACAGTGAGTGACTGAGCCATCTGGTTTAAGTAAAGGAGGAACTGTTGCATCTACACCAAAGAGTGCAGATTTAAGGGTAGACCACCATTTATGTTCTTGAGTTGTACCAGAAAGGGTTTCTTTTATGGTTAAATTGTATTCCTTTTCAGTTGAGGCATAAACTCTCTGAGCAAAAGCTCAAAGCTGAGCATAGTTATTCCAGGTCAAATCTGATCTGTTACCCTTCCAAAGATGATAGGCCTCATGCTTCTCCAAATAAGCATGTCTACAATCATCATTAGACCACGGTTTGTCCTTCACTCGGTACCTTAGCACACAAGAAGGGATACGCCTATCTATTATGTTGACTAGATTCTCATTCCAAGGTTACAACAGGATCTACACTAATATATAATTGTGACCAATTCAAGCACAAAAGATCATGCAAAATCCCAAAACCCTATATGATAGCCTCGTTCCTGAATGAAAATCGAACGAAGACAACAAAGGCGATGAAGGCGAAGAAGATGATCCTGTTCCACAAGAAAAACATGGTTTTGTTGCCAGCAAGGGCTGGTTCGAGAAATTCAAGAGGAGGTTTGGCCTTCACAGCGTTCTTTTGTATGGGGAGGCCGCCTCGGCAGACCAAAAGGCATCTCTTTGTTACGTCGAGGACAAGGTCCCGAAATTAATTAAAGAAGGTGGCTATCCCCCGGAACAGGTGTTCAATATGGATGAGACTGGCCTCCTCCGGAAGAGGATGCCATCCCGGACGTTCCTTTACAAGGACAAAGTAAAAAAGCCAGGGTTCAGGGCCACAAAGATCGCGTCACTCTCCTCATGTGCGGGAATGCCGCGGGCTTCATGCTCAAGACCGGTTCAATTTACAAGTCATTGAATCCTTGGGCTTTGACAAACAAAGAGAAAGCCTTGCTGCCCGTCTACTGGATGAGTAATAATAGGGCATGGATAACCAAAGCCCTCACTCTCGATTGGTTCGTGAACTGCTTCATCCAGCAGGTGAAGCTGTACCTCGCGGAGAATGGGCTGCCCTTTAAGGTCCTCCTCTTGATGGACTGTGCAGGAGGACAAGCAACGGATCTCCATTATGACGGGGTCCAAGTGGAGTTCCTGCCCCCCAACACCACTTCTCTCATACATCCAATGGATCAGGGGGTCATCGGGCCTTCAAGGCCCTCTACACGAGGTCCACGATGGAGGGCCTCATCTCCTCCATCGACGAAGGCGACGAGGACTTCAGCCTCAAGAGATATTATCGGGAATATAACATTGCAACGTGCCTGGCCAACATTCAGAACGCTCTTAATGAGATGAAAGAGCAAACACTGAATGCAAGTTGGAGAAAATTATGGCCAGACGTTGTTCCTGACTATGAGGGATTTACGGCAGACGAAGTTCACCACTCCGCCGTAGATAAGGCTGTGAGGCTGACATGGTTAGTAGCCAACGAAGGTTTCTCTGACATGACGACGGAAGACATCAACTCACTGATCGAGTGCCAATCGGAGCCCCTAACCGACGAGGACCTTGTCGAAATGACAAGATCAGCGAATGAGGAAGAAGAAGAGGCAGCCAACGTCGGTGACGACGACGAAGTTGAAGAACGTGGCCTTACCTTAGACAACCTGCAAGAGCTCTGCAACATGGCACTGAGTCTGCAACAAAGGGTGCAGGAAGTCGACAATAATATGGTAAAAGCCATCGAATTTAGTAACCGTATTAACGGTGTAGTGGCGTTGTACAAGAGCATCTTTGCTCAGATGAAAAAACGTCAACAACTTCCCATCACGATGTTCCTAGTGGGCCGAAAACCTTCTGCATAAGTATCAGATACTCCTACTGCTGCCTCTCCAGCTTCCCACCGAGCCACTACACCGGCCCCTGCAGTTTCTTCAGCTCTATCGGAAGCTGCCGTTGACGATCCACCGCCTCTATCAACTGACGATGAGGCGTCACCTGAGGAGCAGTAAAGCTCTCATAAACCTGTGCCGTAAATCATCTTCACCTTCTTCACCTCCATCATACTGTACAGGTGTTTCATCGTCATTTGTCAGGATTATCGTTATTTATCAAGATAATCGTCATTATTAGAGGTGAGTTACGTATCTTGTTATAGGAATAAAAGAGTTCTAAAAACATATCTACAGAATATACACATACACTATTTATATCTACATATGTATGATGTACATGTACACTTACTCTCTATTTATACTATTTATATATTATTTATGTATAAATGTAAATGTACATAAAGTATACGTAATGTATTAAATACTGTACTGTATTTATATTACAGTATTTATACAGTACACTACAGTATTCTATTTTATGCACAGTATATAATTTATATTATCAATATCAATTTATATGATTCTTTAATGTTCTAATAATAACATATGTATTTATAGGGTTATTATACACTTATTGTTATTATATATACATGTACAGTCCATGTACACAAAAGAATGTACGCATTCGAAAAATAGGGAGGGAACCTACTTTGCGATTTTTCACCTATCGTGGTCGGTTCTGGTCCCTATTAACCGAGATATGTAAGGGATTACTGTATATATATATATATATATATATATATATATATATATATATATATATATATATATATATATATATATAGGTAGTAGGTTGGCCAGGGCACCAGCCACCCGTTGAGATACTACCGCTAGAGAGTTATGGGGTCTTTTGACTGGCCAGACAGTACTACATTGGATCCTCCTCTCTGGTTACGGTTCATTTTCCCTTTGCCTACTTACACACTGAATAGTCTGGCATATTCTTTACATATTCTCCTCTATCCTCATACACCTGACAACACAGATTACCAAACAATTCTTCATCACCCAAGTGGTTACTGCACTGTAATTGTTCAGTGCCACTTTCCTCTTGGTAAGGGTAGAAGAGACTCTTTAGCTATGGTAAGCAGCTCTTCTAGGAGAAGGACACTCCAAAATCAAACCACTGTTCTCTAGTCTTGGGTAGTGCCATAGCCTCTGTACCATGGCCTTTCACTGTCTTGGGTTAGAGTTCTCTTGCTTGAGGGTACACTCGAGCACACTCTCCTATCTTATTTTTCTTCCTCTTGTTTTGTTAAAGTTTTTATAGTATATATAGGAGATATTTATTGTTGTTACTCTTCTTAGAATATTTTATTTTCCTTTTTTCCTTTCCGCACTGAGCTATTTTCCCTGTTGGAGCCCCTGGGCTTATAGCATACTGCTTTTCCAACTAGGGTTGTAGCTTAGTAAGTAATAATAATAATATATATATATATATATATATATATATATATATATATATATATATATATATATATATATATATGTATATATATATATATATATATATATATATATATATATATATATATATATATATATATATATATATATACTGGTCGGTTCTGGTCCCTATTAACCGAGATATGTAAGGGATTACTGTATATATATATATATATATATATATATATATATATATATATATATATACTGTGTATATATATATATATATATATATATATATATATATATATATATATATATATATATATATATATATATATCTACTTACAAACAGCACTGAGAATTTATTAAGTTGGTATATATATAAATATATATATATATATATATATATATATATATATATATATATATATATATATATATATATATAGCAATTAATAGATTCTAAGAGGTAATTGTAAGTTGATATATATATATATATGTATATATATATATATATATATATATATATATATATATATATGAATGTATGTATATATATATATATATATATATATATATATATATATATATATATATATATATATATATATATATATATATATATATATATATATGTATATATATATATATATATATATATATATATATATATATATATATCAACTTACAAACAGCTCTTAGAATCTATATATATGTATATATATATATATATATATATATATATATATATATATATATATATATATATATATATATATATATTATACATACAGAAACATACATATATATATATATATATATATATATATATATATATATATATATATATATATATATATATATATATATATATCAACATACAGAAACATATATATATATATATATATATATATATATATATATATATATATATATATATATATATATATATATATATATATACATATATATATATATATATATATATATATATATATATATATATATATATATATATATATATATATATATATATATATATATATATATATATATATATATATATATATATATATATATATATATATATATATATATATATATACACATACATACATATGCCAAGGCACTTACCCCGGTTTTGGGGGGTAGCCAACATCAACAAATGAAACAAAACAAAAAGGGGACCTCTACTCTTTACGTTCCTCCCAGCCTGAAAAGGGACTCAACCGAGTTCAGCTGGTACTGCTAGGGTGCCACAGCCCACCCTCCCCCCGTTACCCACCACAGATGAAGCTTCATAATGCTGAATCCCCTACTGCTGCTACCTCCGCGGTCATCTAAGGCACCGGAGGAAGCAGAAGGGCCTACCGGAACTGCGTCACAATCGCTCGCCATTCATTCCTATTTCTAGCACGCACTCTTGCCTCTCTCACATCTATCCTCCTATCACCCAGAGCTTTCTTCACTCTATCCATCCACCCAAACCTTGGCCTTCCTCTTGTACTTCTCCCATCAACTCTTGCATTCATCACCTTCTTTAGCAGACAGCCATTTTCCATTCTCTCAACATGGCCAAACCACCTCAACACATTCATATCCACTCTAGCTGCCAACACATTTCTTACACCCGTTCTCACCCTCACCACTTCGTTCCTAACCCTATCTACTCGAGATACACCAGCCATACTCCTTAGACACTTCATCTCAAACACATTCAATTTCTGTCTCTCCGTCACTTTCATTCCCCACAACTCTGATCCATACATCACAGTTGGTACAATCACTTTCTCATATGGAACTCTCTTTACATTCATGCCCAACCCTCTATTTTTTACTACTCCCTTAACTGCCCCCAACACTTTGCAACCTTCATTCACTCTCTGACATACATCTGCTTCCACTCCACCATTTTCTGCAACAACAGACCCCAAGTACTTAAACTGATCCACCTCCTCAAGTAACTCTCCATTCAACAATGACATTCAACCTTGCACCACCTTCCCTTCTTGTACATCTCATAACCTTACTCTTACCCACATTAACTCTCAACTTCCTTCTCTCACACACCCTTCCAAATTCTGTCACTAATCGGTCAAGCTTCTCTTCTGTGTCTGCAACCAGTACAGTATCATCCGCAAACAACAAATGATTTACCTCCCATTCATGGTCATTCTCGTCTACCAGTTTTAATCCTCGTCCAAGCACTCGAGCATTCACCTCTCTCACCACTCCATCAACATACAAGTTAAACAACCACGGCGACATCACACATCCCTGTCTCAGCCCCACTCTCACCGGAAACCAATCACTCACTTCATTTCCTATTCTAACATATGCTTTACTACCTTTGTAGAAACTTTTCACTGCTTGCAACAACCTTCCACCAACTCCATATAACCTCATCACATTCCACATTGCTTCCCTATCAACTCTATCATACGCTTTCTCCAGATCCATAAACGCAACATACACCTTACTTTCTGCTAAATATTTCTCGCATATCTGCCTAACTGTAAAAATCTGATTCATACAACCCCTACCTCTTCTAAAACCACCCTGTACTTCTAAGATTGCATTCTCTGTTTTATCCTTAATCCTATTAATCATTAGTCTACCATACACTTTTCCAACTACACTTAACAAACTAGTACCCCTTGAATTACAACACTCATGCACATCTCCCTTACCCATATATAGTGGTACAATACACGCACAAACCCAATCTACTGGTACCATTGACAACAAAAAACACATATTAAACAATCTCACCAACCATTCAAGTACAGTCACACCCCTTTCCTTCAATATCTCAGCTCTCACACCATCCCTACCAGATGCTTTTCCTACTCTCGTTTCATCTAGTGCTCTCTTCACTTCCTCTATTGTAATCTCTCTCTCATTCTCATCTCCTATCACCGGCACCTCAACACTTGCAACAGCAATTATATCTGCCTCCCTATTATCCTCAACATTCAGTAAACTTTCAAAATATTCCGCCCACCTTTTCCTTACCTCCTCTCCTTTTAACAACCTTCCATATATATATATATATATATGTATGTATGTATGTATGTATATATGTATATATACATACATATATATATATATATATATATATATATATATATATATATATATATATATATATATATATATATATATATATATATATACATATATATATATATATATATATATATATATATATATATATATATATATATATATATATATATATATATATATGTATATAAGAAGAAGCTCAAATGGGGAAATATCAAATTAAATAAATTTCCTTCTCAGTGGAAAAGTCAATTTAGTCAAAGATGTAACAGTGTTAAACAAATTAAAGTCAAGTAACCATAGAATGTTGAGATGCAAAATTTGTATAGATCTAATGAAAGAAAAGGAAAAACAAAGTTTAAGAAAGAAAAAAAATTGCTCCTGTAATGAGAAAAAAAATTTAATGAGTTTAGTTTAGCAATGCAAAATAGGAAGCCTACTTCCAGCTACATTGTGTAATTAAAGAAAGAAGAAACCGACTGTAATTTAACAAAAAAAATTATTGGAATCATCAAAGGAGATATGTGGAAAACAACATCAATGAAAACATAATAAAGAAAAGATTGGAAATGAGGGTGAAATCCAAAAGAGATGAAATAGAAATAGAAGAACCATCCAAAACAATATACATACTAAAAATCCCAAGACATTCGTAACCACAAGCAGAACAAAATTGAGGAAACACTAAAGAAATGAAGAAGCATCAAATTGATGAAAAGAAGACTTGAAATAGGAGACAAATTTGTTTGCTTTATAGGATGAAAATGGAAATTATTATCAACAAAAGAGATGGAGTGATAAAAATGGCAGAAAATTTCTATACAACGCTATACAATAGTGATATAAGAAATACTTTGCCAATAGAGAAAAATTAAAATTCTGAGCTGGTACTATACGTAAAAGTAGGAAAAATAAAAAAAAAGAATTAAAAGGCATGAAAAGAGGCAAAGCATCAGATTTAATAATATATGGAGGAGATTTCATAGTAGTAAATGTCTGCAAGAATTGGAAAAACTTTATCATTATACTAATTCACAAAAAGGGAGACAATATATTTGGAAAATTATAGTCCAATAAGTTTACTCCAAGTAACATAAAAAAATATTTACAAAGATCATATTAGTTCAAATAAAAAAACAGCTAAAATTTAATCCAACAAGAAATTAGGCGGGCTTTAGAAATGTGTATTCAACAACTGACCATATCCATGTAATTAACAAGGTAATGGAAATGTCGACATACCTGTAGTATGAAAAACCACTATATATGGCATTTATAAACTATGAGAAAACTTTGGTTTCTGTTAAAACTTCAGCAGTAATGAAAGTCCTTCAAAGAGAAGGAATAGATGATTCTTATGCTAGAACATTTGAAGATATCTATACGTGAAGTACACCAATTCTAAAACTACATAATGGTAAGGACAGTGAGAAAATTCTCATTAAGAAAGGAGTTAGACAGGGCGACCCCATTTCTCATCATTAAAATAAATCTTTCATACATAAACTTTAGAAACGTCATAAAGCCTTAGAACATAATCTAGTTACACATCAAAGAGCCAAGGAAAGAATGATGATGGGATTAACACTAAGAAACAGAAAAAGAGCAACATGGACATGAGAGCAAACTAAACTAGAGGATATTCCAACATGCAAGGAAAAGAAATGGACATCATATATTAGATGGACAAAAAGAACAACAAAACAGGTCCCTAGAGATGGAAAACAAAGCAGGGGAAGAAAGAGAAGACAATGAATTGATAAGCTAAGAAAATTTGTGTGTATAGACTGACACGGAAAGACCATAAAACAGATTTGTGTGAAAGGACATGTCTAAAGCCTTCGTCCTCTTTTAGACTAGCAATGACTGATGATGATGATGATGATATATATATATATATATATATATATATATATATATATATATATATATATATATATATATATATATATATATATATATATATATACACACACACACACACACATATATGTGTGTTGAGCTATAGTTAAATTTTTATACAATCTTCTTTAAATGCCATTGTCTTAAGAGTAAATTTTTTTCCTACAGGAATTCTCGTGGTGCAGATCAAGTGGGAAAGACCACTATGCTGTCAGGGTCAAGCCAAGGCCATGTGGTAGCAACAGAGTTTATGCATAGCCATCTCTGGGAAGCATCATTCTTGTGGAAGTGTGCATGATTTTAGACACTGAAGGGCAACATGTTCCATCAATTCATATTCTCGTATATGGCTGTTTTTGGCTTGATAGATTTGTGTAATATGACTCCTTTTGAATGCTCAAGGTCCCCATCTTTTACCTGTAAGTTAGCTGTAGTTGCTTTCCCTTTTAACAATTTGGGTTTTGTCAATCAGTATACATTAATGTAATGTTGGTGAATGGCACCTTTGGGAGCATTGTGGCAGCGTGTACGGAGTAGCATATCCTGTGTAATTTACACATCTCATCTGGCCTTAAAATTTTTTGGATTACGTTCACACACACCTCCCATGGTCCTCCGGGGGCATTACTGTTCCTCATCACTAGGGTCACTACTAGGTTGGGCTCACTATAGACACTAGGTTGTATTCTTTGGTACGGTATTTTCGGAGTGACACCTCCGCTGATGATTCCTCGCAAGGCCTGGCTTTCCTCTTTGTAAGCTGATTAAAAATTATAAAATATTTCATATTCATATATATTTCTTTCACCATTTTCTTCTAAAATGGGCAGGGGGGGGAAGCCAGCAAAGTATCGTTTCTTAACCAGCCCACAGATAATAACTTAATTATAATTTTTACCACCTACAGTGATATCTAGTTTTGTGAGAGTTGTTTATTGTGTGCCAATAGAACCACTAACTGGCTAATTTTATATATGTAGACTGATTAGGTTGGGATAAATAAATATAATGTACCAGTCATAATTAAATAAGAGAAAATCATATCACCCTTACAAAAATATTACTCGAGATTAATAAAAGTAAATGAATTGTTAGGTGACTTCTTAACTGGAAAATGATTATTGCAATGGAAACAATACAAGGAAAAAGAGGGAAGAACTCCTGAAGACATGACCTCTCATTTGACAGAGTTAAGGTTTGTTAGTGGTTTACTGCTTGAAAACAGCAAAATAAAAATACTATAGCAATTGCTTTCATATGAACACATGTAAAATTGATATGTTCTACATGATTTAAGAAAATGTATGTTATATTTATTACAATAAGAGAACTTACTGGCTTACCAGAATGAACTTTCATGTGGCCATTAAGGCTGCTTTGTGATGAAAATATCTTATCACATATTCTGCATGGGAAGGACTTTTCAGGAATCAAAGATCTTGTTGGATAATTGCCTACAATAGCAGCCTTTAGTTCTGATTCCTCTGTTACCCATTCATCACAATTATATGATCTGTGGAAAGAAGTAGGGAAATCTGAAATTTTAAGAATATACACTGTTTCATCACAAACCCATCAATCTGTATTATACAACCTTCATTCGATGTACAAATGTTTGCTGGTATGCAACCAGAATAGCTAGTGTGGCTATTGTGGAACGTACACTTTTAAGCCATCAGTACATAAGTAGTCAAAATTCTCCTCATGGTTTCAAGTAGCTTTGGTCAGTCACTATTAACTACTAGAATTTTCCCAACTTTGGTTAAATACATTTTAAGGTTCTACTTCATTTATATATAATTTCTATTCATCATTTACACTTACTAATATCAATCATATGAATTAATAGACTTTTATTTTTTCCCTTGAAAATTGTATTGATAATTAGGAATTATTCAAGGTTGTGTCCTCACAGCTTCCAGTACCAAGCCAAAGCAAAGGTTGATGATCCCATGAGGTATAGTTTCCCATAGGAAAACCTCTTACAAGAATCATAAAAATTGCAAGGATCTTCCATACAGTGACTCCAGTGCTCTACATGTAGTTAGCATTGACATTTACCCATGTCTTTTAATCACAGTAGCCATCATTGTTCTAGTAAGTAGGTTTTTTCCTTTTATTGGATTCTTTCTCTTTGATTGTGGGCTTGTCTTCACCTGCATCAACATGATACTTCCATTTGCAACCTATATCAGAATAATGCAAGAACTTGGGGGGGGGGACACTGGGAGGCATATTATTTGCATTTCAGATCCCAATGACATGACTTCATCTACCCTAAATGTCACTCCTAATAGACATAAAGAGGATGAGTTGTGCTTCATCTGGGCCAGTGAACATGAAAAGCTTATAAAACTCTTACCAGTCTTCAGACACCCTTATCTCCTGATGCTCCAGTGACTGGAGAGGGCCCATATCCACCACTGTCAAGACACTCACTACTGTTACAGTAACCCAGATATAGCTGATTTCCACCCATTTGTCACCAATAGGGATTTTTTTTTAAACCTAAGCAATGATGCTTGACTAATTAAACATGAAAAGTCTTCTTGAGGATCAATGACTGGTCTGGTAACATCTTCAATCTTTAGCATCTACTTCTGCTGCAAGACTGAAGGCACAACACTGAAAGTCAGACCTCTGAACTTCTAATAGTCATTCCACTTTAAGATAGCTTGTATCATTCAAATCTTGAAAATGATGCCAGAAGATTAACTGCTTAATTTCAAGGTATCAAGCATCACAATTACTAAGTTACTCATTGATATATATATATATATATATATATATATATATATATATATATATATATATATATATATATATATATATATATATATATATATATATATATATATATATATATATATATATATATATATATATATATATATATATATATATATATATATATATATATATATATATATATATATATATATATATATATATATATATATATATATATATATATATATATATATATATATATATATATATATATATATATAGATATATACAGTATATATATATATATATATATATATATATATATATATATATATATATATATATATATATATATATATATATATATATATATATCTACTGTATATATATATATATATATATATATATATATATATATATATATATATATATATATATATATATATAGATACACACACACATTATATATATATATATATATATATATATATATATATATATATATATATATATATATATATATATATATATACATATACATATATATATAACGGATTTTCAAGCGAAGCGGAAAATCTATTTTTGGCGAAATAACCATGTCGTCCTGATGGAAGGTTCCTATTGGTAGCTTTCTAAGGGATATTTGGCTATAGTGATATTCCCAGATAATTAACCTTTAGGTCTCCAGAATTCTAACTCCTGGCGCGAATATCATTAAAATTTCATTCAAGGATATCGCATAATATCAGGGGACGTATATCTTGATACGACACATTGCAATCTTTACCCCGAATAGCGTTTTCGTTTCGAGGGGGAAGAGTAGCGAAAATAGAAGGGGAGCCGTTATCAAGGTTACCCTTCCTCCCATACTATTACGAGTATCCAAGATGGCGCTCATTCCTTGTAGCATTGAGCATGGTGCTACATATATAGTAGTTTTCGGGAGAGATCTTGCCTATGCCTTTTCTATGGAAAAGGAGGGCGGGTCCATCAGGACAACATGGCTATCTCACCCAAAAATAGATTTTTCGCTTCGCTTCAAAATCCGTTTTTTGGGCTCAAGCCATGTCGTCCTGATGGAAGTTTATCAGTGAATTACTAGAAAGTACTGCATCTGTGGATTTTCATAGATGCCTTAACCTTGGGACAAATTTTTCTATGGTCATCCGGACCATAGACACATATGACGGTACCGTTATATGTCTTTACCACTAATCATGGACAATGTTAGGGCTTCCTGCCCCCTACAGGGAAGAGTCATATTAAAAAGTAGAAAATGGGTCTCAAGGTTTGCATATATTGTATGAACAAACATAAGTATTAACTAGATATACAAAGGTCTCACGGTTTGTATATGTTGTCGGAACAACTAAGTATCAACTATATCCATAGTTTGTAAGCATACAATAATATGAGGTTTACTTAGTTAAATAAGTAAGAGAACTCTGGCCATATTTATTGTGTTAATTGCAGGGCGAAATAAGACGCAATTACACTCCAATAGATATTTACTTCTAATAAATGACCAAATGGAATAACGAGTGTAACATGTTATGGGAATTATACCATACAAAGTATACAGAAAACGTTTTTCTCCCTGAGAGGGAAGAAATGATCAGTGCCACTCTGAAATTTGAAAATTTTGATAAAATTTTCTGATATAATTTTCTGTAAATGGTGTATACACTACTATCAACACTGTGTACTATGTACACACGGCACAAGTGTTATCTGTATAATTCCACACCTGAGATTTTGAACAGTCTTAGTGTCACCGTGGTGACACCCACTTAAAAGGTATCACACTAGAAGTGTCAACACCTTTTCACCCTAATTGATAGTCTCAATCAATTCACAGTTCATTACAGCACTAGACGATAGGTTTTAATACACTACCTGCCGCCACCACGTAATGATTCAGTTCGTGCACTTGCTTTGCATAGTGTTTGTAGAACACTCTGGATGACTTCCATCCAGTATATGAGCGAAGACGCTCAAAGTCCATATACTGAAAAAAGTTCAGTGATGAAACAATTTTTCTCGGATCATAACCTACGGGTGTACTGTCAGGATCCGCTCTGCGAATGAAGTAGGTGAGCTTCGCCCTCAGTTGTTTTAGAGATAAGTTTGATCCTGAAGTTTCTCCTTTGAAGAGCTGTCCTCCCCTGAAGTCTGAAGTTCTTCGAAGATAGACCTTTAGACACTCTACTGGACACAGAGAGACATCTTCCTTCAGAGGGCAGATTCTCCAGTGACCCCATCTTTTAGTGGGTAGCTCGTTCTTGGCGAGAAAGGTTGGATCAGGAAAGAGATTCAGTTCTCCCACTTCTGTGAACTGAATGTGGCCCTCATTTCTTGATAGGGCTACTATTTCACTAACTCTAGCCCCTGAGGCTATAGCAAACAGGAAAATAACCTTTTGGGTTAGATCCTTGAGAGAAAAATCTTCATTGTTCACAGATGAAGCATAATGTAGGACCTTGTACAAGGACCATGAAATGGGCTTCGGAGGAGCTGCAGGCCTAAGTCTAGTGCATGCCTTCGGGATCTTGTTAAAGATTTCGTTCGTCAAGTCCACTTGAAAGGCGTATAGAAGAGGTCTAGTCAGGGCTGACTTACACGTAGTTATCGTGTTGGCAGCCAGACCTTGTTCATGGAGGTGGATAAAGAAGGACAGACAGAAACCACTTTTTCCAAGACGATTCATATTGACTTCTAGTATTCTTCTAAGAAGTCTATACTGCCTTTTGAGATCCCAAATCTTTTCTTAACCGCTAAGGCGAGAAAATCATTAGATGAAGGTTTTGGGTTCTCTGTGATGAAGCGAAGACAGTCGACTTCTGAACCCGTTGAGATAGTGCTGGGTTCGGTAGAGGAGCTGGCCTCAGCTTCAGTTCCATCACTACAGGGAACCAGTTGCTCTTGGGCCATTTGTGGGCCACTAGAGCTGCCATTCCCTGGAAGGATTTCAGCTTGTTGAGGACCTTCAGCAGGAGGTTAGATGGAAGGACCAGGAAAATCCGGGTCCATTCGTTCCAACCGAGGGACATGGCGTCCGTTGTCTCCGCTAGAGGGTCCTCGTATGGGGCTACATATTGAGGTAGTTTCTTGTTGTCGCTCGTCGCAAAGAGGTCGATCTGCAGTTCCGGGACTTGTTCCAAGATGGAGGAGAATGAGTCTGCGTCTAGGGACCATTCTGACTCTATCGGCTTGAGCCTGGATAGAGCGTCTGCTGTCACATTGCGGAACCCTTGTAAGTGAACTGCTGATAAGTACCATCTCTCTAGACAAAGGATGGCTAATATTACATGGTTGATATGGGACGATCTCGAGCCTTGTCAGTTCAGACATCTCATTATCACGTCGCTGTCCAAGATAAGTCTGATGTGAACTGATCTGCGAGGGGAGAGTTTTCCCAACGTCAAGAGGACTGCCATGGCCTCCAAAATATTGATGTGAAAGGTCTTGAACAAAGATAACCAAGTCCCTTGGACTTTCCTTGATGGGAGAGAACTCCCCATCCTTCCGTCGAGGCATCCGTGTGGATGGTTACCAACGGCAGAGGTGGTTGCAAGGGCTCGGTCCTCGTTAGGCTCTTGGCCTTCAACCACTGCTTGAGAATTGATCGTAGTAAGGCCGGTATCGGTCATTTTAGATCTCTTCGAGCATTTGATGCGTATCTTCTCCAGACTCCTTGACGCATCTTTCAGCTGTGCTCTTAGCACTGGGTCTGTTACTGCTGCGAACTGGAGAGAGCCCAGTACTCTTTCCTGTTGGCATCTTGAGATCCTGTTGGATTTCAGTAGTCTCTTGACAGACCCTGCGATCTTCCTCCTCTTCCCTGAGGGAATGGAGAGGCAGTATGACCTCAGGTTCCAATGGATTTCCAACCATTGAAACTCTTGAGCTGGAGAGTGTCGAGACTTTTTGAAGTTGATCTTGCATCCCGGATGTCCCAGGAACTGGATCACTTCTTTGGATGCTTGCAGACAAGCCGTTTCGGATGCTGCTCACAGAAGCTAGTCGTCCAGGTACGCTGCTACCTGAATACCTTCTAGGCGTAGTTGTTGCACGACTGCGTCTGCAAGTTTCGTGAAGATCCTTGGGGCTATATTTAGTCCGAAGGGTATGGCTCTGAGAACATACTTTATCTTCTGTAACTTGAATCCTAGGTAGGAGGAGAGGGGGCGACTGACTAGAATGTGCCAATAGGCATCTGCCAGGTCTATCAAGACTGTGAACGCCCCTTTGGGTAACAGGGTCCTTATGTGTTGAAGGAATAACATCCTAAACTTGCCGTTTTCTATGAACTTGTTGAGTGGTGAAAAGTCCAGAATGACTCTGAGTTTGTCTGAGTCCTTCTTGGGAACCCAAAACAGCCTTCCCTGGAATTTGATGGACTTTGCTTTCCTTATAACCCGTTTGCTCAAGAGCTCTAGGGTATATTCTTCTAATGAGGGGGTGGAGTGTTGGAAGAATTGAGGAAATGATGGTGGAGACTTGTTCCGTTTCCATTCTAGACCAATCTTGATTAGGCCGTGGACCCAAGGATCGAAGGTCCAATGCTCATAAGAATGTTGGAGCCTCCCTCCTACCGGAAGCATCTCCTTGCTTCGATTGTCCATAGGGTTTACCTCCTCGACCGCGTCCTCCCCTACCTCTTGAGGGACGTCTAGAGGAGCCCTGTCTGGATTCTTTACCTTTCGGCCAAAAGGTAGTGGTTTGCCTCTCAAACCCGAGGTTGAATGCTGGTGACTGGGCAACCAGCTGTTGAGGCACCATTTGGAAGGTGGTCTGTGTTCGGGCCACCACTTGGGGCACCGCGGTCATGGTGACTATGGGATGTTGTTGAGCAGGCCAAGAGGGAAGTCTAGGCTTCTTCGTCTTCCTTTTAGGTTGGGGACCCCCATCCAGGGAAGACTTCCTCTTTTGAGGAGATGCCCCACTTCTGGAGAAGGTTCCTATTCTCGTGGTGGCTTTCTCAACTACCTCTTTGACTACTTTGTTTGGGAAGAGGTCTTTACCCCAATGTTAGAAGATATCAGCTTCCTGGGTTTGTGTTTCACTGTTGCAGCAGCGAACACGAACTCTCTACAGGCTCTCCTAGTGTTCATGAAAGCATATAGGTCCTTTACTAGGGTGGCCATGTGCCTTTTGGCCAGGACCATAAGCATGTCTGGGGTACTTCTTTGGCCTGCACACATTTCTATGCAGTTTTGTAGGGATAAGGATGCAACAAGTCTCTCTTTCGTCTCTTGTTCCTTGCACAAGAGAAAGTCAGAGAGTTTAGGGAGATTCTCGCTAAACTGTCATCCAGCGATGTCAGCGTCCAGTTTCCCTACTGAGAAGGTTAGGTGGACTTCCTTCCTTTCCTTCTCTTCCATGGGCAAGGCTAACGACAGAGGCCTGCACTCCTCTAGTGCAGGCATAGTTTGCCTGCCTCCACTGCCTTAGCGACTGTTTTAAATGCCTTCGACGTAAAGGGGAAGGCTATTGAAGCAGGAGCAAGAAAGGTAGGGTGTTTCTTGCTCAAGGCAGACACTTTCAAACTTGAATAGCCAGCCTTTTTTAGGCTACTCGACAAGAGAGCCTGTGCTATATCGTGGTCAAAAACCATGACCTCCTTCAGTTCTGCCTCCTCTTTTGGCGTTGGTTTGTGCTTCAGTCGAATGAAGCAATAAGGGTAAGCGTTAAAGCTTGGCCAAAACTGGATGTCGTCTAAGGGGACGGCTCCCATCTTCTACGAGATGTAGAGTTTGCCGTTAGTAATCGGCATAAACTCCGCATACGTCCAGGGATTGGTTTTGGAGCAGGCTGGGAGGTCTTGGACTCTGGGTCGCTTGTATGACCCTCGGGAGGCAGTAAGTGGAGCTTCACGGAGCACTCTCTCAAGTCTCGCTTCCCTTGCTTCGCCTTGCTTGCGAATGTTCTCCATTAAGGCTGTAAGATGGGCCAATGCCTGGCTTATGTTGTCCAATGGAGGGGTAGAAGCTGAAGATGTCGAGGATAACGGCTCCGGTGTCGGCACAGACGGAAGGAACTCCGACTCGACATCATCATCATCTTCCGGAGGTAGAGTAGACTCCTCCTCTGGATCATCCTTTAGTAGATCCTTTTCAGTGTCCATAGACACTTCCGACATCCTTTCCTCCTGGTGGATGTCCATGCTTTGCAACGCCTCACTGACATACGTCTCGATTGCAATCTGGACGCAGGGAGGTCTGGGTCTTGCATGGGGCACAACAATTTCAATACTCGCTTTCGGGAACAGCAAGCTACGCATCCTACCGCTAGGTAGGTATGGTCCCAGAGAGTTCTTCTGGAACCCTCGTACCCACTTGCGCAGCTTTTCTCGTGCCGGATCCCTCGACTCCGTTGACTTGGGGTCATCGAAACCTTCGGTCACCAAGGTCCGGCAGATATTGCAGACTTGGGGGTCCCAGTACTGCAGGGTTTCGGTAATGATGGTGTAGGGGGCATGAGACCTGCACGCTTTGTGACCGTAGAAGTTCCTACTCCTATGGTTGCAGAAGATCGCATCGCATTTCATCTGGGGTTCCTCGTGTAAAGAAAGGAAAATTAAATGAGTATGCGGTTGTTTATCACACATGATAAACAGATTATGCAAAATATTAATATTAATATTTTAACCATTATAGCTTAGGATAGTAAGCTAGAAAGAAATTAGGAAAGACACATACTTGTGTATTCTTTCCAGCCAATTGCTATGACCTCCCCTCAATACTAAGGTTATAGAGTTTCCTTGATCAGAGCAAACTCAAAAGAGAAGAGTTCTAACCTCTAGGGATAGAAAAAGTTTATACTACCACTGACCCTTCTTAAATTATTTAATATTTATTAACTGATTTCTAATCAGAGTATTGAAGGAATTCTATTCTTTCAATATAGGATTGGTCTCAGCAATAGACTGTGCAAGAATACACAAGGTATGTTGGAAAATAAACTACTGTATAAAATATACTATAGTTTTCTGTCTGCAGTATATACTATACTGCAAATATACTGGCTACTGTATAATCATATACTGTAGTTCAGCCAGCATATTGCCGGCAGGGCTAGCACCTGGCGGCACAGTCCGGCCGGCATGTACTGGGTAGTACCTGACGGTACTGGTCCAGCCGGCATGCCGCCGACCGAGTAAGTACCTGACGGCACCGGTCCAGCCGACATGCTGCTGGCTGGGTTAGTACCTGGCGGCACTAGCTGACAGAGAGAGAGAAAGCATGGAGTGAAGGGCTGCCTTATCAAAATGTATATTTACAATAAATAAGGGTGTAAATATATAACCTTACTGCCTTCCACTAGAATGAGGGTTCAAATGGAAGGGGAAAATGCATCATTCAAGCTTCCATCCAGCCACAAGATCCGTTGCCGGCATTGCCGGTTTCAGGAATGTTGATGGCAGTCCAAGAGAGGACTGAAGAACACTCAGCCGCGGAGGGGTCTCCAACCGGCAGCCATCACAGCCGGCTCAACCTTTCCCGGAGCCGTGTCCATAAGGGCAAGACTGAGTGACTATACAGCTGCTTATGTAGGAACCCGGCCGGCACCACAATCTACCTGGTAAGCAGTGAGATTGCAGAACAACGGTCACAGGAGTGCGATAGCTATGCCATCGCTAAAGGATAGAGAGGGGAAGGGAAAAGGGTCCTGTATCAAGTGTAGAAGAAGCACCACTTCCTCACAAGAGTGAAACATTGTTTCAGTATTGGCGCCATCCTAGGCGGCAGAAGAATATCTATTCTTCAGCCTAGGGTCTGCCGAAATAGGACTAGTCTTCTAAACCGCAGGGGAGAAGGTGACGGCATCATACTACCACTTCAAGTGTGGCCTAGGGAGGCTTAGCCTCCTATGCCGGCAGCACTAAGCCGGCAGGGGAGTGACTACTCACCCTGCCGCTCAGCCGCCGGCAGAAAGACTGAATACTCTGAGGTTCTGTCGAAAACCCAAGCCGCCATACTCGCCGGCAAGGGTGGGAGGCAGAAAACACTAGCCTAGTCCAGCCTGAGTGAACTACTCTATGGCAAGACTAAGATAGGGTTATCGCCTATGGCGGCACTCAGAGAGAGGGGATTACTCTTAAATCTCCACAGGAGATGTGTATCAAGTTATATAATTAATTCTAGGAGATATACTATCTCCTGTTGAATTGATAAAACGATACACGAGGGTAACCGGGGATAATGAAAGTATACTAAAGCACATAGGCTAGGTAGCCTAGCGCAGGGCGAGATCTCGGTTACCTAAATCACAGAAACTCTATCATATACGATCGACAAAAGGAAGAGGAAATTTGTATGCATAATATATATTTACTAGTATAATTGTGCCTAAATAGCTTTCATAATTCATTAATGCTATTACCACTGGGAATGTCGTTCTGCAAACTAAATAACACATGCATAACGAACGACAGTGCCCATGGTGCCTCCAGTGACTGGCCATGCTCCAAAACACATTAAATTAAGCTAATTTTACTGTGAAGCAGGAACTAAAAATTATACTCTGTAAAGACTAAATACTAAACTTTCCAGATACACTGTAAAGACTAAATACTCAACTTTCCAGAGGCAGAAGCAGCTGGAGATTGCATATTAAATCCTCTCAATAACGATAAAAAATGTTAGATAACAGGGAAAACCATCGTGCACGCTACTAAAATAGGAATGAGCGCCATCTTGGATACTCGTAATAGTATGGGAGGAAGGGTAACCTTGATAATGGCTCCCCTTCCACTTTCGCTACTCTTCCCCCTCAAAACTAAAACGCTATTCGGGGTGAAGATTGCTTTGTGTCGTATCAAGATATACGTCCCCTGATATTATGCGATATCCTTAAGTGAAATTTTAAGGATATTCGCGCCAGGAGTTAGAATTCTGGAGACCTAAAGGTTATTTCTCTGGGAATATCACTGTAGCCAAATATCCCTTAGAAAGCTACCAATAGGAACCTTCCATCAGGATGACATGGCTTGAGCCCAAAAATATACATACATACATACATGCATAAATATATATATATATATATATATATATATATATATATATATATATATATATATATATATATATATATATATATATATATATATATATATTTCTTAGCATTATTTGCTGGTATCTCAGTAACAGACGAATAAAGCATAATAGAGTTTTAATTAAGCCCTAGAGGGGCTCAACTTGAAATCAGAGTACAGATTTCCAA
This sequence comes from Palaemon carinicauda, assembly GCF_036898095.1. Taxonomy (NCBI): domain Eukaryota; kingdom Metazoa; phylum Arthropoda; class Malacostraca; order Decapoda; family Palaemonidae; genus Palaemon; species Palaemon carinicauda. The sequence goes on along the minus strand of NC_090764.1, from coordinate 51,001,966 downwards.
GGGATAAAAGGTACCGTAATCTATATGATTTACCATCCGTCTCTATGGAGATACAAACTTTGGATCCTTATAGTCGAAGTCGACACTTTCCCTGCAAGAGGGCAGGAAGCCCTAAGCTAGTTCCAAGCTTAGTGGATATGACAAATAACGGTAATGTCATATATAAAGGTCTAGGAGACCACATAAGGAACTCATTCAGAGTAAAGGCACTTATACAAACCCACAGATATAGTACTTTCAAGTAATTCTCTGGTAAACTTCCATCATAACGACATGGCTGAGCCAAAAAAACGGATTATGAGCAAAGCAAAAAATCTAAAATAAGGCATGTATGGCGAACGAGAGCGTCAAAAATGGCGCCTCCGGTTACCGGCTACGCTCCGATAAACACATCTAAATTATGCTAATTTAACTGTGAGAAGGGAGCTAAAAATTATACACAGGAAAAATTAAATACTCAAACTTTCCAGAGACAGAAGATGCTGGAGAATGCATGATAAATTCTCGAAAATAGCAATCTAGAACACCAGAGCAAGCGGGAGTTCACCGTGCGTAATTCGCTACAAAACAAGGAATAGGTAGCAGCAATATTGGACACTGTAGTAGTACAGGAAGGGGATCCACTGGGTAACCTTGATGACGGCTCCCCTTTAATTTCGCCACTCTTCCCCCTCAGAGCAAAAACTCCATTCAGGGTGAAGATTGCCATGTGTCATATCAAGAAATACGTCCCCTGATATTATGCGATATCCTTAAGAAAAATTTAAGGATACTCGCGCCAGGAGTTATAATTCTGGAGACCTATGGTCAATTCTCTGGGAGTATCACTGTAGCCAAATATCCCTTAGAAAACTGCCAATAGGAAGCTTCCATCAGGACGGTATGGCCATCTCACCCAAAAATAGATTTTTCGCTTTGCTTCAAATAGATCACAAAGAGTTGTTGTTGATGGGCACCTTAATGAGTATAGGAATGTATACCCGGTATTCCACAGGGTAGTGTTCTTGGCCCATTACTTTTCATACTATATACACATGACATGTTGTTTGGCCTAGAAAACAACCTTGTTGCATATGCAGATGATGCTACTCTCTTTGCATCAATTCCATCCCCTGAATGTCGATCTGTGGTTGGTGAATCCCTTAATAGAGATTTAGCTAAATTTATTGCATGGTGCAAATTATGGGGTATGAAGTTGAATACTAACAAAATTCCAAGTATGATTGTAAGTAGGTAAAGGACGGTGGCTCCTCAACATCCGGACCTCAGTATTGATAATGTTTCTTTAAATTTGTAAGACTCTCAAAATTTTAGGTGTGATTCTCAACAGCAAATTTATTTTTGAGAAACAGATTAGATCTGTGTCTTCTTCAATTGCACAAAAAATTTACTTATTGAGAAAGTCTTATAAGATTTTCGGTGATCAATCTATTCTAAAGAAGTGTTTTAATTCTTTCATTCTACCTTGTTTTGAGTATTGTTCTCCTGTCTGGTGTTCAGCTGCTGATTCTCATCTTAATTTGTTGGACAGAAACTTACGGTCTATTAAATTTCTTATTCCTGATCTAGGTATTAATCTTTGGCACCGTCGTTCAATTAGTTCATTATGCATGTTGCACAAGATTTTTCATAACTCTGACCATCCTTTACATTCAGATCTACCTGGACAATTCTATCTTGTTCATAATACTAGGCAGGCAGTTAATTCTAATAGCCAGGCCTTCTCCATCATGAGGCTCAATACTACACAGTATTCTAGAAGTTTTATTCAAGCTGTTACCAAGTTGTGGAATGATCTTCCTAATCGGGTAGTTGAATCAGTGGAACTTCAAAAGTTCAAAGCTGGAGCAAATGTTTTTATGTTGATCAGGCTGACATGAGTTTTTTTATAGTTTGTATATGACATATCTGTTTTTGACATTGTTAATAGTTTATATAAGACATATCTGTTTTGACGTTGTTACTGTTTTTAGAATGATTTATTGTTAATTTGTTCTCATCTTTTATTTATTTCCTTATTTCCTTTCCTCATTGGGCTATTTTTTCCTATTGGAGCCCTTGGGCTTATAGCATTTTGCTTTTCCAACAAGGGTTGTAGCTTGGCTAGTAATAATAACAATAATAATAATAATAATAATAATAATAATAATATATATACATACATGCATATATATATATATATATATATATATATATATATATATATATATATATATATATATATATATATATATATATATATATATATATACCATCACTGTCCACTGTATTCCTGTATTCCTCATTTTTACTTTACATCCTGAAGAGGGCCAATGTTTACTGGTTGAAATATGTTATTTTGATTATAAAATAAATTTTTGAATATACTTACCCGGTGAATATATAGCTGCAACTCTGTTGCTCGACAGACAACTCTACGGAAAAACTCGCCAGCGATCGCTACACAGGTTGCGGGTGTGCCCAACAGCGCCATCTGTCGACCAGATACCCAGCTCTCATGTAAACAAAGACTCAATTTTCTCCTCGTCCCACTGCGTCTCTATTGGGGAGGAAGGGAGGGTCATTTAATTTATATTCACCGGGTAAGTATATTCAAAAATTTATTTTATAATCAAAATAACATTTTTCAATATTTAACTTAGCCGGTGAATATATAGCTGATTCACACCCAGGATGGTGGGTAGAGACCAGTAATATATGTTTACACTTTTATGAGCTAAGAGTTTTTTATTTCATTTTAGAAGTTATCAAAATAATAAAAACAAAATAAATAGGTACCTGGTAAGGAAGTCGACTTGAACAATTACTCTGCCTTTTAAGTACGTCTTCCTTACGGAGCCTCGCGATCCTCTTAGGATGCTGATCGACCCCTAGGATCTGAAGTATCAAGGGTTGCAACCCATACAACAGGACCTCATCAAACCCCTAATCTAGGCGCTCTCAAGAAATGACTTTGACCACCCGCCAAATCAACCAGGATGCGAAAGGCTTCTTAGCCTTCCGGACAACCCAAAAACCAACAATAAAAACATTTCAAGAGAAAGATTAAAAGGGTATGGAATAAGGGAATTGTAGTGGTATAGCCCTCACCCACTACTGCACTCGCTGCTACGAATGGTCCCAGTGTGTAGCAGTCCTCGTAAAGAGACTGGACATCCTTTAGATAACAAGACGCAAACACTGACTTGCTTCTCCAATAGGTTGCGTCCATTATACTTCGCAGAGATCTATTTTGCTTAAAGGCCACGGAAGCTGCGACAGCTCTAACTTCGTGTGTCCTCACCTTAAGCAATGCTTGGTCTTCCTCACTCAGATGTGAATGAGCTTCTCGTATTAACAGTCTGATAAAGTAGGATAAAGCATTCTTTGACATAGGCAAAGATGGTTTCTTAACTGAACACCATAAAGCTTCAGATTGGCCTCGTAAAGGTTTAGTTCGCTTTAAATAGAACTTAAGAGCTCTCACAGGGCATAAGACTCTTTCTAGTTCATTGCCTACAATCTTCGATAGGCTGGGAATATCGAACGATTTAGGCCAAGGTCGAGAAGGCAGCTCATTTTTGGCTAGAAAACCAAGTTGTAGCGAACATGTAGCTTTTTCTGACGAAAATCCGATGTTCTTGCTGAAGGCATGAATCTCACTGACTCTTTTAGCTGTGGCTAAGCATACCAGGAAAAGTGTCTTTAAAGTGAGATCTTTCAGGGAGGCTGATTGTAGCGGCTCAAACCTGTCTGACATGAGGAATCTTAGTACCACGTCTAAATTCCAACCAGGTGTAACCAAACGACGCTCCTTAGTGGTCTCAAAAGACTTAAGGAAGTCCTGAAGATCTTTATTGTTGGAAAGATCTAAGCCTCTATGCCGGAAGACCAATGCCAACATGCTTCTGTAGCCCTTGATAGTGGGAGCTGAAAGGGATCGTCCTTTTCTCAGGTATAAGAGAAAAACAGCTATTTGAGCTACAGAGGTACTGGTCGAGGATACAGAAACTGACTTGCACCAGTCTCGGAAGACTTCCCACTTCGATTGGTAGACTCTAATGGAAGACGCTCTCCTTGCTCTAGCAATCGCACTGGCTGCTTCCTTCGAAAAGCCTCTAGCTCTCGAGAGTCTTTCGATAGTCTGAAGGCTGTCAGACGAAGAGCATGGAGGCTTTGGAGTACCTTCTTTACGTGTGGCTGACGTAGAAGGTCTACCCTTAGAGGAAGACTACTGGGAACGTCTACTAACCATCGAAGTATCTCGGTGAACCATTCTCTCGCGGGCCAGAGGGAAGCAACTAACGTCAACCTTGTCCCTTCGTGAGAGGCGAACTTCTGCAGTACCTTGTTGACAATCTTGAACGGTGGGAATGCGTAGAGATCCAGATGTGACCAATCTAGGAGGAAAGCATCTATATGTATTGCTGCTGGGTCCGGGACTGGAGAGCAATAGATTGGAAGCCTCTTGGTCAGCGAGGTTGCAAAGAGATCCATGGATGGTTTACCCTAAGTGGCCCAAAGTCTCTTGCACACATCCTTGTGGAGGGTCCATTCGGTTGGAATTACTTGCCCTTTCCGACTGAGACAATCTACTATGACGTTCAAGTTGCCTTGGATGAACCTTGTTACTAGGGAGATGTCTTGACCTTTTGACCAGATAAGCAGGTCCCTTGCGATCTCGTACAACGTCAGTGAGTGGGTACCTCCTTGTTTGGAGATGTACGCCAAGGCCGTGGTGTTGTCCGAGTTAACTTCCACCACTTTGCCTCGAAGGAGAGACTTGAAGCTTTTCAAGGCCAGATGTACTGCCAACAGCTCCTTGCAGTTGATATGCATGCTCCTCTGACTCGAGTTCCACAGTCCTGAGCATTCCCGACCGTCTAGTGTCGCGCCCCAGCCCACGTCCGATGCGTCCGAGAAGAGAACGTGGTTGGGAGTCTGAACAGCCAGGGGAAGACCCTCTCTTAGGTTGATATTGTCCTTCCACCAAGTCAGACAAGACTTTATCTTTTCGGAAACCGGGATCGAGACCGCTTCTAGCGTCTTGTCCTTTTTCCAGTGAAAAGCTAGATGGTATGAAGAGGACGGAGGTGTAGTCTTCCTAGTGACACAAATTGTTCCACGGATGACAGCGTCCCTACCAGACTCATCCACAGCCTGACTGAGCAGCGTTCCTTCTTCAGCATCTTCTGGATGGATAGCAGGGCTTGATCTATTCTGGGGGCTGATCGTCTTGTTGTTCAGCAACGTCCTCATCAGAGGGTTCCTCATCCGAAAACTGATGAGGAAACGGCAACGGAGTGGGCAACGTCTGGCTCGCTGAGTCCGGTCGCACTGGTGCATGCGTGACGGAGCCGGACGCAACATCATGGAACTGCTGCACAGTCTGTGAACTGTCAACAACCATGGGTGCGCGAGGAAGCACAGTGTCAACCCGAGACTGTCTAGACCGTCTGGGTTGTGCAGTCAACACCCTACCGGGTTGCTGAGGTTGACGCACTGCGTCAAAACAAGTCACCTCTGCTGGTTGTTGAACGTCCTGAACGTCAACAACCACCTCCGAGCGTCGCTTAACGACGTGCGGCTGGCAACCCACACTGGGTCGCATCGGTGGAGGAACCACCTCAACTGGCAGACGCGAGTAGGTTACCTCAGCGTCAACAGGGCGCACAACCGACCGGTTGGAAGGTTGTTGGCCAGAAGGTTCGGTAGCAACCTTCTCCGCATTAAAGTCCTCTATCAAGAACGCAAGCTTGGACTGCATGTCTTGCAGCAAAGCCCATTTAGGGTCTACGGGAGCAGGTGCGGCCACAGACGGGGTTAGCGACTGAGGCGGTACCGCTTTCCATCCCTGAAAGCCCTGTTTATGCATGACATAATTGTACAGCAAAACTTCAAAGGCTCGAAAACAGCTGTGAAGTTGACCTGTAAAAAACTTGGAGCGTCTCCTGGCCAGGCGCCAGGGAGAGTCTACGAGATTTGAGAAGTCTATCTGGGCAGAGGCATGAACTCCCAAGCCGAGAACTTCTCTCGTGTCATATCACTCTCGCTCTATAAGCCAGTTTAAAAGAAGGGAAAGCAAAGGCTGTATCCCCCAAACTCCTCCTGGTGAAAAACCAGTCGCCTAGCCAACGTAAAGCTCTCTAGGAGAGCGAGAGAGCACTAGCTTAAAAACAACGGCTTCGAAGTAGCTAGGCCTAGTGTAAGCTCTGACGTTTAGGCGAACGAGGAGCAGCAGTTACAAAAAGATCCGGACAAAGATCCTTAAAAAAATCCTCATGATTTAATTAAAGTCCATAGGGGGCTAAGCAGCTTTAGGCTCCTCTCCATCTGACAGAGTCCTCAAGGGAATATCAGTAGGAGGGGGAACAGCAACTTCCTCATCTACAGGAACCTTGTCCGATAAAAGCTGAGTCTCAAGCAATGGAGAGACCTACCGTGGTGGCAATGCTTTACAAGCAGAGTCCACACTCACTGGTGCATTAGTAGCGAACCAGAACGCAACGTCATGTAACTGCTTGACAGTCTGTGAACTGTCAACAACTGAACTGTCAACCACAACAGGTGCGTGAGGACGCACAGCGTCCACTCGAGACTGCTTTGACTGCCTAGACTGAGCAGTCAAAACAACTCTAGAATGCGGAGGTTGACACACAGCGTCAAAACAAGTCAACTCCGATTGTTAGTGAACGTCTTGAACGTCAACAGGAGCATCAGCAAGTGGCCTAACGTCCAAATGCGGCTGAAAAACCACACGAGACCGCATCGAGTGTGGTTCTAAACAACCTGACTGACGTGACTTAGCAACGCCAACGTCAACAGGAAGCACAAAGGAACGTTAGGTTGGCTGAAAGCCAGGATATCGATGAGATAAACGGCAAGACTCAACGGACTAATCGGCCGAATAGTCTTCCATAAGGGAGGCAAGCATATACTGCATGTCTTGCCATACAACCCATTAAGGATCAACGGAAATGGTTGTGGTAAGAGACGAGGGTAACGTCTGTGACCGCAACACTTTGCCAACAAAAAAGACTCTAGGAGTCTGTGTTACGCTTTTGTTAGGCGGCGAGCAGTTATCCGATGACTGCATAGGGTTAGAGCTGTTCTAATGGCTGTAACCAGGACGCTGGACCTGTCCTGAAAGGACTGACTTTCGCTTAAGGGCTTCGAAACCTTGTGACAGGTTTCTTATGCGAAAAGCCTTCGGATGACGAGGAGAAACAACGTCTCTCTCGTCTTATGGTAGGGGAGATCTTGGTAAGATACACCCGATACCATAGAGGGAAAACGTCTGTTCGTTGATCAAGGCCTCTCGAACCCATAAGTCGTTTGACATTACTTCTTCCCTGGGCTTGGGAGCATGCAAGAGGTCCCGGACTAGGTGAACGACAGGCACGAACAGACGAACCCTCGGACGCAACACTGTAACACTTTGCGCATATCACTCTATCACTTCGATTTTCTGTTTTGCACTTATTTCACTGAAATCGAAACTTATACTGATTTCTACCTGAAACACACAATTCTACCCTTCTTAAAAGGTAGTAATTGCAAAATCAGTCGTATAATGCAAGCTCATTAATACCAGCAAAAAACAGAAAACATATTTTAAGATAAATAAATCAGTGGCTGGGAAAGAGACTAAACACTAGTTCATATAAACTACGTTTTCAATCTCTCACCGCACATAGCCTGGGGACGAGAATAAAAAACTAAAAACGTTTTATCCTTCCTCCCCGTACAGAGACTAGGGATGAGAGTAACTCGAGAACAACGTTACCCGCTTGAACGGAACGTTTTCTCTCCTCTCTCTCCCTCCGTCTCTATCTCTCTCTCTCTTTCTCTCTTGATTTCGCACCTAAGAGAAGAGCCCAATTATATTTCGTCAAAAAAAAAACATGTTATTTGACTAAAGGAAAAAACTGAAAGGTTTTTCAAATAAAAAGTTCCTTTAAAATAGAATTTAAAACATTTAAGCTAAGAAAGAATGAACAAAACGTCAGAATCGATTTACTCTTACTGCAAAGTGAAACCGTGATACACTCTATCTCTATCGTAACGATAGAGCGCATGTTGAACGTCCTGAACGTCAACAACTGCGTAGCATAAACTAAACGTTAGTTCATCTTTGAAAAGAGTACGAAGACTATCAAAGAAATTCTTTCATAAAATATTACATTTAAAAAGTTTTAAATCCTTAGCTCTTTAAAAGCTAATTACGATATAAAGGGCTCAACGTTGATTAACTTCGGTTTCTAAGTTAGGACCGCCTACTCTCAGGAAAGGTCGCATATAAACAAAACATTAAAATTTATTTTTATATGTTTATAATAAATGGAAAGTTAATCGAAGAGGCCTAATAAAGGCGGAGAGATATAAAATATATAGAGGAAAATCTATAAATAATTTATAACGTGATAAGATAATTACTAAAGCCTAAACACACTTCCGTCTAAGGGAAGGGTCGGCCATTTAAAAGTGAAAGAAAGTCCATACTTTCTTTGTCACCATAATTAAATCTATCCAAAACGAGTTCAAGATTTAAGATGAAGATAAAACACCTGCATTGCGAAAGCTCAAAACTAGAATATAGTACTTCACCAATTAGATGTGAAAAACTCCAGTTTAGCAACAGCGAGTAAAGTACGTCTTGTCGACACCTCGACAGAGAGAAAATTGAGTCTTTGTTTACATGAGAGCTGGGTATCTGGTCGACAGATGGCGCTGTTGGGCACACCCGCAACCTGTGTAGCGATCGCAGGCGAGTTTTTCCGTAGAGTTGTCTGTCGAGCAACAGAGTTGCAGCTATATATTCACCGGCTAAGTTAAATATTGAAAAATAATGATTTATCTATATTTCCTGTGTTTCTTTTATGGGCATTTTTGAAAAAACATGTTAAACTGTTCAATTTAAGTTATAAGTAAGACATATATATATGTGTATATATATATATATATATATATGTATATATATATATATATATATGTATACATATATACATATATATATATATATGTATATATGTATACATATATATATATATATATACTGTGTATATATATATATATATATATGTATATATATATATATATATATAAGTTTGGAATTTAACAAATTCAGGACTGTACACATTTTGATGAGAAAAGATTGTATGGTATTTAACAAGCTTCCTAGAATTTGTATGAACCGAAATGCATGAGGTACCCAGTGTTCTGTTGTTGATGATGGGTTATGGATAAGAAGTAAAAAAAAGGCAGCTTCACCTCTTCCTTAGTTTATAAGTACTTGATGCTTTGTACAATAAAGCATTAAGGTAAGAACAAATTGGCAGTGGTCATATCACTCAAGTGTGGCAGTGTTTCTCCTCACATCCAACTTGCAACCCACTCCCGATATATCACTAGTTAATAAATTGGTAGTAATTCTCTCTAAGATGGGGTATAAAAGCATATCACCAGCTAATAATTGACCCAGGTGATTAATTAAATGCACTGACATACATACATACATACATATACCAAAGGCACTTCCTCCAATTTTGGGGGGTAGCCAACATCAACAAAGAAACAAAACAAAAAGGGGACCTCTACTCTCTACGTTCCTCCAGCCTAACCAGGGACTCAGCCGAGTTCAGCTGGTACTGCTAGGGTGCCACAGCCCACCCTCCCACATTATCCACCACAGATGAAGCTTCATAATGCTAAATCCCCTACTGCTGCTACCTCCGCGGTCATCTAAGGCACCGGAGGAAGCAGCCGGGCCTACCGGAACTGCGTCACAATCGCTCGCCATTCATTCCTATTTCTAGCACACTCTCTTGCCTCTCTCACATCTATCCTCCTATCACCCAGAGCTTTCTTCACACCATCCATCCACCCAAACCTTGGCCTTCCTCTTGTACTTCTCCCATCAACTCTTGCATTCATCACCTTCTTTAGCAGACAGCCATTTTCCATTCTCTCAACATGGCCAAACCACCTCAACACATTCATATCCACTCTAGCCGCTAACTCATTTCTTACACCCGTTCTCACCCTCACCACTTCGTTTCTAACCCTATCTACTCAAGATACACCAGCCATACTCCTTAGACACTTCATCTCAAACACATTCAATTTCTGTCTCTCCATCACTTTCATTCCCCACAACTCCGATCCATACATCACAGTTGGTACAATCACTTTCTCATATAGAACTCTCTTTACATTCATGCCCAATCCTCTATTTTTTACTACTCCCTTAACTGCCCCCAACACTTTGCAACCTTCATTCACTTTCTGACGTACATCTGATTCCACTCCACCATTTGCTGCAACAACAGACCCCAAGTACTTAAACTGATCCACCTCCTCAAGTAACTCTCCATTCAACATGACATTCAACCTTGCACCACCTTCCCTTCTCGTACATCTCATAACCTTACTCTTACACACATTAACTCTCAACTTCCTTCTCTCACACACCCTTCCAAATTCTGTCACTAGTCGGTCAAGCTTCTCTTCTGTGTCTGCTACCAGTACAGTATCATCCGCAAACAACAACTGATTTACCTCCCATTCATGATCATTCTCGCCTACCAGTTTTAATCCTCGTCCAAGCACTCGAGCATTCACCTCTCTCACCACTCCATCAACATACAAGTTAAACAACCACGGCGGCATCACACATCCTGTCTCAGCCCCACTCTCACCGGAAACCAATCGCTCACTTCATTTCCTATTCTAACACATGCTTTACTACCTTTGTAGAAACTTTTCACTGCTTGCAACAACCTTCCACCAACTCCATATAACCTCATCACATTCCACATTGCTTCCCTATCAACTCTATCATATGCTTTCTCCAGATCCATAAACGCAACATACACCACCTTACCTTTTGCTAAATATTTCTCGCATATCTGCCTAACTGTAAAAATCTGATTCATACAACCCCTACCTCTTCTAAAACCACCCTGTACTTCCAAGATTGCATTCTCTGTTTTATCCTTAATCCTATTAATCATTACTCTACCATACACTTTTCCAACTACTCTCAACAAACTAATACCTCTTGAATTACAACACTCATGCACATCTCCCTTACCCTTATATAGTGGTACAATACATGCACAGACCCAATCTACTGGTACCATTGACAACACAAAACACATATTAAACAATCTCACCAACCATTCAAGTACAGTCACACCCCCTTCCTTCAACATCTCAGCTTTCACACCATACATACCAGATGCTTTTCCTACTCTCGTTTCATCTAGTGCTCTCCTCACTTCCTCTATTGTAATCTCTCTCTCATTCTCATCTCCCATCACTGGCACCTCAACACCTGGAACAGCAATTCTATCTGCCTCCCTATTATCCTCAACATTCAGCAAACTTTCAAAATATTCCGCCCACCTTTTCCTTGCCTCCTCTCCTTTTAACAACCTTCCATTTCCATCTTTCACTGTCGCTTCAATTCTTGCGCCAGCCTTCCTTACTCTCTTCACTTCTTTCCAAAACTTCTTCTTATTCTCTTCATATGACTGACCCATTCCTGACCCCACCTCAGGTCAGCTGCCCTCTTTGCCTCACGTACCTTGCGCTTTACGTCCACATTTTTCTCTCTATATTTTTCATACTTCTCTATACTATTACTCTGCCGCCATTCTTCAAAAGACCTCTTTTTCTCTCCCACTTTTACCTTCAATCTTTCATTCCACCATTCACTGCCCTTCTTCATGCTGCCTCCAACAACCTTCTTGCCACATACATCACTTGCAATCCCAACAAAATTTTCTTTTGCTAACTTCCACTCCTCCTCTAAATTACCAGTTTCTCTTACTCTCACCTGACATAACAGGCATAAACTTATGAAGGTAACAAATAAGAGAAAATGAAATACTGTAACACCCCATTTTGGGTATGACCACAAAGAAATGTGAACATATACTGAAAAATAAACTAGTAACTATGAGAGGGAGGAAGATGCACTTTTCTTTTATAAAGAAAATTAAGTTTGCTATAAAGAGAAAGAGCTGAAATGCATAACCATCACTTACAGCAACACGCATACACATACGTATGTGACAGCATATTTCCATCCTAATTTCCTCGTAAAATTAAAACAGACCAATAAACCAACAGTTATACATAGAATCAGTGGAAGAAAAGTATGCGAAAATAAATAAATAGCCTACATATATAAATAAATTGAAGGATAAAGGACCCTCATTCATAAAACACACAGGTACTTATAAAGAGGAATAATAAGCAGTAAAGTTACAAGTGAAATAGAAATCCAACAATGTGAACCAGTTCAGTTACAGGTCTGACAAAGAAGGAAGTTCTATTGTCCTTCATAACGCATGCTTCCACTTTCCTGACAAGCCTATCACTTCCTGGGAAGGTTCTTTCAACCACACCAAGGGGCCACTGGCCTCTGGGAGAATCAATATTCTTTAACAATACATGCCTCCAGAAGCTGTCTCCAATTTCTGAAACATTCATGCTTCTGGTTGCCAGGTCTGTTGGGTTAGATTCTGTAGATACGTAACCCCACTGTGCAGGGTGTCAATTGCCTGATCCTGTCAACTTTTTTAGTGACAAATTATTATTATCATAAATACTGTTTAAGGTACAACCCTAGCTGGAAAAAAAAAAGATTCTATAAGCCCAATGGCTCCAACAGGGAAAATAGCCAAGTGAAGAAAGGAAATAAGGAAATAAATAAATGATATAAGAAGTAACGAACAAAATGCAATATTTTAAAAACCTTAACAACATTAAAACAGATATTTTGTATATTAACTAAAAAAGACTTATGTCAGCCTGTTCAACATAAAACATTTGCTGCAAGTTTGAACTTTTATAGTTTTACCAATTCAATAACCCAATTAGGAAAATAATTCCACAACAATCTAACTATCTGTATAAAACTGGATCAGGTCTGGAGAAACACCAAGATGTTCCAATATTGTTTCACAAACATCAATTGCCATTACAGCTGCACACAAATCTAGACACGGTATGATATGCCCATGTTGCAGAGCAGCCTTAGCCCTTCCCAACAAGAAGTAAACTTCGATCACATTATTAATATCAAGAACTCTTGAGATAAGAGACGATAACCAAGGTTTCTTTTGAAGCATCTGAAAATATGTGCAACTCAACACTCTTGGCTTGCCATAATGAAGTGTTTATGTATTTATGAGAAAGACTTAATTTTTCTAGTCCACTCAATGATCGTTACAAAGATGTCCATCGTCATAGTAGGCATCAGACATGGGTTCATCCCAGTCGTGAGTAAGAGAAGCCACTTCTCTTAAGAAGAGTTTACCTTGAATTATGATATGTGCAATTAAACCTCTGGGATAAAAAAAACTATTGATGGTAAACAATACTCCCTGCTTGGTAAAAGGCTTTTGAACATCACAAAAATTTGTAGGTCAAAACATCACAAATTTTAGAAACAATTTGTATTTTTCCAAGCTATTCAAACCCTAGTCTCTTTTCTCTCATGACCAGACAATCAAAGAAAAGGGGTTTAATTCGTCATTCTTATAGTTGCTAGGCAACCACTGTGCATGAGGCGTAGGACGTTTGCACATGACGCTCTCCACATTCATTTTTGAGGAATGACTCAGGTTTGTATAGCTAGAAAAAATACAAATTGTTTCTAAAATTTGTAGTTTATTCCGATGAGGATACAAACTTCTGAGTCATTCATATGGGAGTCTTCATTAGGTGGGGGAAAGTCTCCATTAAGAGGTATGCCCTTCCTCTCTAATAAATATGATTACTACTAAATAATAGCAAAAGATCAAAAGTGAATATATAATCTGTGAACTATATAGCCAACTCATAGGGGCAAGGCCGTATGTTCAATTTCAGAGGATATGATTCTTCGCCAGGGAGTGAAGTCATATGAACATCAAGCGTTACATAAAAATTGTTAATAAAATTATTTTTTTCTATTTTTGCTTCTTAAGACTTTCATATTGGAAAAACTGATATTTTGATTTTTAAACAAATTCTGTAAAATTTTGCCATATATTGTTAATTATGTAAATACCCATCAGTTCAGGTTACATATTTGCCTCTGTTTGTTTTTAACCATCATACTGTTGCCTACTCATGTTCCTCATTAGAATTCTGGAATGCAGAATCAAAAACTGAAGGTTTGATCTAACAAACACCACAAGAATATATATACATATAACGGATTTTGAGCGAAGCGAAAAATCTATTTTTGGGTAAGATGGCCATGTCGTCCTGATGGAAGTTCCTTAAAGGCAGCTTCCTAGGGTATATTACAACTACGGCGATATTCCCAGAGAATTTACCTTAAGGTACCCAGAATTCTAACTCCTGGAGCGAGTATCCCTAAAAAAGACCTTAGGGATATCGTAAATATCAGTGGACGTATTCTTGACACGCCTCATAGCAATCTATACCCCGAATAGAGTTAACACTTCGTAGGGGTCAAATGGCAAGAAAACGAAAACGAGAACGAAAAGGGGAGAGCCGTTCGTAAGGCCCTCTCTTCTCCCGTTTCGTAAGCGTGCCCTGCGCCGATTCTGGCGCCATCTGCATTCCTTGTAGCGAAACACGAGGTGCTACAGATACTGTATGTAGGGAGGGGTCCTACGGCCCTTTCATTGAAAGGGAAGGGCGGGTCCATCAGGACGACATGGCCATCTTACCCAAAAATAGATTTTTCGCTTCGCTCAAAATCCGTTTTTTGGGCTCAAGCCATGTCGTCCTGATGGAAGTATACCAGAGCATTACTGTATCTGTGGATTCTCAAAATGTGCCGTACTCCTCAGAAGTATTTCCCCCAGTCGACGCGACCTAGAGACCTAAGATGTTACCGTCATACATCTTTTCAACTAATCATAAACCATGATAGAGCTTCCTGCCCCCAACAGGGAAGAGTCTTACTAGACTCTGGGAAAGTCTCGAAGAGTACATATATCTAAGTATGAACCCCAGGCAAGCAAGTATAGTGGTCTCACCCCATACTGGGTAAAGCGAAGTTCGAAAAGAATCACTGTGTCAATATGAAATATCGACCAGTCCTCCGCTCAAAACACGTATTGGACAAAGGTTCATATCCGCTTAGGAGGAAACTCGTAAATCCGTCACCATCCCTTTATGGGATGGAGTCCTCCAGCTAAGGGGAAGCATAAACCAATGCAATATTAGCTTGCATAAGGGAACATTCTATTAGAATTATCCCCGGGTAAATATACATAGAATGAATGCTCACAGGTGAAGGAGACGCAAGGTTCTTAAGAACCAGTTTATTGACAGACAATAAACAAACAGGTTAACCACACTCATATATATATATATATATATATATATATATATATATAAGAGGAGGATAACTAAAACTTTAAGCATAAGTATGATAGTAAACAAAAACTTGTTTGTCTGAAAGAAAAAACATTGGAGCCACTTTTAAGATACCAAAGTATCAAAGTCAAAAGTCTGTTTTACTAATCAGTCACATTAGCGATAGAAACGCTCGGCACGCATGTTTGCACTTATGCTGGGTTCACCTTTGAAAGTGGAACAGTCAACGTGGGTCACCCAGTACCCTCACATAGTTTGTAGTACAACATGTGACTACATACTCACCCTGGAATTAATTGTCCCAATTAAGCTACTGTTCCTCGCAGAGTTAAACAGAGTTAACGACGCAACCCACTGCCACCACAGAACCTCTTAGTTGCTGCACTTGCTTCGCATAGTGACGAAAGAACACTCTGGAAGACTTCCAGCCAGTGTACGAACGAAGATGTCCAAAATCCCTACAACTAAAGAAGTTTAAGGATGAAGCAACTTTCCTCGGATCGTGACCTGTGGGTGAACAGTCAGGATCCGCTCTGCGAATAAGATATGTGATTTTCGCCCTGAGTTGTTTCAGTAATAAATTTTGAGCCTGACGTTTCTCCCCTGGCCAGATGGCCATCCTTGAAGTCTGAAGTTCTACGAAGATAGACCTTTAGGCATTCTACTGGACATAGAGATGCATCTTCTTTCAGAGGGCAGATTCTTCAGGGACCCCACCTGATGGTGGGTAACTCGGTCTTGGTGAGAAACGTAGGATCCGGAAATAGGTTCAGTTCACCCATCCAGGAACTGAACATGACCTTCCTCTCTCGAGAGGGGTATGATCTCACTAACCCTGGCCCCGGACGCGAGTGCAAAAAGGAGGATAACTTATGGGTCAAATCCTTTAATGCACACTCCTTATTGTTCAACAGCGAAGCAACATGAAGAACTTTTCTAAAGACCATGAATTGGGCTTTGGAGGTGCTAAAGGTCTGAGCCTAGCGCAGGCTTTCGGAACTTTTATAAAAGATCTCGTTAGCGAGGTCGACCTGGAAGGCATATAGAATGGGTCTTGTCAAAGCAGGCCTACATGATAAAATCGTGTTAGTTACCGATCCATAACCATGGAGATGGATGAAGAAAGACAAGCAGAAGTCCGTCGTGATCTCCTGCGGAATCTTCGTCTGACAAGAGCTACCCATTCTCTCCAAGATGACTCATATTGCCTTATAAAAGGTTTGCACTTATAATCCTCTAGGAAGTCCATGCTGGCTTTCGAAATCCCGAAACACTTTCTTACTTGTTAAAGAAATCATGAGCTGCTGGGTCCGGGTTTTCTGTGATGAAGCGCAGACAATTGACTTCTGGACTCACTGGGTCAGAACTGGATCTGGTAGCGGTCGAAACTCCAATCGTAGTTCCAATGCCAGAGGGAGCTCCACACTGTTCGGCCACTTGTGGGCCACTACTGCCGCTACTCCCTTAAATGATCTCAGTTTGTTGAGGACCCTCAACAGAAGGTTGTAAGGGGGAACAGATAAATCCTGAACCATCTGTTCCAGTCGAGGGACATCGCGTCCACTGCTTCCGCCAAGGGGTCCTCGTACGGGGACACATACAGGGGCAACTTCTTGTTGTCTTTCGTCGCAAAGAGGTCTAGCCGCAGTTCTGGGACTTGACTCAGAATGAAGGAGAATGGTCCTGCGTCTAGGAACCATTCCGACTCTATCGGTGTGAACCTGGATAGAGCGTCCGCTGTCACATTGCGGACTCCTTAAAGGTGAACTGCTGACAGGTACCATTTCTTCTTCCCTAATATCGGAAGATGGCCAACATCACCTGGTTGAGAGGTGGCGACCTTGATCCTTGTCGATTCAAGCATCTCACAACTCCCCCGCTGTCCAGCACCAACCTAATGTGGATCGAGCGATGCGGGGAGACTTTCTTAAGGAAAGGACTGTCATAGTCTCTCGAAAATGACTGTGAGAGGTCTTGAATAGACTGGACCAAGACCCTTGGGCCTTTTTCTGATAAGAGTGAACTCCCCATCCCTCCTTCGAGGCGTCTGAGTGACTCGTCACCGACGGGGGAGGTGGAAGAAGAAGAGCCGACTTCCTAAGGAGTCTGGCTTGGGACCAAGGCCTGAGAAGAGTATTTCGACGAAGCGGAACTGGTCTTCTCAGATCTCTTCGCGCATCTGATGCATAACTACTCCAATCTCCAGTTGCATCCTTTAGCTGTGCTCTTAGCACCGGGTCTGTCACCGAAGTAAACTGGAGAGACCCCAGTACACTCTCCAGTTCGCATCTGATATCCATACGGAATCTAGAAGTCTCTTGACAGAACCAGCTATCTCCTTTCTTTTCTCCGCCATGACGGAGAAAACGGTGTGACATTAGGTCCCCGTGGATTCACACCCACCGGAACTTAGAGATGGAGGAAGTTGAGACTTTTCCTGTTGATCTTGAAGCCTAGATAATCTAGGAAATGGATCACATACAGGGAAGCTTGCAAGCATTCTGTCCTGGGTGCTGCCCACACCAGCCAAAAATCCAGGTAGGCTACTACCTGAATTCCCTTTAGGCGTAATTGACTGAGAACTACGTTCGCAAGCATCGTGAAAATCCTTGGGGCTATTTTAAGCCCGAGAGGCATGGCTTTGAAGACGTATAGTCTTCGTTGTAGCCTTAACCTTAGGTAGGAGGGGAATCGACAATAGATTGGAACGTGCCGATAGGCGTCTGACAAAACTATGGAGGCGGTAAATGCCCTCTTGGGCAGTAAGGTCCGTATGTGTTGTATTGTTAGCATCTTGAACCTGTAGTTCGCTATGAACTTGTTAAGTGGCGACAAGTCCAGAATGACTCCGAGTTTTCCGAGTCTTTCTTGGGAACACAAAAACAGCCTCCCTTGGAATTAGATGGACTTTACCCTTCGGATTACTTTTCCTCTAACAGTTCATGAATGAACTCCTCCAGAACGGGGGTGGAGTATCGGAAAAACACCGAGGGTATGGGGATGGAGTGCTGTACCAGCTCCAGCCCAGTCCCTTCTTGAGTAGGCTGTGGACCCAGGGATCGAAGGTCCACCGATCCCAAAAGCATTGGAGACTCCCTTCTACCAATATCATCTCACTCGGACTGTTGTCCTGAGGTCTTGCCTCTCTGACCGCGACCACCCATGAAACCCCTTCTCCTTGAGGGGCGCCTAGACGAAATTCTGGCTGCTCCTCTAGGCTTGTTCGACAGGCAGTTGACTGACCTTCGAACGATGGGTTGAATGCCGGATCCTGTGTCGACACGAATTGGGGAACCCACTGAAGTGTGGTCGGGGTTTTTTGCCACCATCTGGGGCACTGAGGGCATCAGCAAATGCCGTTGCTGCTGATGTCTACTTGACTTAGCTGGCCGAGAAAGTATCCTAATCCTTTTAGTCTTCCTCCAAGGTTGGGGACCCCATCCGGGGAAGAATTTCTCTTGGTAGACAGGCCCCACTCCTGGAGAAGATTTCTATCGTCCGTGGCGGCCCTATCAACCTTTTTGACCGACTCACTAGGGAAAAGATCTTTGTCCCAACTGTTGGAGGAGATTAGTTTCCTTGGCTCGTGCCTCATCGTAGCCCGGGCGAACACGAATTCCCTACAGGTTCTCTTCGCCCTGACGAAGCTGTAGAGATCCTTCGTCACAGTGGCCAGATGAGTCTTGATCACAACCATGAACGTTTCATGGACCTTGGGATCACTTGTCATCGTCTCAAACGTGGACTGAAGAGACAAAGAGGCAGCCAGTCTTTCTTTTGTCTAGAGTTCTCTCCGCAAAAGAAAGCCAAACAGCTTAAGGATGATCTCGCCGAACCGGCGTCCGGCAAAATCCGCCTCCCACATCTAGACTGAGAAGGTAAGATGGACGTCCTTCCAGTCCTTGTTTTGCTTACTAAATCTTCCTTTTTAAAGGCCAGCAACAAGGGTTTACACTCCACCAGGGAGGGGAAAGGCTTTCCAGCCTCGACTATTTTCAAAACCGCCGCAAACCCTTTCAGCGAAAAAGGGGGAAGGCTGTGGCAGGAGAGGACACAAAGGAAGGGAGCCTCTTACTCAAATACGGCTACCTTTGAGTTCATGAAGCCCCTCTCTTTCATCGAAGAAGAAAGCAAGGCATGAGCCTAGCATGGTCTATCACTACGACCTCCTTCGGCTCTGTCTCATCCTTTGAAGCTGGTACCTCCTTCCACCGGACCTAGCAGTCCGGATGTGCCCCTGCAGTTACAATGCAGCTGCCTTCCCATTCTTCTCCCTCTGCCTTTGTTGGATCAAGCCAACAATGGAGGGAGGGCCTGCTCTACTGCGAGAGCAGATGATGTTGAGGGAGCAGGTTCAAGGACCTGAACCGGAGCAGCCGACCTCTCTCGGCCTCTTCCGCTACCTTGTCCGGAGCTCGAACTTCATCCTGGCCTTCTGCCAGGAGGTCTTCCTCCAGACGTTCGGACACGTCTGGCATCCTGTCGACCAACTGGATGCTAAGCAAGGCGACCGTGACTTCAGCATCCACGGGATCTGAATTAAGGGGACCTCCTCTTGAGGTTGGGGAATCACTGTAACAGTTGATGCCCTAGGAAAAGAAAGCCCTCATCTTCTCAAATGGAAGATAAGGTCCAGAGGTAATCTTCTGAAAGCCCCTCACCCAGGTACGAAGCTTCTCCCTAGCTATATCCCTTGAATCCACCGTTGTAGGGGAGACGAAAACGGATTTTGAGCGAAGCGAAAAGAAAAAGCCTCAATAGAAAGGTTAGTGCATATGAAACATACCTGGGGAACCCAATACCGGAGAACATCCGTGGAGACAGCGCATGCCACACACCTCCTTCAGAACCATGTCCGCAGAAGCCCTACTGCGGACGTTGCAGAAATACATCCGAACTACGGATGGTCCTTCTGTAAAGAGAAGAAATTTCCATGAGTATCAAGTGAACTACGTATCACTGGATATGCACAGTAGCATAACAAAACGGAAAGGAAAGGAAAGACACATCTTGTATTTCCCGCACACCCAATCGTTGTAGCCTTCCAAATCATAAAATCGTATAGTTAATCTATGCCAGATTAACCAATGGAAAATTTCCAAAGGAAGAAGGTATAGCCCCCCCTAAGGAATGATTTTAAAATACCGGATAGTAGACAAGAAAGAACTCACTTTCTTATCTGTAAGGCCAACAACAACGGGTCGTGCAAGACCATAAAGACACATACTTGTGAATCCCCCACAATCACCTGTGGAAGCCCACCAGCCATTAAAATCAAATGGTTAGTCTTTGCTAGAATAACCAAAGATCATATTTCCCGAGGGAAATTAGGTGTAGCTCACACCTAAGGTAAGATTTTACCATTCTGGCTAAAGATGAAAAGAGTTCTCTTTTCATCCCTGTAAGGCGACACCAAGTGATTGCACAAGGCAACACAAGTAAGTTAGAAAAGACAGTGTTGTAACCTACTATATCATGTTCTCCCCTGGTAGAAGACACTAAACAGGGAAGAACTGATACAGTACATGAGGGTGGTGTGCCGGCCGGCTCTGCCGGTCAGCACCCCCACCCCCTTTTCCAAAGGTAGGTCTCAAGTATGCAACTTAGGATCACCCAGACGGGGAAAAACTCCAGTTCCTATGCCTGAACCGGTCGGTAGTGGTTGCCGGTCCATAGCTACCCGGTTGGCACCCAGCTGCCGGCCATCACTCTTAGTGGCCGGCCAACCGAGTGATGTAGCAGGCCGGCCCGGCAGCGGTGAGTAACCCTGCCGGCTGGCATCCACCCCAGGTAGCGCCCGGCTGCCGGCCGCCACTCAAAGCGGCCGGCAGGTGAGCAAGGAGACCGGCAGCAAAGGCATAAGACCACCGCCGACCGACAGCAAGAGAACTAGGGAACACCCCCTACCGACGGCCGGCCACTAGGCCGGCAGACGGCAAGGACAACACAAGAGAAGACAACAGAATGGGTGCCGGGCTAAGAGGCTATGTACCTCCGCGCCCGACACCCGAAAGAATGCCGAGAGGAAGGGGAGACACTAAGTCAAGCTTCCTAACCACTGCTTACTGAAACTACAGACGGTAGTGGTTGAGGGACCAAGGAAGGACCGGGCAGCACTCAAAGGATAGGGCCTCTGCCGGTCGGCACACTCTGCCGGCCGACAGGGGACCACGTCAGCTCCCATCCCAACCTATGCTAGGTGCGGATGTGAGACGACTGACACAAAGGAAACGGAAAAATAGAAGGGAAGGGCAGAGGGTCCTGTCCAACCTTGCCTTGGTTAAGGATCATTCCAAACTAAGAAAGCTCATCTCAGCCAGAGAGATCCAGGGAGGGAGGCCGGCACTACTGGCTGCCTCCCTAAAACCAAGGCAAGGAAGGAATTGCTATTCCGGAAAGGGAACATATCCCGAACCCGGAACAGCAAAGAGGACAAGTCTGAGGGGTCACCGAGCGAAGGGATCATAATTACCGAAACCTTCCAAGGTGCAACAAGGAGGATAAACCTCCTATGCCCGTGTCAGGCAGCAAGGGAGACTCTGCCCACGCTAGACCAACACGGACTCAGACTAAAACACTGCTGTACTGTCCCCCTCTGAACCAATTCAGTTGGAGCAGGAAGGTACAGTACTACTCCAGCCTAGTTATATTTGAAAATTAATTCAAACAAACCACTAGAGTTAAGCCTAAGGCTTAAACAGAGGGAAAGGGTTTGCCCCTTCCCCGAAGAGAAGGGAGCAAACGGGGAAACAGATAATATTATAAAGACCTAAGACAACCTAGCCTAGGCACTAAGAGAATCGATTACCTAAATCACCGAAACTCACTCCAATACTATCTTGGAAATAACTCGAAAAGGGATTGTATGTATAACGTTGCCTAACGCTTTAAGCAATCTAAAATCACACTTGGAAGACTAATATCATGCAGGAAGTACAAGGACCAACAACTAGGCTACGAAGACTAGTGTTGGTCAGCCTAGGCAAATCTTTCGCCAGGCGCACTACTAACGCATCATAACAGAATTCCTAATTAAGCTAAGCAGCTAATTATTAAAGCGCAGGGGGCTGGGAACGTCGCTCTTGCTAACAAATAAATCCTATTCTAGCGAGCGACAGCGTCCATGACGCCTCCAGCAGGCAACAGCTCTTGTATCAAAGATAACTCTTTTAAAAACTTTAATTTTAAACAAGAGCCTACATTTATACATAAAAGAAATAGTACTCAACTTATCCGAAGCAGAAGAAGTTGGAGAAAGCATAATATGAGAGTAAATCCAAGATTTTGGTAGAAACACAGGAAAAAACACCGAGTTGTAAAGCTACGCAAAAAGGAATGCAGATGGCGCCAGAATCGGCGCAGGGCACGCTTACGAAACGGGAGAAGAGAGGGCCTTACGAACGGCTCTCCCCTTTTCGTTCTCGTTTTCGTTTTCTTGCCATTTGACCCCTACGAAGTGTTAACTCTATTCGGGGTATAGATTGCTATGAGGCGTGTCAAGAATACGTCCACTGATATTTACGATATCCCTAAGGTCTTTTTTAGGGATACTCGCTCCAGGAGTTAGAATTCTGGGTACCTTAAGGTAAATTCTCTGGGAATATCGCCGTAGTTGTAATATACCCTAGGAAGCTGCCTTTAAGGAACTTCCATCAGGACGACATGGCTTGAGCCCAAAAATATATATATATATATATATATATATATATATATATATATATATATATATATATATATATATATATATATATATATATATATATATAT
>NC_090764.1:50968872-50976372 GCF_036898095.1 Palaemon carinicauda | reverse complement strand
ATTCCATTCTCCTCATCACTGTCTTTCTTCTACTTATCTTGAGCCCAACCTCATATGATATTTCATGCATTCTGGTAAGCAAGCTTTTCAAGTCCTGTGGTGTTTTGCTAATAAGGACAGTGTCATCATGTATGTATGTATGTATGTATGTACTGTATATCCTAAAATCTTGAATTTTATGTTTTGGTAAAAAAATGGGGTTTATTTTCAAAACCGTCTTATTTTCAAATCGCAACTTATTATCCAAACAAAATAACTGGTAAGCAACAAGAGCATTATCCCATCTTATTATCAAAACAAACTACTTGTTTGTTCTAAAAATGGGATATCCAGGTAACCAAGTTGTAAGAGTTAGATGAATAGTGTTCAAGTGTCTTTAACTCTGGGCACTTGTTTTTAAAACAGTGAGCTTTTAGCAATGGCGACTGCTAGACGTATTCCTACTCCAAGAAAAAGTTATGATAGAGAACTTAAACTAAGGATTGTAGAGCATTAAAAAAAGAGCTGTCACTTGGCAAAGTGAAAAATCGTATCATCGAAACTGCAAAGTATTTTGGAGTTGACAAAAGCAATGTGCGGCGATGGATTCAGATAAAAATAAAACTGCAAGAAACTCTAAAAGGTTCAAAGTCACATGGTTCAGGGAGAAAATTACTTTATCCTGAAATGGAAAGGAAATTGCATCGTGAGTTTATAGAAATTCGGGATTATGGATTAAAAGCAAAATCAAGGTGGTTCAAATCATGTGTGGCCAAACTTGCAAATTTTGACTTTAAATGCAGTTACGACTGGTTTATCAATTTCAAAAAATAGCACAATTCATCAAACTGGGCACAGACCAGTGGAGCTCAAAATCCACCAGATTCTAAAATTGAAGCATTTAACAGTTTTCACAAATTTATTAGAAAAAAATATGAGGAGAGACTGTATGGACACCAATGGCTGCTTTATTAGTTGCAAACATGGACCAATCTCCACTCCTATTTGATCTAAATAAGGGGAAAATGTACAAAACAGCTGTTGCTAATAAAGTATGGTGCAGAGCAAAGAAATCAGGACTCAACTATAGACAGGCCACATTACAATGCTGTATTTTCTCGGACGGCATTAAACGCATAAAACTGCTTGTTATATTCCAGGGAACTGGCCAGAGAATTCTTTTCAGTGTAAAAGTGAAGTATGATACTTGCTTTGGGGTTCAATTACAACAAAATGCATGGTATGACAAGCAAGTTATGTTGTTTTGGAATAACACTATGTGGAAACCTCTAGCAAACCAGTTCATGACAACAATGTTAGTCGCCAATATACACAAAGCGCAAAATACGGAAACAGTAAAATCAAAGTTCCGAACGATCAGCCAGTTAGCGTTAATTCCGGTTGGATGTACAAGCAAATTTCAACCCCTTGATAGTGTGTCCTACATTCCATTGAAGAAAAAAGATTAAGGAAATAACGGGCAAGCATGTAGACGCAAACACAAAAAAATGGCTTGAGGGCACTTCCACAGCTTCAGAAAGGTAATAAGTGAAACATTAGCTTTGTGTTATTTTTACATTGAATAGTTTTTTACAACTCACGTTAAAAGGTTTTCCATTTTACCTTGAGTTTAGATAGCAATTAAAAAGTCTCATTTAGTTTATGATTTGAATTCAATTTATTTTCAATTGCAGGTGAATCCTTATGATTAAATGGGTGGGGGAAGTGTGGTCAGACACCTGCAAGGACCAAACTGATGTTGTGGTGAAGTGTTTTAAAAGTTGTTGCATCTCTAACAAGATATATATATATATATACTGTATATATATATATATATATATATATATATATATATATATATATATATATATATATATATATATATATATATATATTTATCTATGTATATGTATATGTATGTAAATTATATGTATATATATATATATATATATATATATATATATATATATATATATATATATATATATATATATATATATATATATATATATATACATACATACTGTATATATATATATACACACACACACACATATATATATATATATATATATATATATATATATATATATATATATATATATATATATATATATATATATATATATATATATATGTGTGTGTGTAAATATATATATGTGTGTGTGTGTGTCAACCAAGTGTGACTAATGCGGAGACGACAAAGTGTAGTCTCCCACTTTCAGGGCATTATGTTATACTTCGAAGGGGATTAATATTAGTTATCTCTCTCCTTTTATTTTCAACTAAACTATCCCAATGCTTTTGCCAATTATTATAAGTCAAATTCTCATGTTGGGTAAACAATCAGCACAGAGAATGGGATACCTTCTTGGTAGCAACTAAGCTGCAGCACTCTTTGCCTATAAATCTGCCTTCTCATTTCCAAACACGCCTACGTGTGCCGGAACCCAGCAAAATCAAACTGTTATACCTCTCACTCCAATAACAAAAAGCCATTCTAAAATCTTTAAAACTAAAGGGTTATTGGAATTAAAAACTTCTGAAGCTTCAAGGACACACCTTGCATTGCTAAAAATGGTAAAATAATCCTCCTACTCCAATGCTATTTTCTCAATAATAGTTAATATCCCATACGGTTCAGCAGTAAATATGGAAGCTGTTAGAGGAAGTGTATCTCTACAATGCCAGCATCAGATTCAGAGCCATCAGTATATATAAAAGTTGATTCCCTATGTTCTGCAACATGTTCCATAAAAATAGCTGTGCCATTTAAGTCGTCATATTCTTTTTCACACCACTAAAATATCTACAATAAGACATACAGTAGTAGGTAATTTCCATGGAGGGGTTGATGATATCTTAAATGGAATTACCTTATTTTTAACTATATCAAGACTGTGTACCTATTGTTTCACCCGAAAACCATAAGGTTGGGGAGATTTTGGGTGCTATTTAAAGTAAGTTGAGTGCCTTGCAAGGTTTGCAGTCTGATAGGCTACAGAATTAGAGTGTCTTTGTAGCCTAAACCAATACCAAATACTGTAATAGAAGACTATCAGTAAAGGTCTTAAAGAAACTCTCCAGCGTCAACAAGGAGACTTAGGATAGGGGAGTTCTAAATGCTCCTGTTGCCAATCTGATACTAGTATGGTATATGGAATCTAATATCTTTAATCAACTTGGGTTGGCTGAGGAGTATATTTCACACAAATTTCTAATTCTTTAAAAAATGAAGGCCTTGTATATCTTTGAAATAGTATTGCGGTTTGCCACCTGATGCATAGGACAAAACCTTTTAAAAGCTTCAAAGTATCAAGACATTTTACTTTTAATGTTTATAAGTGAGGAACCCAAATCCGCCTGCAATCAAATATCAATCCTAAAAATTTAGCTTCACTTATATACAGGATCCGTTGACCTCTGATGTACATATCCGGGTCTGGATGTACTCCCCGAATACCACAGAAATTGACAACAGTAGCTTTGGCTGTCGAAAACTTAAACCCCTTCATATCAGCCCACTGAATAATTTTGTCAATTGAGAGTTGTAGTTTTCTCTCAACCATTGCCATTCTAGCTCCAGCAAATGATATGGAGAGATCATCTACAAATAGCATTGAGAGAATATCTTGGGAAATGACAGAGGATATCCATTTAATGACTAGTGCAAATAGGGTTACACTTAGCACACTACCCTGGGGAACTACTTCCCCAACACTCACTTGAAAAAATCTATGTGAAATAAATGACTGAATGAACAATGGTAGCTCTCCTCCTAATCACAAATTATGAATGGTTTTAAGTATCATATCTCCATGCAGTATCATATGCTTTTTCAAGGTCATAAAAGACTATTACATGGTGCTGTTTGGAAGCAAAAGCTTCACAAATAGAGGACTCAAGTCAAATCAACACATCAGTCAAGTGCATTTTTCTAAATCCAAAATGGATTGGTGATAAAATACCCTTCTTTTCCAGGTACCACATCAGTCTTGCATTGATCATCTCCAAGATCGTACATAAGCAAGATGTTAATGCAACTGGTTGATAGTTTGCAGCTAAAAACTACCGGGTTTTAAAAAGGCTAAAATAATGGCTAGTTCTCAAACACTTGGATAACTATAAGCATGCCATATTCTGTTAAATAATGCTTTAAATAAATAACTTAGTATTAGGAGGTACATGTTTAATCATTGCATGTGGAATTCCAGCAGGTCGAGGAGCTGTATCATTTCATGTAGCAAGTGCAGAATCAAATTCTCTTTCAGTATAAGGAGCATTTCAAGATTATTCCTTTGCTATTGGAAAATTTAAAATTTTCTGTTCTTCACTGCTCCTATACTGATGATCAGGAGCTGTTTAGCACTTGCATGATATATTTGAGAAATGATCAGCCAGGGCATTGCTAACCTCAGTTGCTCCAGTCACATACTGACCATTAATCTTCAACACTGGTGGTGGGTTGGGGGTAAATTTGCCTGCTATCTTTTTACTTTCCTCCATACAGAAGATGGTGTGTTCTACTGTTGACTGAGGAACCAAAAGATACCCAATATTAGCGCCTAGTTTTTTTCATGACACGACGAAACTGTGCTCTACATCTTTTTTATATTATTAAATTCTCCTCTGTATGGCGTCTATGTAATCTAGTTAAAGATTTTCTTGTGGCTCTGTGCAAAGCACTTAATTCTGAAGGCAATCACAGAACTAGTCATCGTTTGAATTACCCTGTGGTTTTGGGAATCGAATTGATTCCTGCTGTATGGAGAGTTCCATTCAGTAAGTCTATGGAATCATCAGCACTTTCAAACTGTTCTGCATTCCCCTCAATTTCCCTTAGCTCCTAAAATCTATTCCAGTCTGCCTTGTTCAGGTTCCATCGTGGCAATCTCTGCAAGGTGGATTAGCATTGGTATTTATAATAATTGGAGCATGATCACTAATATACCAATCCTCTTACCTTCTACATTCAAAATTGAGAAGGCAGTTGGAGCTTACAATAGAAAGATCAATGCATGACAGAGTACCTGTCTGAACATGAAAGTGTGTGAGCTCTCCTATATTAAGGAGTCCCATCACATTTTCATTTTCCACAACTGATGATATAATACTATATTGCCCCTCGTGTTTGCTAAAATATTGCCCCATAAAGGATGTCTACCATTCAAATCTCCAAGTAAAAGAAAAGGATGAGGGAGTTGTTGAATCACCTCTACTAAATTATCATACACAATATTATCATTTGCAGGCAAGTACATAAAGCAAATTGTATATTTTCTCCCTATATCAATCTGTACAGCAACTGCCTGCAGAGGTGTATGAATAGACAAAGATATTTAGGGAACATCACGACAAACATAAATATGAGACTATGGCCTCCTACTCGGTGATCATATGGTGTCCTATAGCTAATATATTTGCGAGGACAAGGAGTATTATCATTAAGTTTGCTCTCCTGTAGACAAATAATTATGGGCAAGTGCTCATGAATGAGGAGCTCAAGTTCTTCCTATTTCACCCTTAAACCCTGACAATTTCATTGCGAAAGGGAGGAGAATGAAGTCTTCCCATTAGCAATTTTTGATGTAACACTATTTCCCGGTGGTTTTCTTAGAGAGAGGGTCCAGAAAAATTGGGTTTTGCATATGTTTTTTCGTTTTGTCCTTTCAATCTAATTGTTGAGGGGGATGGTGGCCATAAGCTTGAATTTCTGATTTGTTTAAACTGTCTTCCGGTTGATCAGAAACATCCAAAGACAAAAGACGGAAGGGAGAGTTCCAGCACCTATAGGCGATCGATCCCCTTGGTCGCACTCTCTGTTTCCCATCCACGATTTATAGCTCAAGTTGAAAGTCAACATCAGCTGTTGCCTGAGAAAAGAGCCGAAGTTCAAATCTGAGTTCTCCTCAGAGAGGTAGGTACCCCTTGTCTGTAGGAAGTCTGACCTCATCTCTGGGAAGTTTAAGAGACAGTTACATGCGGACTCTGACCAGAGCCAAGAGGCCGAGTGGTAGAACATGGTCAACCCCACCTCTTTTGATGTATCGGAAAGGAGCATTCGATCCAAGGAAGAGTGAAGGAGGTCGACTCTTAGGCGGAGAGTTCCGTTTGTTAACTGTCTTCTCAGGTCCATTTCCTGCCTGCCGAGAAAAAAGGGGTAATCCTAATCCTTCCCCTACTCATGCCCCAGAGGTGGTTGGATTTGAAGGAAACCGCTGCGGGCTTGACAAACCAGAGTGATACGGTGACTATATGAAAGTGCATCTCGTAGAAGGGAGAGACTCCTGTCATCCTCCTCCTAGGATCTCATCATTCTGCAGAAAAAGCTTCTGCATGACGACTATGAATCCAAGGGTACCTGTCTCTAGGAAGGAATCCGGAGTAACTCTCAAGATTTACTTTAATCCTCCAATCTCGGTAAGCTATGGAATAAGTCTCGGTGGTAACGAAGGTCATCCATCGAGTCTGTTAGGATCAGTACATCATACCGAAGTCTTCGGAGAATGAAGCCAAGCCTGCCGAACCAGGTTGACACTAGGGTAAACTTTTTTTGTGAAAACCTGCTAGGTGGTCGAAGATACTTCCTCGATGACAGTATTCCAGAATCAGGGAGTAAGAGTCCTAGTGGTCGAGCGTACCTGCGGCTAACTGTTTGTTTGACCTTATGCCTTCTCCTCGCCGAACAGAGTTTGATAAACTAACTTATTCCATATAGAGGAGTGGACATATGAAAGTGGTTAGGTATATTATAGAAGGGGAAATGGTCAAAAGCTTTTGAAGAAGGAATATAAAAAATTAGTGTTAAGGTAATAAGGATCTTAGGTTCACAAAAAAAAAATGTGCCTGTTCTACGGCTGCTAACAAAATCAATTAAAAAATGTACAGTGTGCCCATTAGATGGACACATTGACAAAGGGATTTATTGCCTTTGTAGTGGTTATTCCACTATGATACAATTTTTTCCCAGAGCTTATGTACAAGATGACGTCAATCCAGCCATCCATAAGTGCAGCTACAGTGGTACGTACAAACTTCATCATGTTAGTATGAGAAATAATACAGACACCTGGACACTACTCTTCACCAGCTACTGCATGAGACCAGGAAGAAGTGTTGGCATGTAACACATTAATAACACTTTCATCTTATTTCAATGTCATTTTAAAGACAAGGCAAAACTAGTCATCTCTAGGTAATGTAGATTCCTTGTGAAAATTGAATTCATGTGAAAATAAGACAACAAAGTGTCCAGAAAGTGTAAACCAAGTGAATCAGTTAGGGATAGTGGAACAACCATAATTTACAAGAAATTCTCATGGAGGCAGATTCTCCTTTCAATTAGTAACTCCCTTCTCCTTTTCCTCCTCTCTGGCCTCGTTCACATCAGTCACGACTCTCCTCAAAGGTAAAGTGTGAGTTAAGTTGTCAATTATTTCTATTTTTTTCAGTTTGAATGATTAATTTTTATTAATTTCTAGTGTTAGGGGTTAAAAGCTGTGTAATAATTACAATTACAAA
>NC_090764.1:50961372-50963872 GCF_036898095.1 Palaemon carinicauda | reverse complement strand
TACTATAGATGGATTATTTTGCAAGAGACGACCATCAGGAATTGTGCCATGTTTCAAGATTGAGGCGTAGAACTTCATATGAAAATGGTTACTGGTCGTTGTATAAAACATATACACTTAGTTGATTTCAAATGTACTGTACAGTATACATATTGTACTGTACATAATTACTGTAATGTTGTTAATTGTAAATGTAGACTACGTGTGTAGCGAGTCAAGTCGTCCAAACGAAAATGAGTCTTTAGACAGTCATCAGGTAAGAACGGCCCCCAATACTTCTTTAGCTCAAACTTCTATTTCTGTATCTGGCCCTCCTAACTCTACTTGTACTCCTCCTCCAACTCCGAATGCTTCTTTGTTCCCTGGTCCCTTGGAGTTTATGGCATCCATGAAGGAATTCATGGAAAACATTCCTACTGAACATTAAAGAGTGCAAGCATCCTTAGAGGCAAAGATCGAGGCATTTTAGCAGGCACCTAAGTCCAAGGCTCCACCAGCATCGTCTCCCAGAATCCTCGGCATTAAGCAGAGTATTTGGCTCTGAGTGAGGGGTACCTTCCCATTGGAGAAGGAATGGGATCTAAACTGGTCTCAGACCTAAATTTCTACCTCTCCATTAATAATCATCCTTACTGCTATGTAAGACTACATTCTGAGGTGTCCATGAGGGATGATACAGTCCCCAAGGAAACAATTATCCTGGACCACAGTAAGGCTCAAACCCTATTGGTGAAGGAGCTAAAAACCGCCGAGTTTACTAACACTCAATTTCCTGCTTTCGGCAGGAAGTAGGCCACCTTTATAGTCCTTAAATATACTCTTTCCCTTTTCCTCATAAAGTTTAGAGGCTGTGAAGAAGGCAGTAATAGAAGGTAAGCCACAGCCAGTGCTATAGGAATGCAAACCTGTCTCTCTTGCCCTCCCTTATGACTCTGATAGTTGGGAAGATGCCCAACTCACATTCACAGTTGGAAAACTGGATAGGGACATTGGCAGCAAACAATTTAACAAGAGGCTGCCTAAATTTCCAGAATTCTTATTAAAGGTGCAATTGACCACCAAAGAAAGACTAGCTGCCTCTTTGTCACACCAGTCGTATCTGTAGATGCTAGTTGGGAGCCACTCAAAATCCGACCTCTTCCCAGTTCTAGCAAAAACTCATCTGGCTACCTTCCACAGGCAAGCTTTCTTTTTAGCCAGGAGAGCCTGCAGAGCACATCCTAGCTGCAGCAAATATTAGTCATGAGCCTATAAAGTTGATTGACTCAAACATCTGGGGAAAAGATCTCTTTCGTCAGAAGGGGGTAAAAAAAGTAATGGACAGAGCAGCTCAATAGAATAAGAGCCTTATGCAGAAATGGGATATGTCCTCTGAGAGGAAATTCACCTGCGGAGAAGAACCTCAAATTAAGGGCAAGAAGCCTAGGAGACCCTTTAAGGCAGGAAAACCTCTGCCATGACAGCCTCTGTTGCAGATATCCCCAAGACTGTGTACTTAGTTCCCCAGCAGTATGAGACACAGTCTCCAGCTTTCAATCCCATCGAAGAACAGGCCACAATGACATTTCACCTGTCAGAGCTCAAGGGAAAAATGCAAGTGGAAAAGGGAAGTTTGGAAGGGGTGGTCAATCTAGGGGCCGAGGAAATAGAGGCAAAATATATAAAGAGGCAGTCCTTTCAAAACAGCAATGAGGAGCTTAGGGTAGGGAGAAGACTATCACTTAAGGGATCAATGGAAATTCAATCCTTGGGCTCACAGCAGTCTCAAAATGACTAGGCCGGAAATGGAGACAGAAAGTACCTCAGTTCAAGAGGCTCTTCCAACCCACAACCCTTCTTGAAAGAATATGCGCAGGATCTTCTTCGGAAGGAAGTTATCCGTCGCACAAAATCCATGAACTTTCAAGGACGGGTATTCTGTGTAACAAAGAAAGATTCAAGTGCTTTTTGAACTATTCTGGACTTGTCCCCACTAAACAAATTCATTCTGAACGACACGTTCCAGATGCTAACTATCTCGCAAATACGGATCCTTTACCCCAGGGGGCCTACACCGTCTCCATGGATCTTACCAACACTTATTGGCATCTTCCGATAGGGCGGCGCTCCTCCCCCTAACTTTGTTTCAGACTGGCAAGAAAGGCCTACGTATTCAGCGCTATGCCCTTCGGACTCAGTATAGCTCCAAGGATTTTCACAAAACTAGTCGAGACCATTCTCCGATAACTCAGGAACAAGGGCCTTCAAGTTATGGTATATCTAGACGACTGGTTAGCCTGGCCTGTAACAAAGTTGGAATGCCTTCTAGCAGCTCTGGAAGTCATGAAATTCCTACAATCTCTGGGCTTTCAAATCAACCTCGAGAAGTCCAGGCTTTCTCCAGCATGAGAATTCCAGTGGCTAGGACTGCAATGGAACCTAAAGTCACATATCCTATCTGTTCCTCAGGGCAAGAAGAAGGAAATAGCAAACTCAGCCAGGTGCCTACTTCAATCAAAGA
>NC_090764.1:50773872-50953872 GCF_036898095.1 Palaemon carinicauda | reverse complement strand
GACACCTTTGCCAGGATGGTGTCCCTCTTGCGGAGTACCCAATTCGCTGTCAGGGCGAGAGATTGGTATGTCAGGAACTTAAGCGTCTTGCCCCCGGAGGTGATAAGTTCCCTCAAGAGGTTTTGCTGTTCCGGGTCCGTAGGATCAAACGTGGCTTGCACCCCTACTAAGGTGGAAGCCCACCAGTCTAGCCAAGAGGAGACGTGCACCAGGTCCCTCGACATTTCCTCCATCATTGCGGCCTCCGATAGAGAAAAACAAACTGGGGCTGAAGAGGCTCTGTCCTCCGAGACGCCCTGGCCCAGGATGTCAAGAGACGGTTCTACCTTGCAGGCTCCCGGTCGACGTCATTCTGGTACATAGACCTTGCCCTGCGTCTTGAGCCCCTGGAGTAACTTAGACGAACTCTGAGTCTTGGGGGCCTCGGCATTACTTGCCACCACTCTATTCACGTATTCCTGTCCCAGGACGAGATCCCGGGCTAGAGAAAGAGCCAGGGAGGTCTTAGGCTGGGTAGGGGCCTGCATCAACCGTATAAGGCTGGACCTCCAATAGTCCTCGTCGGTAGCTGCCGGTTCTTCTATTTTGTGATGCCTCCTGATAAGGCCAATCACTCTTCTATAGGCCGAGTCCTCCGTCAGGGAACCCTCCCTACCGTCAGCTGAAGCCTCGGCTTGAGCCCGGGGAGCCGGGTCACCGGGCACTCCCACCGGGCACCTTGCTCTTGACACAACAGGCACTCCCCTGCCGAGGTACTGTTCCTCCCCGGCGGAGGCTTCCGCACCAGGGGCGGGGGTTAGCACAGGCATCGCTGACCCAGCGAGGACTAGTGTCCGCTCCAGTTCTCTAGGGGACGAGGACGCGGATCCCGTGGGCTGACCCGACAGCGGGAACCGTTCCTTCCGGTCCGAGGGCCGCACCAGCTGGGCTGGTTCGGCCAGGCTGCCCGTAAGGAAGCGCGGTTCCCCCCGCTGGGCGGGGTGAACCGGAGGCTTCGCGGTTTTATGCCTGCATGTAGAGTCCTTCTCGCCAATCTGCCTGCGAGGGTCATAACCGTGCTTGGAGGACGGTCTCCTTGGCGAGAAATCCTTGGACCGCCGGTCCAGGTAACACCGTATCTCTGCCTTACGGGGTACGAAAACCCAATCACCATCGGGTGACCTAATCCTCTTGTGTTTTCTTCTTGGAGAACGGGAGCGCTTCCTGCTGTATCTGGAACGCGATCTTGAGCGGGAACGCCTGCTCCTGGACCGCTCCCTTCGACGTCGATGCTTCCTCCTGGCTTCTTCACCCGACGAGAAAGACTCCTCTGAAGAGCCCGACGTCACTGCACTTACCGTACGGCGGGCGGGAGCGGGGACCGCGGGGGACTTCGCGACTCGTTGCGTACTCGAGGTAGAAGGTTGCAGGAATTCTTCGGGAACTTCCGTGAGCTGTGTTGGGAACGAGGTTTGGCGCCCAACACTAGGGAACCAGGAATCCAGGCCCTATTCCATTCGCATAGGGGACCTACCTGGTGTCTTAGGAAGCCTCCACCCGAAGGCATCACTCCCTGCGGAACCTAACTTACCCTGGTTGTCGCCTCCTGCCGAAGAACCTGAAACACAGGCCCACGAAGGGGGCGAAGACACAGAAACAACGTTACTACCCCACAAGGGGTCATCGGAGGAAACGTGCCCCCCAAGCACAAGGGCCGAGTCCCCAGAGCACCCTGACACAGCACTACCGGGCTCCTCACTAGCCCGAGAAGGTCCCGCAATCCCCACTGCACATTCACCAGATTCTTGGGGAAGAACGCTTGGTTCTTTCCCCCACGATGGACTTACCTCAGCCCCTACTCTGGGTAGGGGAAGGCGAAACAGAAGCCCCGTCGGACCGTTCACTGGGCGACGGTAGCGGCGAAGAAACACTAGCCTTCCTGGGTGAACGTTTCGACGATTTTCTCTTTTTCGTGCCGTAACGCACCCACTGGATATCACTCCAACCAACACACTCGGGGCACGTATCCGACGACGAACAAACTTTGCCCCTACAGGAAGAGCAAAGAGAGTGAGGGTCCACTTCAGGTTTGGAGAGGAACGCTCCACACGATTTACCGGCTCTAGGCCCAGGACAACGGCGGATTTGCTCCATAACGCACAAACACAAGACACAGGAACGCAGGGAATCAAGGAATACACTGGGGAAGCACAAGGGCGGAAAGTGAACACACAGGAACACAAGGGATAAGTACAAGTTACCACGCGGTAAACACGTGGGACACACGCGGCGCACACAAAGGGTCGAGAGAGAATGAGAGCGACGTGGTAACACGTCGCGACCAGAGAACTTACTGGTGTGAACGACCCAAGTGGACCTCGACCTAGCGCAAAGCCTACCCTCGGGGCACATTCTCTAATGCCCGAGGTAGGCCTTCATAGAAAACGGGTTTTAGGGTATCCTACACAAAACTCTGGTCGGTAGAGAGGAGATTACAGGTAACTCCTAAGAAAGTAGTTCGAGGTAAGTATTTGTGTTGGAACAACCTTGCTTTGCTACGAATTCTGCTTCATCATTCTCCAAAAGTTTGCGAGCTGCTACAATATATTTTTCTGACAACTTTCAAAAGTTTATCAATGCTTCTAAGGTTACACTCTTGATTAGGGCTTTAATCATTCCACTTGTTGCATAGCCATGACATGCCATTAAATTAGAGAGCCACTGAGCTTTAATTCCATTAGCTTCTGGCAATTCCTAAGCAACTGGGTTTTCCAAAAACTCTTGTACATTTAGTTGTGCCATCATGCGCTTTACAAAAAATTATACCTCTCCAAAAAATATATCCTAACAATACATAGAATCCTATTAACACTAAGCTGGTCAAGCCTTTAATCAAAACACGGCCCTGTTATCACCAATATTCAAAACAGACTCGCTTGATCCTGGGTCTGGACACCAAAAATATATATTACGGCTGGAAAATTGTGTAAATTCTCGAGCTCCAAAACTCACCTGCTTTATTTTACATAAATCTGTTACACTTGAAAAATACCTGAGCTCTGAAAATATTAGGCAACTTCCAGAAGGCAATATATATAAATACCGATATCCAAAAGTCTCTTACGTTACATTCAAAACCAAACTGGGTGATTATTTATGTGAACTATTAAAAAACCAACCTCTTACTTCTTAATTCGAGAATTGTCATGCACTTTCTAACCATGTGGAAACATAAAAATAACGTAATCCCTCCTGCTCATTCCTCATGTGTCATACAGCATACCTAAACTAGTTACATAAGACTTCGTAACAAAACTTCGTGAAATAAAAAGTTCATTCTAAAATATAATGTAAATTTACATATACTAAATTGAATGAAAATACAATTAAATGAATGACAAAAGTCTTAAGTAATTTACATACATTAATTAAACCTACATTAGTGGAACTCACCGTAAGAGCTGGATATACACTGTAGTTTGTATAATTCGTTCCACAGCCCAAAAACCTATAATAACTCCTTAATAAATTACTACATATAATTACACATAACAATAACATAATTGCATAATATGAAAGAAGGATGTAAAGTAGATAATTATAAAGAAATAATAAATAAAAAAAATTTGTTTTTATTGTCACTTTACCTTAGAGACAGGCCAACGCAGGTGTAGGAATTGCTACGACAGGAGGAGACGGATGATCGGTAAGAAGGTAGACATGGTGTTAACATGTTCTTTAAATAAATACTCTCTCTCTCTCTCTCTCTCTCTCTCTCTCTCTCTCTCTCTCTCTCTCTCTCTCTCTCTTGTTCTTCTTCACTGTTAGGGTTAGAGATGTCTATTAATTTTTTCTGAGAGAGAGAGATTTGTTGTGTACATATGAATTTTAACAGCGTCAACGAGTTGAAAGACAATTAAATGTAACTAAAAAAGCAATATCAGCGAATCTGAATTCCTTTATTAACTAAAACAAATATTGATACAAACACTCTCGTGTGAGTATGCATAAACACACACATACAGGTGTAGAAATTCCTACGCAGGAGGAGACACGATCGGCGAGGAGGTAGAGATGGTGACTGCGATAACGTACCGTAACTTACACTACGGAACTTTAATCTAACTTAGCTTATCTATTTTTTTATATTTTTATATTTCATATTTTTTACATTTTTTTTTCTTTTGATTTATAATTTTCATCACTTTCAGTGACGAGTTACAGTACGTTATCGCAGTCACCATTCCTACCTCCTCCCCGACCGTCTGTCTCTTACTGGTAGCAATTCCTACAACTGTGTGTGTA
This sequence comes from Palaemon carinicauda, assembly GCF_036898095.1. Lineage (NCBI taxonomy): Eukaryota > Metazoa > Arthropoda > Malacostraca > Decapoda > Palaemonidae > Palaemon > Palaemon carinicauda. The sequence continues at coordinate 50,949,588 of NC_090764.1, read as the reverse complement.
TCAATATTTGTTTTAGTTAATAAAGGAATTCAGAATCGCTGTTATTACTTTCTTAGTTACATTTAAGTGTCTTTCAACTCGTTGACGCTGTTAAAATTCATATGTACACAACAAATCTCTCTCTCTCAGAAAAAATTAATAGACATCTCTAACCCTAACAGTTTAATCTCTCTCTCTCTCTCTCTCTCGGAAAAAAAATAATAGACGTCTCTAACACTATAACAGCGGAGAGGAACAAGAGAGAGAGAGAGAGAGAGAGAGAGAGAGAGAGAGAGAGAGAGAGAGAGAGAGAGAGAGAGAGAGAGAGAGAGAGAGAGAGAGAGAGTGATTTTATTTAAAGAACATGTTAATGCTATGTTTAGAGAGAAACAGAAAAAGAGAGAGGACTTTTTTAAAAGAGCTTGTTAATGCTATCTTGGTTTTCTTTGCTTCACTTCTTTCTTTCTTTCTGTTCATCACGCAGGCCCTTCTCACTAATGATGGTTGCCAACAATCTCTTTGTCCTTTATCCCTATCAACAAAAGGCATTCTATCTCTTCCAGGGTATTGCTACGATGTCTTGTAATAATGGTGATCCCCTTCGATGGTTTATCTGCTTTAATGGCTGACTTTTGCTTGATAATCGTTGAGATCATAGGCCTATTCCGGCCATATTGTTTAGCCTTATCACTCACATGCACACTTCTCTCATGTTTTTCTATAATTTCTTGCTTCAATTCTAATGAAAGAATTGCCTTCTTCCTTTTCTTACCACTACCTGTACTGAAACTTAGCTTCTTAGGCACCATGATTATAGGTAAAATCAAAAAGGAAATGTGAGAAAATGAAGAAAATAAGCACTGTTAATAACAGAACCAACAGAGGACAACCACATGATACACACAAGAACAGAGAACAGAGCACTCGACACTCAATGGCGTCCCTCTTACGTGCTGCCATCTACCGGCGTAAACAAGATCTACATCGGATGTTGGAGCATTACTTTGGGTGTTGAGACAAAAATTTTTTGGAATTTTACTTCGGATGTTGGAACAATCGTATGAAAAGACAATCGTATGTGGGGGTTCCACTGTGTGTGTGTGTGTGTGTGTGTGTGTGTGTGTGTGTGTGTGTGTGTGTGTGTGTGTGTGTGTGTGTGTGTATATATATATATATATATATATATATATATATATATATATATATATATATATATATATATATATATATATATATATATATATATATATATATATACACATACATATATATATATATATATATATATATATATATATTTATATTTATTTATATTTATATATTTATTTATATTTATATATATATATATATATATATATATATATATATATATATATATATATATATATATATATATATATTTATATATATAAAGCAATGCCTCACAACACAACATTAATTGGTTCTGGAGTGACTTTCGTAAAGCGATTTTTTCGTGTTGTGAGTCACATTTCACATGCAAATTGCCTAATTCATTCCAAAACCTACAAAACACCAAAATAAATCTCATAATAAAGCTCAGATAACCATAATGAAATACTGTTCAGCCAAACACTTTTGAGCCATTCAATATACCTAAACTAAATGTTAATACGGTACAGTACCTGTAAATTAAGTAGTTATTACAACATAATGTAATAATAAATGGAAAATAATACAATACATATATATTATTTCAAAGATTGAAAGATGTGCATGCATTTAGGGGTATGACTAACGCTGTTTGATCATTGTAGGTTGAAGCAAAATTAGTTGTAGCAAAAGTTTGGGGAAATAAAATGGGGGATGTAAAACTGAGGTAGTGAAGGTGAAAGAGTTGAAAAAACCAGAAGGTGAATATAAAAAATGGTTGGATGTGGCATATAACAAGAAGAAAGTGAGAGAAACTGGCTATCTACAGTGGAAATTAATCAAAGAAAATTTAGTTAGTCTTGTAAGTGACACATGTGGTAAGAGGATTGTTGGAGACAGCATGAAGAAGGGTAGCGAGTGGTGGAATAAGGAGTGAAGATGAAGATGTAAGAGAAAAAGAGGGCATTTGAAGTACATCTGCAGAGTAATAGTAGAATGAAGTATGAAAGATAGAGAAAAATGTGGAAAGTAAAACAAGGTAGTTGAGGCAAAGAGAACTGCTGACTGGAGGTGGAGTTAGGGATTGGATCGTTCATATGAAAATAATAAATAGTAGTTTTGAAAAGTGAAGAGAGTAAGGAAAGGTGGATCGAGGAATAAAGAAACAGCGAAAGATGAAAATGGAAGGTTGTTGAAAGGAGATGAGGCAAGTAAAGGTGGGCTAAATATTTTGTGAGGTTGCTGAATGTTGAGGATAACAGGGAGGCATATATTACTGCTGTTGCAGGTGTTGAGGTGCCAGTGATGGGAGATGAAAATGAGACACAGATTACAAGAGAGGAAGTGAAGAGAGCACAAGATGAAACAAGTGCAGGAATAGCACATAGTATAGATGGTGCGAGGGCTGAGATGTTAAAGGAAGGGATTGTTTAATATATATTTTATGTTTTCAATGATGCGGCGGGTGCCAGTGGACAGGGTGTGAACGTGTATTCTGCTATTAAAAGGTAAGGGATATATGCATGCATGTTGTAATCCTAGAGGCATTAGTTTGTTGTGTATGATTGGAAAATTGTGTGGTAGTGTGTTAATTAACAGGATTAAGGATAAAACAGAGGATGCAATCTTAGAAGTCCAGGATAATTTTAGCAGAGATAGGGGATGTATGGATCAGAATTTCATAGTTAGTAGACAAGTGAGAAATATTTAGCAAAAGGTAAGGAGATATACATATTGTATTTATGGATCTAGAAAATGCTTATGATAGAGTTGACAGGGAAGTGATGTAGAATGTGATGAGGTCATATGGAATTGGTGGAAGGTTGTTGCAAGCAGTGAAGAGTTTATACATTGGTAGTAAAATGTATGATAGGATAAGGAATAAAGTGAGTGAGTGGTTTTCAGTGAGAGTGGGTCTGAGACCGGGATGTGTGATGTTGCCAAGGTTGGTCAATTTGTTTGTTGATGGAGCTGTAAAAGAAGTAAATGCTCAAGTGCTTTGTCAAGGATTGAAACTAATAGATGAGAGTGATCGGGAGTGGGAGGAGAATCCCTTGTTGTTTGCGGATGACACTGTATTGGTTGCAGATTCAGAGGAAAAGCTGTGCCGATTGGTGACAAAATTTGGAAGGGTCTATGAGAGAAGTAAGCTGCGAGTTAATGTGGGCATGAGTAGGGAGGGTAGTGCTAGATAGAAAGTTATGTTAAACAGTTCCTTGAGGAAGTAGATCAGTATAAGAATTTGGGTTCTGTTGATGCTACAAATGATGGAGTGGATGATGTACATCAAGTGGGGGCAGTGAAGTGAGGGGTAAAGAATTGATGGTTAGAGATGAAAGTAAAGAGAGTTCTACATGAGAAAGTGATTATACCAACTGTGATGTATGAACCAGAGTTGTTGTGAATGAAAGTGATGGACAGACAGAATCTGAAGCTTATTGGAATAAATAAAAATCATGTAAAGGAATGCACCCTTATAAATCATGTAAACTATCAAAGTACTTCATTGCTAAATCAAATAATTTCCTATCAGCTATGCTTACTAAATAAGTACTTACTTGCACACCAATCACAGCTGTGGCTTCTGTTGAGTTTCTGTAACTATATGGATGAACTTTGACATTCTCATGTTTTTCCATGTTGTTCTTGATTGGCTTGACTTCTTTATTGGCTGAGGACAATATAACATCCTCACTGTTATCAACTGTGTCAAAAGGTATCACTTTTGAATCTGGCTCTGACGGTATCTCATTACTCATATGCAATTTAAAAAGTCCCGAGTCTAAATATGAGGCTGCACTGTTCATTTGAGATCTAGTTATCAAGCAAGATCCATTATAAAGCAAAGTAATCACAGCAGTCACTGAAATAGGATCTGCATCTGCTAAAAGTATTGCAGACTGTTCATTTGAAGGCTCCTCCATTAACACAGTATGAAAAGATGGGCAGGTCATGCCTAACAGAGATTTATGAGTGTAAATTCTTTTATTTCCTGTGACTAAAGTCAGATCTGTCTTATGCTTTACATCAAATAACAACACCAATCTCTTCAAAACTAGAGCAATTTCTGGTTCCGATGTGATAAATACATTACCTTGCTTTTCATATACCGGTTTGTCTTTTATTTTGGTTTCAAACTGGTGCATCTGCAGTTTATTGGCTAATCTTTTCACTTTCATACATTTGCATAGTTTACTAAAGTCCTCAATATATGCTGGAGGTAGAATTCCTTTGCCATAATACATATAGCCAATAAGAGTTTGAGCACTTTTGAGGGAGATGCCAGGAAGGTGCAACGTTCTAATCTTATTATTTTCCTGGAACAAAGCATCAAGCACTTCACTGTAAGAACTAAGAATAAGTCTGTGAACTTTAATCACATGGCTCTCAACAAATATTGACAAGTCAGCACACTGTTGCTTATTGCACATGATCTGAATGCCTTTCATTAGGACCTCAAAATGATTTTCCCATGTTAAAGTTTCCACTTCATTTCCCGTATTACTTAAGATGAAATTCGTGGCCTCCAGATGAAGTTCTCGTAGAATAGCCATTACATCTTTTATATACAGAACAGATACGGACACCAATCCATTATAAATCAGTAACTTGATTAGAGGGAGGAATCCACAAGTTCCAGAAGAGAGAACTGGAGAAATCTTGTATACTATTGGTGAATCCTGCAAAAAAGTGCTATATCATTACAAGGAAACTACACCATTTACTTCAAATACATTTATTTTCAGGCAAGTTGAAAAGTTAACAGGTTAACAAGTAATATAAGCATATATATAAAAACTGGAGAGTGAAAATGGTAACAGATGTATGCGGTGTATCTGGACAACTAAAGAAAAAAATGCACAGTACTCAAATAAAAGAGCTCTTTTCCTAAAGAATTAAGAATCTCATCTAAGATAAAGGGTGAGAGGCTAAGAAAATAGTATCACATTTTTTCACATCGTAATTTACCTTTACATAATTCAAACTTCAAGGCTACTGTTAACCCAATTCTAAATAAACAATCTGTCCTACGAAAGAAGCCTAAAAGGTCACCGACTCAAAAACCAACCTATCTCAGAACTGAATGTCAATACAATCAAAAATGAGATTAAAAAATGTAAGTGAGCCAATAATTAGGCAAATTGGAAACCATTCCTCACATTCAATCTTAAACTTCAATCATACTGACATAAAAACCTCTCTACAGCTGTAGAGTAACAAGAATGAAATAGTTCATGTACTGGATAGTGCACCAATATACGGTACATGTTCCAGTTCTGCAGAGCATTTAGCACAAACAGAAGAATAATTCCATTTGGAAACAAGCTTGTCAAAAGAGGCTGACAGCATTTTCTTCCAAAGGTACTATAATTAATATTGTTGGGAAAAGGGATGCACATTATCTTGAGAATTTCCTCTTAAACATATAACACCTAAACAGGAGAGGGATATTATGATAGTGAAAATCAAAAGAAATGAATTATGAGGCAATATCATAAAAAAAACCCAGTAGAGTTGTCAAGCCCATATTTTTATTTTATTTTACTATTATTATTACTGTAAGAGAGCGTGCTAGAAATAGGAATGAATGGCGAGCGATTGTGACGCAGTTCCGGTAGGCCCTGCTGCTGCCTCCATTGCCTTAGATGACCGCGGAGGTAGCAGCAGTAGGGGATACAGCATTATGAAGCTTCATCTGTGGTGGATAATGTGGGAGGGTGGGCTGTGACACACTAGCAGTACCAGCTGAACTCGGTTGAGTCCCTTGTTAGGCTGGGAGGAACGTAGAGAGTAGAGGTCCCCTTTTTGTTTTTGTTTCTTTGTTGATGTCGGCTACCCCCCAAAATTGGGGGAAGTGCCATGGTATATGTATGTATGTATTACTGTAAATATTTTAGGACTATAGAATAATTTCCTTTATTATTATTATTATTATTATTATTATTATTACTTGCTAGAATAGAACCCTGTTTGGAAAAGCATGATGCTATAAGCCCAGGGGCTACAACAGGGAAAATAGCCCAGTGAGGGAAGGAAACTTAAGGAAAAATTAAATATGTCAATAAGAGTAACATTAAATGAAATATCTCCAATATAAACTATAAAAATGTTAAAAAACAAGAGGAAGAGAAATAAGATAGAATAGTGTGCCCAAGTGTATCCTCAAGTAAGAGAACTCTAACCCAAGAGAGTGGAAGACCATGGTACAGAGGCTATGGCACTACCCAAGACTAGAAAACAATGGTTCGATTTTGGAGTGCCCTTCTCCTAGAAGAGCTGCTTACCATTGCTAAAGAGTCTCTTCTACCCTACCAAGAGGAAAGTGGCCACTGAACAATTACAGTTCAGTAGTTAACCCCTCGCATTTAAAAGAATTGTTTGCTAATCTCAATGTTGTCAGGTGTATGAGGACAGAGGAGAATATGTAGTAAATAGGCCAAACTATTCAGTGTGTGTGTAGGCAAAAGGAAAATGAACCGTAACCAGAGAGAAGGATCCAATGAAGTACTGCCTGGCCAGTCAAAAGGCCTCAAAACTCTCTAGTGGTAGTATCTCAACAGGTGACTAGTGCCCAGGCCAACCTACAACCTTAACATATATATATATACATATATATATATATATATATATATATATATATATATATATATATATATATATATATATATATTAGCCTATATATATATATATATATATATATATATATATATATATATATTATATATATATATATATATACACACATACATACACACACACACACACACACACATATATATATATATATATATATATATATATATATATATATATATATATATATATATATATATATATTTATATATATATATATATATATATATATATATATATATACATACATATACATATATACAATACGGTCCCGAATTATGCGCATTTGAATATGAATATATATATATATATATATATATATATATATATATATATATATATATATATATATATATAAATATATATATATATATATATATATATATATATATATACATAGGCTACATATATATATATATATATACTGTATACAGTATATATATATATATATATATATATATATATATATATATATATATATATATATACACATACATATATAATATACATATATATATATATATATACATATATACATATATATGTATATATATGTGTATACATACATGTATATATATATACATATATATGTATATATATGTGTATACATACATGTATATATATATATATATATATATATATATATATATATATATATATATATATATATATATATATATATATATATATATATATATATATGTGTGTATATATATATATACTTATGTATATTATTATCATTATTACTATCCAAGCTACAACCCTTGTTGGAAAAGCAAAATGCTATAAGCCCAGGGGCTCCAACAGGGAAAAATAGCCCAGTGAGGAAAGGAAATAAGGAAATAAATAAATGAAGAGAACAAATTAACAATAAATCGTTCTAAAAAAAGTAACAACGTCAAAACAGACGTGTCACATATAAACTATAAACAACATCAAAAACAAATATGTCATAAATAAACTATAAAAAGACTCATATCCGCCTGGTCAACAAGAAAGCATTTGCTCCAACTTCGAACTTTTGAAGTTCTACTGATTCAACTACCCGATTAGGAAGATCATTCCACAACTTGGTAACAGCTGGAATAAAACTTCTAGAGTACTGCGTAGTATTGAGCCTCATGATTGAGAAGGCCTGGCTATTAGAATTAACTGCCTGCCTAGTATTACAAACAGGATAGAATTGTCCAGGTAGATCTGAATGTAAAGGATGGTCAGAGTTATGAAAAATCTTATGCAACATGCATAATGAACTAATTGGACAACGGTGCCAGAGATTAATATCTAGATCAGGAATAAGAAATTTAATAGACCGTAAGTTTCTGTCCAACAAATTAAGATGAGAATCAGCAGCTGAAGACCAGACAGGAGAACAATACTCAAAACAAGGTAGAATGAAAGAATTAAAACACTTCTTCAGAATAGATTGATCACCAAAAATCTTGAAAGACTTTCTCAATAAGCCTATTTTTTGTGCAATTGAAGGAGACACAGACCTTATATGTTTCTCAAAAGTAAATTTGCTGTCAAGAATCACACCTAAAATTTTGAAAGTGTTGACTTCGACTATAAGGATTCAAAGTTTGTATCTCCATAGGGATGGACGGTAAATCTCAGAGATTACCCTTCTCATCCCTTGGAAATCTGTACTGATTTCAAGTTGGGCCATTTTAGGGTTTAATTATGGTTTATTCGTCTGTAAGCGAGATAGCAGCAATAAGATGCAAATATGTTTAGTATTATAGCTTGTGTATGTGTATATATATATATATATATATATATATATATATATATATATATATATATATATATATATATATATATATATATATATATATATATATATATATATATATATAGATATATATATATATATAGATATATATATATATATCTATATATATATATAGATATATATATATATAGATATATATATATATATAGATATATATATATATATATATAGATATATATATATATATATATATATATATATATATATATATATATATATATATATATATATATATATATATATATATATATATATATATATATATATATATATATATGTATACACACACACACACATATATATATATATATATATATATATATATATATATATATATATATATATATATATATATATATATATATATATATATATACAAGCTATAATACTAAACATATTTGCATCTTATTGCTGCTATCTCGCTTAAAGACGAATAAACCATAATTAAACCCTAAAATGGCCCAACTTGAAATCAGAGTACAGATTTCCAAGGGATGAGAAGGGTAATCTCTGAGATTTACCATCCATCCCTATGGAGATACAAACTTTGAATCCTTATAGTCGAAGTCGACACTTTCCCTGCAGGGGGCAGGAAGCCCTAAGCTAGTTCCAAGGTTAGTGGATATGACAAATAATGGTAATGTCATATATAAAGGTCTAGGAGACCATATAAGGAACTCATTCAAATTAAAGGCACTTATACAAACCCACAGATATAGTACTTTTGAGTTAATTCTCTGGTAAGCTTCCATCAGGACGACATGGCTGAGCCCAAAAAACGGATTTTGAGCAAAGCAAAAAATCTATTTTTGGTTGAGATAGCCAAGTCATCCTGATGGACCCACCCTTCTTTCTTAAAATGACTCTATCTGCGGCTAGTCCTGCTTAAATGCAACAGGGAATAATGAGCCATAGTAGTATAGGGAGGGGGTCCAGCGGGTACCTTGATAACGGCTCCCCTTCGTTCGCCACTCTTCCCCCTCAAAGATTAAAATCTAATCAAGGTGAAGATTGCTATGTGTCGTACTGTATCAAAAAATACGTCCCATGATATTGTGCGATATCCTTAAAGATATATTAAGGATACTCGTGCCAGGAGTTAGAATTCTGGAGACCTATGATTAATTCTCTGGGAGTATCACTGTAGTTAAATATCCCTTAGAAAGCTGCATAAAGGAACCTTCCATCAGGACGACATGGGTATCTCACCCAAAAATAGATTTTTTGCTTTGCTGAAAATCCGGTATATATATATATATATATATATATATATATATATATATATATATATATATATATATATATATATATATATATATATATATATATATATATGTTTTCGAACGATAGCAACAACGCGGGCATCTTTTCAAACCCTGCCCACAAGGGAGCCAGACAACTTTGTGTATGAACATTGGGAAGCCCCTCCCACAAGGAGGATAGGCAAACAAGGGGAGGAATGATCGCTACAATAATTGTATATTTTGTTTGAGGGCATATGCACTCACATCTTAAAAAAATACTACAGCTTGTAGACGATCAAATTTTCCTTGGGCAATATGTTGTGATTCGTCGCATATACATTATTCAAGCAACTGGATTAGTTTTCAAACATTTTACCAGGAGGTAAAGATTACGCATGCACTAACACAGATGGGCAAGAACACATATGTGCAAGCGTTCTTTCTGCTAACAAGGGCTATAAAAGGGATTTTGACGTAGGAAAAATCTATTTCTGGGCTCCGACCCGTGCCGCCCAGTGAAATGCTCCTTTAGCACCATTTCTAAGGTATATAACTGCTATATATTACCAGAGAAAAAATTGCATGGGAATGCCAGGTTGAACCCAGCTCGATCACCTGTATAAGGTGTCGATATAATACTGGGGCGTGATAATTCACAACCAGAGGCCTCGCACCATTTAGATATCTCCTGTCAAAATCCCCGAACAGCGAGGTGCTGTTCAACATCCTACTACTACTAGCAATCCCACGCCAGTGACGTCACTCCTTTTATAGCACGCAGCTTGTTAGCCGTATTTTGTCTTGTGTGTGAATTTCGCTGGTTTTTCTCTGGATTTACCTCAAGATGTCCGACTCCACTGTCACTACATCTAAGTTAAGTACCAGATCTTTGAGTTTTGAGATTTTGGAGGGGGCCTTGCCCCATTTTGTTTGTATTATTCAGCTTTATTATTCACGACCTTGCGTGGGTCTCTCTTGGCGCTCGGCTCCCTCCTCTCTCTCTCTCGTTCGTTCTTAACGATTTTCAATAAGTCCTCCATACTGATTGTTTCTCGTTATGAACCTTATGGATAGCCACGGTTCACACACCGTATTAATTTTATATTGTCCTGTTTTTATGATAACAGTTATTTCATATTCATGTGCGTATTTTTGGTAGGTTGGTATGCCTGATCACCTTCGGCGTTCTTTTCCACATATTATTTCTTGGCTTATTTACGTTCGCACGCCACGGACTTGCTTATCATTTTAACGTCATTCGTTTGCTTGCATTAGTTCGAGGGGCTTTCATGAGTCAGATATTACATTTTAGTTTTCATTTTGTTAGCACTTCACTGACTCTGTGTTATGTTGGTAGCCCTGCCTACTCCTAGCGCCGTCAGGCTTGGTTTTCTCTGTCTCTTGTTCACGCCCTCGTCTGTTTTACGATTGATGTACAGTATAGCTAATTTTATTATTATTATTATCATCCAGCATGCCTTCCTATCTTATTTACCATGTGTTATGTTTTTTATAGTGTTATTAGTCTTTCCGCGTGATCATATCACTCGTGGGTCTGGCAGGTTGGTATACCTGATATCGTCCCGGAGCCAACCCACTCCTAGCCTCCTCCCGCCGATACTTTATAGCGCTATGTACTCCTCCCGGGGGCATCCTCTTTGCACGGGCGGGTCCCGTTGATCTGTGAGGCATACTATTATTATACATTAACGTACATTACTTATTCTTTCCACTACTCTACCCAATCGTAGTCGTTTTCTTTCCGTCGCTCGTTTGGCCAACGATCGGCCGGAAGTTTTCGGCTCGGTCCGTGGAAAAATGTTATGTTATTTTATTTATTAAGTTTTGTACGGGCTACTCCCTCTCGGCCCCGCACGTCACAGACCCTTTTAAGATCCCTTTCCCCTCTCTGGTGTCACGCACCTCACGGACCTCATATAGATATATATATATATGTTTAAAGACTTTCATTACGGGATCCCCGGAAGTAGCTTTTATTCATTACCATTCGGTCGAGTTATTTAGTTGAGCCCCGGAGCCAACGTTATGCATTATTACTTGGATTCCCTTTATATTTTAGTCACATTTATCTATTATATACGATCCTAGTTCTCGACCTTGCCTTCCATCTTTGATATGATCACGATTACGGTCTGACTTAATTTAATTTATTAATTTAATTTAATAATTTTACAATCAAATAAACTGTTATTTGATTTTTTAAACACCGGGGCCCCCGGGGGGTCCCCTATTTTGCCTTCATTCAATTATTAAGGCATTTATATATGAATAGTTTTTATCATTTATTTGATATATGACTTATTTAGCCCCCCCGACCCCCCGGGGTCCCCTATTTGCCTTCATTCAATATATTTAAGGCATTTATATGAATAGTTTTATCATGGGTTGGATATATATATATAGAATTGCAGCTCTCGGGCCCCCGTGCCCTTCATTTGCTTCCATTCAAGATAATTATAGCTATATATATTCAACTTTATCACCATGATATTAACTTTTATATTATCTAAGCACCGGGGCCTCCGGCCCCTAATTGCTTTCCTTTAAGATACTCATGTATCTTTTATCTTACAGACTGTCTGCTGTGCGATGAGGGCTTGTGCCGCTGTTCTCCACCAACCCTGCGGCCATGATGTGTGTCGTTCGCACGCTCACTGCTCTCTTCAAGTGGATGACCTAGCTGTTTGGCATCCGGACAACTGTGTAGTCTGCTACAAATTGGCTTCCACTCTAACATCTGACTCGGTGAGTTCATTTACATTAATACAGACTTGTGGGGAGTTACAATTCATTTTAATGTTCTCTTTTAAGCTTTTTATTATTTTAAGGCCACAGTCCTCTGGACTTCCCGCATGCCTTTTACGTGCCTACGAAGTCCTTGGACTTGTCCGTTTTTTCTTTGGCACTTTTATTCCTCGCTAATAGTCTGTTCTCTTTCAGAGCACCCAGCTTGAAAAGGACACAGCCCGAGCTACCCTCAAGATCTGGATTGGCGGGTTCGCCTGCAACGTGAAGGCCAAACAGCCTTATATCCTTTCTGAGGAATGGTGTTCCCGCCTCTACCCCAATGCTAAAACATCGGCTGCGGTCCCCAAAGAGCTGGTGGACCCGATCATCGAGAGCATTGAATCTCTTCTTCTGGCCCCGGACCAAGGGGAGACGGGCGGCACCCTAACTGAGGACGTCGCTACCCTCAACCTCGATGTGGAACCCATGGCTCTGGATGATCCCGACGCAGGTAGGGACGTAGGTGGGTCAAGTGGTTCCCGGGCTAGGATTCCTCTCCCTAGCCCGGCTTTCTCTTCTACTTCCGACCAATCTTCTTTTCAAGGTTTTCCGGGGACAACCAGGACTGATCTCAGCTCCCGACCTGTTCCCCCCCAAAGTGAAGGCTCATTGTAAGCCTTTATATAAAACTCAGTCTTCCCAAGACCACAACCCTTCGAGATCATCATCCTCGAAGGCTAAATCCTCCTCCACCAGAGTCTCTCAAGACCCAATTGCTGTGCCCTCAACCTCTCAAGGAGTAGTCTCCGTTCCGGCACCTATTCCCCCCCCCCCAGGCGGGATCATTTAACATGGAGGAATTTTCTGAGAAACTGTTTGCTCATTTTGAGTCGATGCTATCGTCTCATACAAAGCAATCACATGAGAGGATAGCTTCTGTGGAGAGCCTAGTCCAAGGCCTCATGAGCTTGGGGCTACCACCACCACAACAGCAATACCCCATCCTCGACGCCTCCAAGCTTCCTCCTTTCAATAAGAATAACCCTTGGAGGTTAGCATTGCATGCCCCCTTCTCGGAGGGTATGCTGTCAATCGAGGGTTTCGGTACACGGCCTCTTACGGCTTACTAATTCTACCCGCCGGGTCTTGAATTCCCCTTCCCCGGCTACGCTCACCTCATGGAAGAGGCTCTGATCCGTTTAGATAAGGTCCCAAAGGAAACTGTTATTTTTCCTAAGGAACAGGCACAGTCTGTCTTGGTCCGAGTGTTCAATGAGTGGGACTGCTTGAACACAATGCTTACGGCCTACAAAAGTTCGTATACTATGTTTGTGGCCGACGACCAGACCCCTACACCATGTGCGACCAAGATCTTGGAGTCGGTCTTCCAGGCTATCAAAGACGAGAAGCCTTTACCACAACTCAGGGAGACCGACTTAACCTCCCTCCTCTTTCCGGGAGACAGTGAATGTTGGCGGAATGCCCCAGCTACCTTTTCAGTAGGTAAGTTGAGCCCGGACTGTGCCTCGACGCAGTTCAGCGAACGGCTTCCCAAACTCCCGGAGTCTCTTATTAAATTAGAATTTGATTCTAGGTGCAGATTCGGCAGGTCTCTCAATTTGGTCACCCTTTCTGAATTGACCGTCGCCACTTACAACGAGGAGGACCTCCTTAAGGCCCTCACTAAGTTGTTACTGCAAAACTTCATGGCTGACGCCTATGATTTTGCAAGCGCCAAGACCCGTTGTCGACGACACGTCCTCTCTGAAGCCACCATTAGGCACGAACCTAATAGGCTCATCAAAGCTCCAGTCTGGGGCCCGGATCTTTTCCCGGAGGATCTGGTTAACTCGGTCCTTAGCGAGGCAGCTAGGGCCAACCAAAACCTCAAAGTTAGATGGGGCCTCGTTCCAAAGAGGAAATATGAGCCTACTGGTACCCCAATCCAAGGTAGGAAGAGATTGAGGCCTTTCCAATCTTCCGAATTCAGGGTTCAACCGGTCTCAGTCCAACCGGCTCCCCAAGGTCCCCAGCCTTCTACATCAAAGGGCCAACAGCAAGAACAATATGTCCTGGTCCCTTAGTCTCAAATCGCCTCGACTTCCTTCTCCCCCGCCTTTAACCCTATTTATGAAGCTCAGGGCTCCTTCCATGGCTACCAGCGTCACAGGGGTTCCAGGGGTGCCTTTCGTGCCCGAGCTAGCGGAAGGGGTTACCACCGGGGCAAGTCTTCCCGTGGAAGCAGAGGAGGCAAATCATCCTCCACCCAATGAGAAACCGCAGGTAGGAGGGAGACTTTACATGTTTCGAGACTGTTGGAAGTTCAGCGATTGGGGTTCCAGCATTATCTCCAAAGGACTAGGGTGGAGCTGGATACCGGGACCTCCTCCACCGAACAGCTTTTACCAATTGCCAAACCATCTTATAATTAGAACTCCGGTCTAATAAGTTGTAATGGCTATATCCTTTACTGGAACCATGTTATTGCCACAAGTTGTAATGGCTATATCCTTTACTGGAACCATGTTATTGCCACAAACACAGTTTCTACTGTATTATTTGAGTAAGCTGCATGTCGTCATTGTACCCCTGGGCACAATAACTTCTTGTTTTACACGATAGACTTCTGAGACTTTTTATTTATTTTACCCTTACAGGGTTATTGTCTCGAGTATTTAATCCCATGGGAGCTATGTTAGCTTATGTTTTCAAATGATAACAACAACGTGGCCATCTTTTCAAACCCTGCCCACAAGGGAGCCAGACAACTTTGTGTATGAACATTGGGAAGCCCCTCCCACAAGGAGGATAGGCAAACCAAAGGAGGAATGATCGCTACAATAATTGTACAGTATACTTTGTTTGTGGGCATATGTACTCACATCATTAAAAAATACTACAGCTTGTAGACGATCAAATTTTCCTTGGGCAATAATGTTGCACATACATTATTCATGCAACCGGATTCGTTTTCAAACGTTTAGCCAGAGGCAAAGATTACGCATACACTAACACAGATGGGCAAGAACTCATACGTGCAAGCGATCTTTCTGCTAACAAGGGCTATAAACCATCTTATAATCAGAACTCCTTTCTAATAAGTTATAATGGCTATATCCTTTACTGGAACCAGGTTATACATAACTCGTCTATCTTCCCGTAACCAGACATACTGTATATACGATCTGTCTTCATAGGCACTTCTTTCCTTTCTTTCCGATTGAAGGTCTTAGTTTCTAAGAAATACTTGGACCGAAAACTTCTCATAAGCGCATCTGTTCCCTCGAAGGGAACATTCAATACTTATGCCAGTTTTACCGATTAGAGACAAAGAAATACAAACTTTTTTTGTCTTTCTTAAGACAGAGGAATCTCGGTTACATATTACCCGTACAACAATAGATTGAAGATACGTCTCAATCTTATCCTTTGGGAGTAGTTAGTTGCGTTTGGTAGTTGCCAACCGGTCTCTTGTCCGGAAGGCAATCTCTAAGGAGAGTCGCTGTAATAACATAAGCAGTACTGGCTATCTAGTTTACCTATTTGTATCATTTTTACTCGGGCAACCTCACTAGATTGGTGGTAGTTGGAAGGAGAACAGGATCCCTTCCCCCTTCATAGCAGAAGCTTGCAAGCAGTTGCACGTCTTGCCATTATCTTGAGATAATTTTTCTTGCCACACAATCTCCCGACACCTCGCGATGAACCGCAGATGGTGGGTGGCAGACAAGAACCTCCACAAAAAGGCCAATCTTCCCCCCCCCCCCCCTTTCTTGAACCGATGCTCTCTTCGGATGCATCAAAAGAAAGTGGGGGAGGACCATATGCTGCAACAATCCATCTTCGTCCTTTAGCCCGAATCAGAAAGGTACCAGCCTATAGCTCTCTTAGAGAACCATCTAGCAGTAGAAATACTCAGATAGACAGAGGACAGCTAGGTGTCCCCTTCTGCTCGCGTCATTCTTGGCAACAGGAATGTGCCTGCAGACAATCTGACTAGGGTGACTCAGATAGTGGACTCCAAATGTCTTTGAATCATCAAGTAGCCAAAAAAGTCTTAATCTTGTGTGGTTCCTCGACTGTGGACCTGTTCGCAACGGCTCTGAACTTCTGGCTCCTGCTCAACCGTTCCCCAGTTCAGACTCCCAGGGTCTAGAGCAAGATGTATTCTAACAATGGTGGGACAGCTTAGATGTGTACACATTTCCCCCATTTGGTCTGGTGAGAAAGTAGTCAGAATAAGCAAGAACTTATCATAACTCCAATAGCTCCACTATGGCATCATGCAGAATGGTTCCCGGACCATTTGCTACTTCTGAGAGAACTTTCTCCACGACACGTTCTGCTAAAACAGCCACATGCAAAAATCTTCCATACAGCCGTAGCTTCTCTTCGATTTCACACCTGGAAACTGTCCAGCACCTCCTCTCTCAGAGAGGCTATTACAGAAAGGATGTCTAGACACCTCAGAAGGGAGTGGTTGGTCTTTTTTGGCTGATGCTGTGGAAGGTGTATCACTCCCCTCGATGCCTCTACTCATACAAAGTTTTGAGATGACTTGTCCCCCGTCGGAACTTAGACCTCCTCCTGGGAACGCGGTTTGGGTTATTCAGTCTCTGAAGGTCCCTCTCTACAAACCTTTATGCCAGGCAACAGATCGCCTTCTTACATGGAAAACGGTTGTTCTACTCTCTTTGGCTTCAGCCAAGAAATTCGTGAGTTGCGTGATCTATCTTCTGACATCTCCTACTCTACGAGATGTGGAGAGGTAATATGATATTTTCATTATTAAAATAAATTTTTTAACATACTTACCCGGTAGTTATATATATAGCTTACGTCCCCGACGTCAACGGCAGAAAATTCGAAACTCGCGCCAACCGCCAGTTGGATAGCCAGGTGTACCACCCCTGCACCCTAGCGAGGTACTGGGAACCATTCCAGTGACCCTCATATATTCCATGCCTCTAGTCTCTTAGAGGGGAGGAGGGTGGGACTAAAATTATATATAACTACCGGGTAAGTATGTTCAAAAATCAATTTTATTAATGAAAATATAATTTTTAAACACAAGACTTACCCGGTAGTTATATATAAAGCTGATTCACACCTTTGGTTAAGGGTTAGAGACAGCTAGCATATCTGGAATTCTACTTAAGAGTTAATTAAAACAAACTTAAGGGTTCGTACCTGATAAGGAAGCTGACTTCAATGATACTCTGCCTCATTATGTCTGCTAGCCTTATGAGATCCAGCAATCCTCCCAGGGGGATGAAGATCTCGAAGGGACTGTCAAACTGGTGTCAAAACCTCATCATGACAGAACCTCCTCCAATAACCAGTTCCGGGTGCTCTTAAGGAACAAATTTGACCACCTGACAAAATCAATGATTGTGGAAGACTGACACAATCTCCACAAACAACCATAAAAAACAATTAAAAGTACCAAGAGAAGAAAAGGTTATTGGGATTATGGGAACATAGTGGTGGATCCTTCACTCACAATTGCACTCGCTGCTACGAATGGACCCAGAGTGTATCAGTCCTCGTAACAAGTCTGAACACCTTTCAAATAATATGATGCGAACACAGATTTGCTCCTCCAGAAGGTTGTGTCCATTGTGCTTTGTAGAGATCTGTTCTGCCTGAATGCTGCCGACATTGCCACTGCTCTGACTTCATGAGTCTTAACCTTTAAAAGTCCAAGGTCTGATTCATTACAATGAATATGAGCTTCCTTAATCAAAAGCCTGACAAAATATGACAAGGCATTTTTAGACCTGTAAAGAGGGCTTTTTGACTGAACACCACAAAGATTCAGACTTGCCTCGTATATCTTTTGTTCTCTCCAAGTAGCATCTCAGAGCTCTTACTAGGCATAAGACTCTTTCTACCTCATCTCCAACCAGATCCGTAAAATTTGGAATCTCGAATGCTTTGGGCCAAGGCTGAGAAGGGTGTTAATTTTTGGCAAGAAAGCCTAATTGTAAGGAAAAGACAGCTTTACCATTACGAAATCCAACGTTTTTGCTAAACGCATGAATTTCACTCACTCTTTTGGCTGTTGCAAGACTGACCAAAAATAAAGTCTTCATAGTGAGGTCTTTCAAGGAAGTTGAACCCAGTGGCTCAAACCTGTCGCTCATAAGATACTTCAAAACAATATCCAAATTCCAGGCTGGAGAATCTTGGTTCCGTCGTTTTGAAGTCTCGAAAGACTTGAGAAGTTCTTGCAGATCCTTATTGCTAGAAAGGTCAAGGCTTCTATGCCTAAACACAGTAGCTAACATACTCCTATAGCCTTTAATAGTAGAGGAGGAGAAATTGCACTTCCTTCGAAGATATAGCAGGAAATCCGCAAATTGAGCTAGAGGTACTGGATGAGGAAAGAGAGTTGATTCTACACCACTCTAAAAACCTGCCACTTAGATTGATAGACTTTGATGGTCGAAGTCCTTCTAGCTCTTGCAATAGCTTGAGCTGCCTCCTTCGAAAAGCCTCCAGATCTAGCGAGTCTTTCGATAGTCTGAAGGCAGTCAGCTGAAGAGCGTGGAGATTTTGATGTAATCTTTCCAAGTGGGGTTGTCTGAGTAGATCTACTCTTAATGGAAGAATTCTTGGGGTGTCTATCACCCATTCCAGTACCTCTGTGAACCATTCTCTTGACGGCCAATAGGGAGCCACTAGGGTCATCCTGGTTCCTTTGGATGTCACAAATTTCTGTACAACTTTGTACAGGATCTTGTAAGGTGGGAAGGCATACAGATCTAGATTGGACCAGTCCAACAGAAAAGCGTCTATGTGGACTGCTTCTGGATCCGGAACAGTGGAGCAATACGCCTCTAACCTCTCCGTCTTCGAGGTTGCGAAAAGATCTATGCATGGGCGACCCCAAAGACGCCACAGGCTCTTGCACACATGAAGGTTGAGGGTCCACTCTGTTGGAAGGATCTGATTTCGTCAGCTGAGGCTGTCTGCCATTACATTTTTCTCCCCTTGAATGAATCTTGTCAGAAGTATAACGTTCCTCTCTCTTGCCCACATCAGGAGATTCTTTGACGTCTCGTACACAGATATCGAGTGTGTTCCCCCTTGCTTTGAGATGTACGCCAATGCTGTCGTGTTGTCCGCATTGACCTGAACCACTTTGTTGGTGACTAATTCCTCGAAACTTTTGAGGGCTAAAAGAACTGCCAACAACTCCTTGTGGTTTATATGCAAGGATTTTTGGGTCTCTGACCATAGTCCCGAGACTTCTAACATGTTTAGGGTTGCTCCCCATCCTGTGTCCAAGGCGTCGGAGCATAACACAAGGTCTGGGCTCTTTATTGATAAGTCGAGACCTTCTTGGAACTTGTTTGGTTCTTCCCACCACCGAAGGCAGTCTTTGATGGGGTTCGTGATAGGAATGGACATCGTTTCTAAGTCCCTCTCCTTGTCCCAATGGCTGTTGAGATGGAACTGGAGAGGACAAAGATTCAGTCTTCCCAGTGGAACGAATTGTTCCAAGGAGGAGAGGGTTACAAGACTCATCCATTTCCTTGCTGAACATAATTTCTTGCTTTGAAACGATCTTAGTTTCAACTTGACTTGCTCTATCCTTAAGGGAGACAGAAAAGCCCGAAAAATCTGACTCCGTATCGTCATCCCCAAATATAAAATCTCTTGAGATGGACCCAAGAGAGACTTTTCCTTGTTTACAAGGAGACCCAGTTCTTTCGCAAGGTCCAAGGTTGTCTGAAGATCCTTCAGGCAGTGATCGTAAGAGTGCGCTCTGAGAAGCCAGATGTCGAGAAACAGGGAGGTTCTTATGCCCCTTGAATGGAGGATCTTTGCCACATTCAGCATGAGCTTCGTAAAGATCTGAGGTGCTGTGCAAAGGCCAAAGCATAGGGCTCTGAATTGGAAGACATCTCCCATGAAAACGAACCTTAGGTAGGGTCTGAAGCTCAGATGGATAGGGATGTGGAAGTAGGCGTCCTGAAGGTCTAATGAGACCATCCAGTCGCCCCTCCTTACTGCTGCTAGCACCGACTTCGAAGTTTCCATGGTTCTTGGATACCAGGAATAGACGGTTGTAGAAACCCGGTGAACAAATATCCTGTACCTTCTCTATGGCCCCCTTTTCTAACATAAGAGACATTTGGTTCGATAGAGCTTGTCTCTTTGCCTCCTCTCTGTATCTGGGAGAGAGATCCACGGGAACTAAGACCAGAGGAGGGCTCCCTAGAAAGGGGATCTTGTAACCCTCCTTCAAGATCTGGATAGACCACTGATCTGCTCCTCTCTTCTCCCACGCTTGCCAGAATTTGAGTAGTGTGGCACCTACTGCCTGAAGGCGAAAGCAGTCAGACTCTGCTTCGCCCTGCTCTGAAGCCTCTTCTCTTACTCCTTCTAGCATCAGGTCTGGAACTACCCCTGCTGGAAGATCTAACTCGAAAGGGCTGGGAAAACTTGGGAAAAGTTTCTTCCTTAGGCTTGCGGCTGTTAAAGAGGGAGGAAGAACCTTTCTAGCAGTCTTGGAGACAATCCTGAGTAGCCTTTTGAGCTAAGGCTGAAGAAATCTCCTTGATAAGTTCTTGTGGGAACAGCAATGGAGAAAGAGGCGCACACAAAAGTTCGGACTTCTGGAAGGGAGTAACCCCCGGCGAAAGAAAAGAGCAAAGTTGATCTCTTTTCTTAAGAATGCCTGCAGAAAATAGAGCTGCAAGTTCGTTAGAGCCATCCCTCAAGGCTTTGTCCATGCACGACATCAAATGGACCAGGGCAGAGGTATCCCCCTCTTTAAAAGTCTCAACTTTTTTTACCCAAAGCCCCAAGTGTCCAGTCTAAAAAGTTAAAAACTTCAAAGGCTCGAAAAATTCCCTTGAGAAGGTGGTCCATCTCTGAAGTAGACCAAAAAAATCTTGGTCTTTCTCATGGCCGACCGACGAGGAGCGTCTACGAGGCTTGAGAAATCTCCCTGGGCAGAGGCAGGAATCCCCAAGCCAAGAACTTCTCCTGTCTCGTACCAGATGCTCGACCTCGAAGCCAGTCTAGCTGGAGGAAAGGAAAAAGCTGTCTTTCCTAAGGCCTTCTTAGACTGTAACCAGTCACCCATCAATTTAAGAGCTCTCTTAGACGAGCGCGATAATACCATCTTAGTAAAGCGGGCTTTCTTAGAGGCTTTCCCGTGAGTAAACTCAGACGGAGGCGAGCGCGGAGCCACAGGCACAAAAAAGTCTGAAAACTCTTCCGTAAAAACTTTCATTAGTTTTTTCAGATCGGCAGAATGACGGAAAGAAACAGAGTCCTCGTCTTCTGAAACATCATCGAACTCCATAGGAGAAAGCTGGCCGCCTACTACCTTCTCTTGCAAAGTTCCTTCGGGAGCAGTAAGGTTAAGAGCAGTTTCTTTTTCAGAAATATCCTGAGTGCCAACCGCAATAGAAATAGGCTCATTGCGAATAGAATTAGGCGGCAGAGTCGTTTGCGGCTCATCCGAACGCTCGCGATCAGCTCGATCGGAGACAAGAAGTTCCTGTACATGAACTGTATCGATGTCTTGAAAAGAATGAGCCTCCTCATCGTAATCCAAACTAACATCCGAAATATGACAAGGGATAGAACGTGCAGGATCATATTCAGAAAAACGCTTGCCGTCAACTTCTGACAAGCGTTCGGTACTACGAACCGCTTGTTGTTCAGTGACTCGTTCAACTGTTATCCTTCCGGAAACACGACCTGAAGGACGTTCACTAAATAATTGGCGGAGAGAGAAACTTCCTGAATTATAGGACGTTTGGCAGCCTGTTTGTAAGGACGTTCAGTAGCCTGTTTGCAAGGATGTTCGGCAGCCTGTTTCGTATGAAGTCCAGGATCCTGAATCGAAGGACGTTCGAAAGACTTTTCCAAAGAACAAACATTAGCCTGTTTAACAGGACGTTCGGTAACACGTTTGCAAGGACGTTCAATAACCTGTTTAACAGGACGTCCGACGTCTTTCTTAGAAGAACGCACGAGCACACTGTCTGAAGGCAGGAACTCCTTGCTCTTGAAAGAACGTTCGCGTTCAATAAAAGAACTGTTGACTGCGGACTTAGGAGAACGATCACGATCACTTCCTAAAGGACGTTCATAGCGGCTAGCAGGAAGCTTAGATCCCCGATTACGAGGGCGTTCAAGAACACGTCCTAGTTCGCTGTTCCAATCACGACCAAAACTGTCACGTGCGCTGATATGAGATTTGTCGCTACGCTGGTATGATTGCATAAAGGACGAGAGCCTGCTTTGCATGTCTTGAAGTATGACAAAGTTAGGATCCGAACGTTGTGAAATCGTTGATGAAATCACAACGTTCTCCTCATCGCTAAACGGAACAGAGCCCCTAGAAGGCGAAAACCAGTCTAAAGGCTGCTTGGGAGCTTGGAATGAGGTTAAGCCTGGTCCTGATTGCACAGAAGAATCCTTGGAAACGTCCAGCATTCTATTAGGACGTTCTATCGGGGGACTTTCAAATGGCTCTGGAGTATCCCAGTGACTACATTCAGGTTTTGAACTAGCAGGACGTCGATAGGCCTTATCATAGGTCCTCTTAAGAGGTCTGGAAGCGAGCTTCCAGCCTCTTTTAGGCAAGGGGTCATCTGAAGATGACGAAAAACACTTAACCTCACCTTTCCAATGGTGAGGGTGAACGTCCTGGGAGGCGCCCACAAATACGTTTGAGGGGATGTCTGCTCGTTTGATAAAGCCTCTCGTCTCCTTTCGCCTTTCGACATTCCTTCTCCCAGGGGTTGGGAAGCTTGGAAGAGGTCTAGGACTAGGAGGACGACAGACACGAGCAGGCGCACCCTCCACTGCACTTAACTTCACTGCACTTGCACCTTCACCTTTTAATAGACACACATCGGACATCAACTGTGTCCTGTCCGCAGCCAAAGATTCAACTTTAGCGCCGAGAGCTTGAATCGCCACTAACATATCTTTTAATGAAGGTTCATTAGCAATTGCAATAGTGGGATCGGGATCTACCACTACAGGTGAAGGAATAGGATTAATGACATGGGAGGAGGAAATATCTCTAGATGAGCGAGAAGAACTACGCCTTAATCTATCTCTTTTGAGTTTACGCCTGTATCTATCAAACTCAATCCTTTCATGCTCTGACAGCAAAACACATCCGTCACAGCGATCACCTAAATCACACTGTTTACCTCTACATGCAACACAGAGAGAATGGGGGTCAAGAGAGGCTTTAGCCATACGGGTCTTACACCCACTAGTCACACATAACCTAAAAGTTATGGGGGGGGGCATTTTGAAAAATTTAAGAGAATTCAGACAAGCAAAGGTCAAAAATCATCTAATCCAAACAAAATCAAGAAATATCCAAAGCGAGATCAAAAACAAGCAGGAGTCAATAACCAAAGATTTGTACTTCACCAAAAAAACGATCAGTAATGACAGAGTAGAATTCACATGTCGCCGCTAGCGACGGCAGGGAATATATGAGGGTCACTGGAATGGTTCCCAGGTAACTCGCTAGGGTGCAGGGGTGGTACACCTGGCCATCCAACTGGCGGTTGGCGCGAGTTTCGAATTTTCTGCCGTTGACGTCGGGGACGTAAGCTATATATATAACTACCGGGTAAGTCTTGTGTTTAAAATCTCAGTTTCGTCCCTGACTTTATTGCTAAGACTCAAAATCCGTGTGTGCTATACCATAGGTTCGGCCCATTCCAAATAGAAAGTCCTTGTTCTGTAACCGAAGACCCAGACCATAAAAGAACGGCAGCAGCTCTCCCCGTGTGTCAGTATGAGGAGGGTCAAGAGGTGGGTCACAAGGAATTCCTTTTCCTCATGGATTCCTCCTTCCAAATGACCCAGAGCTCATGATGTCAGTGGCATTGCAACGTCCCTGGCATTCAAGAAAAACTACTCTGTGGCGCAGGTACTGCAAGCGGGGGTGTGGAAGCATCAAACAACCTTCACTGCCCACTACCTGCAAGATGTAACCCTGTGGTTGCCACACAACAAATGATCTAAACACCTAAAGCTCCTTAAAGGACAAGTTGCAGAGGGTTGAGGGCTGAGGTTATCCAGGTTAGTCTGGGGTGAATGAGTAACAATGTTTGGCTCCTTTCTTCCTTTCCCCTTCTCCCCCTCTGGGGAAAAGAGCCCTGCAAGCCTCAGCACAGCTGACCTCACCTCACTGCAGGTAAGACTCATTTCCCTTGTGCTTCCTAAGTATAGAATAATACTTTGTTACGTCCCCAATACCTCGTTGAGGGAGGGTATTGGTTAAGTCTTAAGAACTCTAGGTTTTTACTCGAGTTCCTATGTTAAAGACAAGCATATACTACTAGTTTCACTCACACGCAAGCTTCTGCAGGCCACTATCAGTGGCACTTATATTGGCACTTGATTTTAGCGAAGGTGGGGTTCCTACTACAATCGATCACAGATTGAAATAGAGAGAACCCCGGGTCATGGCCAAGGCAAGTTGGTGAAGACCTCCTCCCTCCTAAGAGTGAGTCGCCCGTATAAATAGCCGAGGGTTTGTATTGGCACTGGAACAAATGACATATTTGGAAGTAATTTTTATTTTCCCTAGCATACAAACCTGGAGCTTATT
The DNA here is from genome assembly GCF_036898095.1 of Palaemon carinicauda. Taxonomy (NCBI): domain Eukaryota; kingdom Metazoa; phylum Arthropoda; class Malacostraca; order Decapoda; family Palaemonidae; genus Palaemon; species Palaemon carinicauda. The sequence continues at coordinate 50,924,465 of NC_090764.1, read as the reverse complement.
ATACAAATTGGCCTCCCATCCTGTCCCCTAAGAAGTCCTGCCAGAAAGCCAAGTGGTTTCTCAGCCGAGAGATGTAAGTGAGAGGGGTAGCCAGTCTACCCAACGCCCACTTGCTAACTAGGATGGGGTAGTTATCCCTCACCAAAATTATCATGGCTTGTCTTTCAGCTACGCCAAAAGTAAAACCCCTATATATAGCTCCAGATTTGTATGCTAGTCTATCTATATACCAAGGCACTTCCCCCAATTTTGGGGGGTAGCCAACATCAAACAAATGAAAAAAGGGGACTTTTCCTCTCTACGCTCCTCCCATCTTGACGAGGAACTCAACCGAGTCGGCTGGTACTGTTAGGGTACCTCAGCCCAACCTCCCCCGTTATCCACCACAGATGAGGCTTCATAATGCAGAATCACCTACTGCTGCTACCTCCGCGGTCATCCAAGGCAACCGGAGGAAGCAGCAAGGCCTACCGGAACTGCGTCACAATCGCTCGCCATTCATTCCTCGCTCTCTTGCCTCTTACATCTATCCTCCTATTACCTAGAGATTTCTTCACCTCCATCCATCCACCCAAACCTTGGCCTTCCTCTTGTACTTCTCCCATCAACTATTGCATTCATCACCTTCTTTAGCAGACAGCCATTTTCCATTCTCTCAACAGGGCCAAACCACCTCAACACATTTATATCCACTTTAGCTGCTAAATCATTTCTTACACCCGTTTTCACCCTCAATACTTCGTTCCTAACCCTATCTACTCGAGATACACTAGCCATACTCCTCAGACACTTCATCCCAAACACATTCAATTTCTGTCTCTCCGTCACTTTCATTCCCCACAACTCTCTTTACATTCATGCCCAACAGGGTGGCGGCACTAGCCACTATATCACTACCCTACTCCTGAATAAGGGTTCTAATGGAAGGGGAGAACATATCATGCTCAAGCTTCTGCCCATCCGCAGCTATGGCGGTATCAGTCGGCAAAGGCAGCGGATGGCAGCCCAAGGGAGGACTGAAGAACACTCTAAGGCAAATGGGTCTCCTGCCAGCAACTGACCTGCCGAAACAGCTATCCCAGAACATCATGTCCTATAGGGAAGCTTGAACGACTAGGCCATACAGGCAGAAGACTGAGCTGCCCTACAACCCGCCGGCAATCGGTGAGATTGTAGGACGGCGGACACAGAGATGTAATGGCTAGGTAATCACCAAAGTACACAAAGGGACGGGGAAAAAGGGTCCTGTATAAGGTGTGAGAGGGGCCGGCAGCATGCCATCCCTACCACACCTAAAAGGAAACTCTGTTTCAGTATCAGTGTCATCCTAGGTGTAAGGAGAGTACATTCTCCAGCCTAGGGTCCACCGATACAGTACAGGGACTAGGATCATCAAGCCGTCCCTAACTCCAAGAAAAACAGAGTTCCCATGTATGCGCCATCCTAGGCCAGAGAATAATCACTATTCTATAGCCTAGGGTCTGCAGGCACAGGACTAGACGCTAGACCACAGGGAGAAGGGGATCCCATGACCCCTGCAAGTGCAGTCTAGGGGGCAAGGCCTCCTATGCCAACCAGCTACATCCAACAGGGGTGTACATTCACTCTATTGGACAGCTGCCGGCACACAACAAGTACTCTGAGGTTCTGACCTAAACCCAAAGCTCATCAACAATGGCTTGGTAAAGGGGCAGAAAACCCTAGCCTAACCTTACCAGAATCACAATTCAAGGCAAGACCGGCTAGGATTGTAGCCATAGGCTACACTCAGAGGGAAAAAGGGATTACCTTATGTATAAAGGTAACCAGGGAGATTGTATGTAAGTATACTAAAGCCACTAGGCTATTAGCCTAGTGACAGTGAGATCGACTACCTGACTCATCGAAGCCCTCTCGTATACTATCTTGGAAGAGGAAATTATATGCAATCTGTATATATAACGGATTTTGAGCGAAGCGAAAAATCTATTTTTGGGTAAGATGGCCATGTCGTCCTGATGGAAGTTCCTCTAAGGTAGCTTCCTAGGGTATATTACAACTACGGCGATATTCCCAGAGAATTTACCTTAAGGTATCCAGAATTCTAACTCCTGGAGCGAATATCCCTAATAAAAGAGCCAGGGATATCGTATAAATCAGAGGACGTATTCTTGACACGCCACATGGCAATCTGTACCCCGAACAGAGTTAACACTTCGTAGGGGTCAAATGGCAAGAAAACGAAAACGAGAAAGAAAAGGGGAGAGCCGTTCGTAAGGCCCTCTCTTCTCCCGTTTCGTAAGCGTGCCCTGCGCCGATTCTGGCGCCATCTGCATTCCTTGTAGCGAAACACGAGGTGCTACAGATACTGTATGTAGGGAGGGGTCCTACGGCCCTTTCATAGAAAGGGAAGGGCGGGTCCATCAGGACGACATGGCCATCTTACCCAAAAATAGATTTTTCGCTTCGCTCAAAATCCGTTTTTTGGGCTCAAGCCATGTCGTCCTGATGGAAGTATACCAGAGCATTACTGTATCTGTGGATTCTCAAAATGTGCCGTACTCCTCAGAAGTATTTCCCCCAGTCGACGCGACCTAGAGACCTAAGATGTTACCGTCATACATCTTTTCAACTAATCATAAACCATGATAGAGCTTCCTGCCCCCAACAGGGAAGAGTCTTACTAGACTCTGGGAAAGTCTCGAAGAGTACATATATCTAAGTATGAACCCCAGGCAAGCGAGTATAGTGGTCTCACCCCATACTAGGTAAAGCGAAGTTCGAAAAGAATCACTGTGTCAATATGAAATATCGACCAGTCCTCCGCTCAAAACACGTATTGGACAAAGGTTTATATCCGCTTAGGAGGAAACTCGTAAATCCGCCACCATCCCTTTATGGGATGGAGTCCTCCAGCTAAGGGAAAGCATAAACCAATGCAATATTAGCTTGCATAAGGGAACATTCTATTAGAATTATCCCCGGGTAAATATACATAGAATGAATGCTCACAGGTGAAGGAGACGCAAGGTTCTCAAGAACCAGTTTATTGACAGACAATAAACAAACAGGTTAACCACACTCATATATATATATATATCTATATATAAGAGGAGGATAACCAAAACTTTAAGCATAAGTATGATAGTAAACAGAAACTTGTTTGTCTGAAAGAAAAACATTGGAGCCACTTTTAAGATACCAAAGTATCAAAGTCAAAAGTCTGTATTACTAATCAGTCACATTAGCGTTAGAAACGCTCGGCACGCATGTTTGCACTTATGCTGGGTTCACCTTTGAAAGTGGAACAGTCAACGTGGGTCACCCAGTACCCACACATAGTTTGTAGTACAGCATGTGACTACATACTCACCCTGGAATTAATTGTCCCAATTAAGCTACTGTTCCTCGCAGAGTTAAACAGCTGGGTTAACGACGCAACCCACTGCTACCACAGGACCTCTTAGTTGCTGCACTTGCTTCGCATAGCGATGAAAGAACACTCTGGAAGACTTCCAGCCAGTGTACGAACGAAGATGTTCAAAATCCCTACAACTAAAGAAGTTTAAGGATGAAGCAACTTTCCTCGGATCGTGACCTGTGGGTGAACAGTCAGGATCCGCTCTGCGAATAAGATATGTGATTTTCGCCCTGAGTTGTTTCAGTGATAAAATTTGAGCCTGACGTTTCTCCCCTGACCAGTTGGCCACCCTTGAAGTCTGAAGTTCTACGAAGATAGACCTTTAGGCATTCTACTGGACATAGAGATGCATCTTCTTTCAGAGGGCAGATTCTTCAGGGACCCCACCTGATGGTGGGTAACTCGTTCTTGGTGAGAAACGTAGGATCCGGAAACAGGTTCAGTTCACCCATCCAGGAACTGAACACGACCTTCCTCTCTCGAGAGGGGTATGATCTCACTAACCCTGGCCCCGGACGCGAGAGCAAAAAGGAGGATAACTTATGGGTCAAATCCTTTAACGCACACTCCTTATTGTTCAACAGCGAAGCAAAATGAAGAACTTTTCTAAAGACCAAGAATTGGGCTTTGGAGGTGCTAAAGGTCTGAGCCTAGCGCAGGCTTTCGGAACTTTTATAAAAGATCTCGTTAGCGAGGTCGACCTGGGAGGCATATAGAATGGGTCTTGTCAAAGCAGACCTACATGTTAAAATCGTGTCAGCTACCGATCCATAACCATGGATATGGATGAAGAAAGATAAGCAGAAGTCCGTCGTGATCTCCTGCGGATTCTTCGCCTGACAAGAGCTACCCATTCTCTCCAAGATGACTCATATTGCCTTTAAAAGGTTTGCACTTATAATCCTCTAGGAAGTCTATGCTGGCTTTCGAAATCCCGAAACACTTTCTCACCTGTTAAGGAAAGAAAATCATGAGCTGCTGGGTCCGGGTTTTCTGTAATGAAGCGCAGACAATTGACTTCTGTACTCACTGGGTCAGAACTGGATCTGGTAGCGGTAGAAACTCCAATCGTAGCTCCAATGCCAGAGGGAACCACACACTGTTCGGCCACTTGTGGGCCACTACTGCCGCTACTCCCTTAAATGATCTCAGTTTGTTGAGGACCCTCAACAGAAGGTTGTGAGGAGGGAACAGATAAATCCTGAACCATCTGTTCCAGTCGAGGGACATCGCGTCCACTGCTTCCGCCAAGGGGTCCTCGTACGGGGACACATACAGGGGCAACTTCTTGTTGTCTTTCGTCGCAAAGAGGTCTAGCCACAGTTCTGGGACTTGACTCAGTATGAAAGAGAATGATCCTGCGTCTAGGGACCATTCCGACTCTATCGGTGTGAACCTGGATAGAGCGTCCGCTGTCACATTGCGGACTCCTTGAAGGTGAACTGCTGACAGGTACCACTTCTTCTTCCCCCAAATCGGAAGATGGCCAACATCCCCTGGTAGAGAGGTGGTGACCTTGATCCTTGTCGATTCAAGCATCTCACAACTCCCCCGCTGTCCAGCACCAACCTAATGTGGATCGAGCGACACGGGGAGACCTTCTTTAAGGAAAGAAGGACTGTCATAGTCTCTAGAAAATGACTGTGAGAGGTCTTGAATAGACTGGACCAAGACCCTTGGGCCTTTTTCTGATGAGAGTGAACTCCCCATCCCTCCTTCGAGGCGTCTGAGTGACTCGTCACCGACGGGGGAGGTGGATGAAGAAGAACCGACTTCCTAAGAAGTCTGGCTTGGGACCAAGGCCTGAGAAGAGTATTTCGACGAAGCGGAACTGGTCTTCTCAGATCTCTTCGCGCATCTGATGCATAACTACTCCAATCTCCGGTTGCATCCTTTAGCTGTGCTCTTAGCACCGGGTCTGTCACCGAAGTAAACTGGAGAGACCCCAGTACACTCTCCAGTTCGCATCTGATATCCATACGGAATCTAGAAGTCTCTTGACAGAACCAGCTATCTCCTTTCTTTTCTCCGCCATGACGGAGAAAACGGTGTGACATTAGGTCCCAGTGGATTCACACCCACCGGAACTTAGAGATGGAGAAAGTTGAGACTTTTTCTGTTGATCTTGAAGCCTAGATAATCTAGGAAATGGATCACATACAGGGAAGCTTGCAAGCATTCTGTCCTGGATGCTGCCCACACCAGCCAAAAATCCAGGTAGGCTACTACCTGAATTCCCTTTAGGCGTAATTGACTGAGAACTACGTTCGCAAGCATCGTGAAAAACCTTGGGGCTATTTTTAGCCCGAGAGGCATGGCTCTGAAGGCGTATAGTCTTCGTTGTAGCCTGAACCTTAGGTAGGAGGAGAATCGGCAATAGATTGGAACGTGCCAATAGGTGTCTGACAAAACTATGGAGGCGGTAAATGCCCTCTTGGGCAGTAAGGTCCTTATGTGTTGCATTGTTAGCATCTTGAACCTGTAGTTCGCTATGAACTTGTTAAGTGGCGACAAGTCCAGAATGACTCCGAGTTTTCCGAGTCCTTCTTGGGAACACAAAACAGCCTCCCTTGGAATTAGATGGACTTTACCCTTCGGATCACTTTTCCTCTAACAGTTCTTGAATGAACTCCTCCAGAACGGGGGTGGAGTATCGGAAAAAACCCGAGGGTATGGGGATGGAGTGCTGTACCAGCTCCAGCCCAGTCCCTTCTTGAGTAGGCTGTGGACCCAGGGATCGAAGGTCCACCGATCCCGAAAGCGTTGGAGACTCCCTTCTACCAATATCATCTCGCTCGGACTGTTGTCCTGAGGTCTTGCCTCTCTGACCGCGACCACCCATGAAACCCCTTCTCCTTGAGGGGCACCTAGACGAACTTCTGGCTGCTCCTCTAGGCTTGCTCGACAGGCAGTTGACTGACCCTCGAACGATGGGTTGAATGCCGGAGACTGTGTCGACACGAATTGGGGAACCCACTGAAGTGTGGTCGGGGTTTTTGCCACCATCTGGGGCACTGAGGGCATCAGCAAATGCCGTTGCTGCTGTTGTCTACTTGACTTAGCTGGCCGAGTAAGTATCCTAATCCTTTTAGTCTTCCTCAAAGGTTGGGGACCCCATCCGGGGAAGAATTTCTCTTGGTAGACAGGCCCCACTCCTGGAGAAGATTTCTATCGTCCGTGGCGGCCCTATCAACCTCTTTGACCGATTCACTAGGGAAAAGGTCTTTGTCCCAACTGTTGGAGGAGATTAGTTTCTTTGGCTCCTGCCTCATCGTAGCCCGGGCGAACACGAACTCCCTACAGGTTCTCTTCGCCCTGACGGAGCTGTAAAGATCCTTCGTCACCGTGGCCAGATGAGTCTTGATCACAACCATGAACATTTCATGGACCATGGGGTCATTTGTCATCGTCTCAAAAGTGGACTGAAGAGACAAAGAGGCAGCCAGTCTTTCTTTTGTCTCGAGTTCTCTCCGCAAAAGAAAGCCAGACAGCTTAGAGAGGATCTCGCCGAACCGGCATCCGGCAAAATCCGCCTCCCACATCTGGACTGAGAAGGTAAGATGGACGTCCTTCCAGTCTTTGTTTTGCTTACTAAATCTTCCTTTCTAAAGGCCAGCAACAAGGGTTTACACTCCACCAGGGAGGGGAAAGGCTTGCCAGCCTCGACTGTTTTCAAAACCGCCGCAAACCCTTTCAGCGAAAAGGGGGAAGGCTGTGGCAGGAGAGGACACAAAGGAAGGGAGCCTCTTACACAAATACAGCTACCTTTGAGTTCATGAAGCCCCTCTCTTTCATCGAAGATGAAAGCAAGGCATGAGCCTAGCATGGTCTATCACTACGACCTCCTCCGGCTCTGTCTCTTCCTTTGAAGCTGGTACCTCCCTCAACCGGACATAGCAGTCCGGATATGCTCCTGCAGTTACAATGCAGCTGCCTTCCCATTCTTCTCCCTCTGCCTTTGTTGGATCAAGCCAACAATGGAGGGAGGGCCTGCTCTACTGTGAGAGCAGACGATGTTGAGGGAGCAGGTTCAAGGACCTGAACCGGAGCAGCCGACATCTCTCGGCCTCTTCCGCTACCTTGTCCGGAGCTCGAACTTCATCCCGGCCTTCTGCCAGGAGGTCTTCCTCCAGACGTTCGGACACGTCTGGCATCCTGTCGTCCAACTGGATGCTAAGCAAGGCGACCGCGACTTCAGCATCCACCGGAATCTGAATTAGGGGGACCTCCTCTTGAGGTTGGGGAATCACTGTAACAGTTGATGCCCTAGGGAAAAGGAAGCCCTCATCTTCTCACTTGGAAGATAAGGTCCAGAGGTGATCTTCTGAAAGCCCCTCACCCAGGTACGAAGCTTCTCCCTAGCTATATCCCTTGAATCCACCGTTCTAGGGGAGACAAAAACGGATTTTGAGCGAAGCGAAAAGAAAAAGCCTCAATAGATAGGTTAGTGCATACGAAACATACCTGAGGGACCCAATACCGGAGAACATCCGTGGAGACAGCGCATGCCACACGCCTCCTTCAAAACCATGTCCGCAGCAGTCCTACTGCGGACGTTGCAGAAAACACATCCGCACTACGGATGGTCCTCCTGTAAAGAGAAGAAATTTCCATGAGTATCAAGTGAACTACGTATCACTGGATATGCACAGTAGCATAACAAAACGGAAAGGAAAGACACATCCTTGTATTTCCCGCACACCCAATTGTTGTAGCCTTCCAGATAATAAAATCGTATGGTTAATCTATGCCAGATTAACCAATGGAAAATTTCCAAAGGAAAAAGGTGTAGCCCCCGCCTAAGGAATGATTTTAAATACCGGATAGTAGACAAGAAAGAACTCACTTTCTTATCTGTAAGGCCAACAGCAACGGGTCGTGCAAGACCACAAAGAATAAGGAAAAGACACATACTTGTGAATCCCACACAATCACCTGTGGAAGCCCACCAGCCATTAAAATCAAATGGTTAGTCTTTGCTAGAATAACCAAAGATCATATTTCCCGAGGGAAATTAGGTGTAGCTCACACCTAAGGTAAGATTTTACCATTCTGGCTAAAGATGAAAAGAATTCTCTTTTCATCCCTGTAAGGCAACACCAAGTGACTGCACAAGGCAACACAAGTAAGTTAGAAAAGACAGTGTTGTAACCTACTATATCATGGTCTCCCCTGGTAGAATACACCATACAGGGAAGAACTGATACAGTACATGAGGGTGGTGTGCCGGCCGGCTCTTGCCGGTCAGTACCCCCTCCCCCCCTTTTCCAAAGGTAGGTCTCAAGTATGCAACTTAGGATCACCCAGACGGGGGAGAACTCCAGTTCCTATGCCTGAACCGGTCGGTAGTGGTTGCCGGTCCGTAGCTACCCGGTTGGCACCCAGCTGCCGGCCATCACTCTTAGTGGCCGGCCAACCGAGTGATGTAGCAGGCCGGCCGGCGGCAGTGAGTAAACCCTGCTGGCTGGCATCCACACCAGGTAGCGCCCGGCTGCCGGCCGCCACTCATAGCGGCCGGCAGGTGAGCAAGGAGACCGGCCAGCAAAGGCATATAACCACCGCCGACCGACAGCAAGAGAACTAGCGAACACCCCCCTACCGACGGCCGGCCACTAGGCCGGCAGACGGCAAGGACAACACAAAAGAAGACAACAGAATGGGTGCCGGGCTAAGAGGCTATGTACCTCCGCGCCCGACACCCGAAAGAGTGCCGAGAGGAAGGGGAGACACTAAGTCAGGCTTCCTAACCACTGCTTACTGAATCTACAGACGGCAGCGGTTGAGGGACCAAGGAAGGACCGGGCAGCACTCAAGGGATAGGGCCTCTGCCGGTCGGCACACTCTGCCAGCCGACAGGGGACCACGTCAGCTCCCCATCCTAACCTAGGCTAGGTACGGATGTGAGACGGCTGACACAAAGGAAAACGGAAAAAACAGAGGGGAAGGACAGAGGGTCCTGTCCAACCTTGCCTTGGTTAAGGATCATCCCCAACTAAGAAAGCCCATCTCAGCCAGGGAAAATCCAGGGAGGGAGGCCGGCACTACTGGCTGCCTCCCTCAAACCAAGGCAAGGAAGGAATTGCTAATCCGGAAAGGGAACATATCCCGAACCCGGAACAGCAAAGAGGACAAGTCTGAGGGGTCACCGAGCGAAGGGATCATAACTACAGAAACCCTCCAAGGTGATCCAAGGAGGATAAACCTCCTATGCCCATGTCAGGCAGCAAGGGAGACTCTGCCCCACGCTAGACCAACACGGACTCAGACTAATACACTGCTGTACTGTCCTTCTCTGAACCAAACCAGTTGGAGCAGGAAGGTACAGTACTACTCCAGCATAGTTATATTTGAAAATTAATTCAAACAAACCACTAGAGTTAAGCCTAAGGCTTAAGCAGAGGGAAAGGGTTTGCCCCTTCCCCGAAGAGAAGGGAGCAAACGGGGAAACAGACAATATTTTAATAGCCAAAGGCAACCTAGCCTAGGCACTAAGAGAATCGATTACCTAAATCACCGAAACTCACTCCAATACTATCTTGGAAAATACTCGAAAAAAGGCTTATATGTATAACGTTGCCTAACGCTTTAAACAGTATAAAATCACACTTGGAAGACTAATTATCATGCAGGAAGTACAAGGGCCAACAACTAGGCTACGAAGACTAGTGTCGGTCAGCCTAGGCAAAACTTTCGCCAGGCGCTATATTAAACCATCATAACAGAATTCCTAAATAAGCTAAGCAGCTAATTATTAAAGCGAAAGGGGCTGGGAACGTCGCTCTGCTAACCAAATAAATCCTAATCTAGTGAGCGACAGCGTCCAGGACGCCTCCAGCAGGCAACAGCTCTAGTATCAAAGATAACTCTTTTAATTACTTTAATTTTAATCAAGAGCCTACATTTATACATAAAAGAAATAGTACTCAACTTATCCGAAGCAGAAGAAGTTGGAGAAAGCATAATTAAAGAGTAAATCCAAGATTTTGGTAGAAACACAGGAAAAAACACCGAGTTGTAAAGCTACGCAAAAAGGAATGCAGATGGCGCCAGAATCGGCGCAGGGCACGCTTACGAAACGGGAGAAGAGAGGGCCTTACGAACGGCTCTCCCCTTTTCTTTCTCGTTTTCGTTTTCTTGCCATTTGACCCCTACGAAGTGTTAACTCTGTTCGGGGTACAGATTGCCACGTGGCGTGTCAAGAATACGTCCTCTGATTTATAAGATATCCCTGGCTCTTTTATTAGGGATATTCGCTCCAGGAGTTAGAATTCTGGGTACCTTAAGGTAAATTCTCTGGGAATATCGCCGTAGTTGTAATATACCCTAGGAAGCTACCTTAGAGGCACTTCCATCAGGACGACATGGCTTGAGCCCAAAAATCTTACATGTATAAATTGCCTAATATCTTCACTTAAATTTAATAACACCAGGAACGCCTATTATATCATGCAAGAGAGTAAACTATAACGCCTAGGCTAGGAAGTCTAGCGTCAACAAGATCGGCTACCTAATTCACCGAAACTAAAGAATACTATCGGCATAATATAATTAATTCCTAGCAATGAAGACTATATAGCTAAATATGACAAATTCGAAGATAATTTGTATTTTTCCTAACCATACAAACCTTAGCTATTTACATTGGGTTTACCTTTTAGCGCAACTGAAATGGCGAGCCATTAGAATTTAACGAGGGTGTATTACCCCCGCGCTAGTTAGCGGGGGGGTAGGGGAGTGGTAGCTAGCTACCCCTCCCCCCCTCACACACAGATGAATGCTCACTTTCACTTAGAGGTAGGACTTGTCTTGGGGGACAGGGCTGGCGGGCAAATATGTGTAAATAGCTAAGGTTTGTATGGTTAGGAAAAATGTTATTTTCATTAGTAAAATAAATTTTTGAATATACTTACCCGATAATCATGTAGCTGTCAACTCCGTTGCCCAACAGAAATCTACGGACGGGATACGCCAGCGATCGCTATACAAGAGGGGGGTGTACTCACCAGCGCCATCTGTGGTCAGGTACTGCAGTACTTCTTGTCAACACCACCTCAATTTTTCCTCGGTCCACTGGTTCTCTATGGGGAGGAAGGGTGGGTCAATTAAATCATGATTATCGGGTAAGTATATTCAAAAATTTATTTTACTAATGAAAATAACATTTTTCAATATTAATCTTACCCGATAATCATGTAGCTGATTCACACCCAGGGGGGTGGGTGAAAACCAGTGTACAAGTTAATCAAGAAGCTAAGTATCCCGTATTTCATATTATCAGTTATTCAAAATAACAAATGAAATTATAAGTACCTGGTAAGGAAGTCGACTTGAACCATTACTCTGCCTTTAATAAGTACGTCTTCCTTACTGAGCGCAGCGGTCCTCTTAGGAGGCTGAACAACTCTAAGGTGCTGAAGTATAAAGGGCTGCAACCCATACTAAAGGACCTCAACACAACCTCTAACCTAGGCGCTTCTCAAGAAAGAATTGACCACCCGCCAAATCAACCAGGATGCGGAAGGCTTCTTAGCCCACCGTAACAACCCAAAACAACAATAAAAGCATTCAAGAGAAAGGTTAAAAAAGGTTATGGGATTAAGGGAATGTAGTGGTTGAGCCCTCACCTACTACTGCACTCGCTGCTACGAATGGTCCCAGGGTGTAGCAGTTCTCGTAAAGAGACTGGACATCTTTGAGATAGAATGATGCAAACACTGACTTGCTCCTCCAATAGGTTGCATCCATAATACTCTGCAGAGAACGGTTCTGTTTGAAGGCCACTGAAGTAGCCACAGCTCTCACTTCGTGTGTCCTTACCTTCAGCAAAGCAAGGTCTTCATCCTTCATGTGAGAATGAGCTTCTCTAATCAGAAGCCTTATGTAGTAAGAAACTGCGTTCTTGGACATAGGCATCGAAGGTTTCTTAATGGCACACCATAAGGCCTCTGATTGCCCTCGTATAGGCTTAGACCTTTTAAGATAGTACTTTAGAGCTCTGACAGGGCAAAGAACACTCTCTAGTTCGTTACCCACCATGTTGGAAAGGCTAGGAATTTCGAACGATCTAGGCCAAGGACGTGAAGGAAGTTCATTTTTCGCCAAAAAACCGAGCTGAAAGGAACATGTAGCTGTTTCAGATGTGAATCCTATGTTCCTGCTGAAGGCGTGAACCTCACTAACTCTTTTGGCTGTTGCAAGGCAGACGAGGAAAAGAGTTTTGAGAGTAAGGTCTTTGAAAGAGGCTGACTGGAGAGGTTCAAATCTAGGTGACATAAGGAACCTTAAGACTACGTCTAGATTCCAGCCTGGAGTGGACAAGCGACGTTCTTTAGAGGTCTCAAAAGACCTAAGGATGTCCTGTAGATCTTTGTTGGAGGAAAGATCCAAGCCTCTGTGGCGGAAAACTGCTGCCAACATACTTCTGTACCCCTTGATCGTAGTAGCCGAAAGAGATCTAACATTCCTAAGATGTAACAGGAAGTCAGCAACTTGGGTTACAGAGGTACTGGTAGAGGAAACTGCATTGGCTCTGCACCAGCTTCGGAAGACTTCCCACTTGGATTGATAGACTCTGCGAGTGGATAACCTCCTTGCTCTGGCAATCGCTCTGGCTGCCTCCTTCGAAAAGCCTCTAGCTCTAGAGAGTCTTTCGATAGTCTGAAGGCAGTCAGACGAAGAGCGTGGAGGCTTGGGTGTACCTTGTTTACGTGAGGTTGACGTAGAAGGTCCACTCTTAGAGGGAGAGTCCTGGGAACGTCGACCAGCCATTGCAGTACCTCTGTGAACCATTCTCTTGCAGGCCAAAGGGGAGCAACCAGCGTCAGCCGTGTCCCTTCGTGAGAGACGAACTTCTGCAGAACCCTGTTGATGATCTTGAACGGCGGGAATGCATACAGGTCGAGGTGGGACCCATCCAGCAGAAAAGCATCCACGTGAACTGCTGCCGGGTCTGGGATCGGGGAACAGTACAATGGGAGCCTCTTGGTCATCGAGGTAGCGAACAGATCTATCGTTGGCTGACCCCACAAGGCCCAAAGCCTGTTGCACACGTTCTTGTGAAGGGTCCATTCTGTGGGGATGACTTGACCCTTCCTGCTGAGGCGATCTGCCGAGACATTCATATTGCCCTGAATGAATCTCGTTACCAGCGTGAGTTTTCGACTTCTTGACCAAATGAGGAGGTCCCTTGCTATCTCGAACAGCTTCCTCGAATGAGTCCCTCCCTGCTTGGAGATGAACGCCAAGGCTGTGGTGTTGTCGGAGTTCACCTCCACCACCTTGTTTAGCAGGAGGGACTTGAAGTTCATTAAGGCCAGATGTACTGCCAACAACTCCTTGCAATTGATGTGAAGCGTTTCCTGTTCCCTGTTCCATGTCCCCGAGCATTCCTGTCCGTCCAAGGTCGCGCCCCAGCCCGAGTCTGATGCGTCCGAGTAGAGATGAAGATCGGGGGTCTGAACAGCTAAAGAGAGACCCTCCTTGAGAAGGATGTTGCTCTTCCACCACATTAGAGTAGTCCTCATCTCTTTGGTAACAGGAATAGAGACCGCCTCGAGCGTCATATCCTTGTCCCAGTGAGCTGCTAGATGGTACTGAAGGGGGCGGAGGTGGAGTCTCCCTAACTCGGTGAACAGGGCTAACGATGACAGAGTCCCTGTTAGACTCATCCACTGTCTCACCGAGCATCTGTTCTTCTTCAGCATGCTCAGGATGCACTCTAGGGCTTGGTTGATTCTTGGGGCCGACGGAAAAGCCCGAAAAGCCTGACTCTGAATCTCCATTCCCAGGTAAACGATGGTTTGGGAAGGAACAAGCTGGGACTTCTCTAAATTGACCAATAGACCCAGTTCCTCGGTCAAATCCAAAGTCCATCTGAGACTCTCCAGACAGCGACGACTTGTGGGGGCTCTTAAAAGCCAGTCGTCTAAATAAAGGGAGGCTCTGATGTCCGCCAAGTGGAGGAATTTCGCAATATTCCTCATCAGTCGCGTAAACACCAGAGGTGCCGTGCTTAGGCCAAAACACAGGGCTTGGAATTGGTACACAACCTCTCCAAAGACGAATCTCAGAAAAGGTTGGGAGTCTGGATGGATGGGAACGTGAAAGTAGGCGTCTTTCAGATCCAACGAGACCATCCAGTCCTCCTGCCTGACCGCTGCTAGGACCGACTTCGTCGTCTCCATAGTGAACGTCTGCTTGGTGACATAAGCATTGAGCGCACTGACGTCCAGCACCGGTCTCCAACCTCCTGTCTTCTTGGCCACCAGGAAGAGACGGTTGTAAAAGCCCGGGGATTGATGATCCCGGACTATCACCACTGCCTCCTTCTGTAACAGGAGCGACACCTCTTGATGTAATGCTAGCCTCTTGTCCTTTTCCTTGTAGTTGGGAGAGAGGTTGATGGGAGAAGTGGTCAGAGGGGGATTGCTGCAGAACGGAATTCTGTAACCCTCCCTTAGCCACTTGACAGACTGAGCGTCTGCACCTCTTCTTTCCCAGGCTTGCCAGAAGTCTGGCTCCTACAGCTGTCTGGAGAGGAGGAGAGTCAATGCTTGCTTTTCGTGGACTTGGCACCTTTCTTGGACCTGCCCCTGTGACCGTCTGGGCGGGTACTTCCTCGGCTGGGGGCTCTGCCACGAAAGGGCGGAATAAATCTGGTAGCAGGTGTATCAGCCACTGGGGTGCGGTAAGTTCTCGGTACTGAAGGTACAACCTTAGCCTTGCGTGCTGAAGAGGCCACGAGGTCATGCGTATCCTTCTGTATAAGAGCCGCAGCCATCTCTTTGATTAGATCCTCAGGAAACAGGAACTTGGAGAGAGGAGCAAATAGTAACTGTGACCTCTGGCAAGAGGTGACACCAGTAGAAAGGAAGGAGCAAAGTTGTTCCCTTTTCTTGAGGACTCCCGAGACAAAAATAGAAGCAAGTTCGCCAGAACCATCGCGAATTGCTTTGTCCATACAGGACATTATCAGCATGGCCGAGTCTTTGTCAGAAGGGGCAGTCTTCTTGCTCAAGGCCCCCAGGCACCAGTCGAGGAAATTAAAAATTTCAAAGGCGCGAAAGACTCCCTTCAAGAAGTGGTCCAGATCAGAAAAGGTCCAGCAGACCTTAGAGCGTCTCATAGCCGATCTACGGGGAGAGTCAACCAAACTTGAGAAGTCAGCCTGGGCAGAGGCAGGGATCGCCAAGCCTGGTTCCTCTCCCGTGGCATACCAGACGCCCGACTTAGAAGTCAGCTTAGGAGGAGGAAACATAAAAGACGTCCTTCCCAGTTGCTGCTTGGACTGCAACCAATCCCCTAAAATTCTCAAAGCTCTCTTTGATGATCTAGCGAAGATAAGCTTAGTGTAGGCAGACTTAATAGGCTGCATGCCTAGAGAAAACTCGGATGGAGGAGAACGAGGGGTAGCAGAAACAAAGTGTTCAGGGTATAACTCTCTGAACAGCGTCAGGACCTTACGAAAGTCAATGGAGGGTGGCAACGACTTGGGTTCCTCCACATCAGAAGAAGGATCATCCAGGTGAGCAGCTTCATCCTCAGAAACCTCATCACCTGAGGGTTGAGAAGCGAGAGGTAACGATAAAGCGGTATGCTGAATGGTTGAATCCTGAAGAACGGGTGCATGCGCACTTGCGGATTCATCCTCAAGTCTCTGCTGAAGAGGATGAGGGCTGGCAATGACAAAGTCATGAGGCTGGGATGAAGGAGGTTCTGCGGGGGTCTGAGGAGCAAGTGAGGTGAGAAGCGAATGCTGTAAGGCATGAGGCTCATGCTGCATAGACTGCGGTTCATGTTGAATGGGAAGAGGCTCATGCTGCGAAGAATGCGGTTGCTGCATGCGTTGAGGTGGCTGCCTCATAGCATGAGGCTCCTGCCTCAAGAGTTGCGCCTGCCTCAAGGGTTGAGGAGGTGGCTGCGCAGAGAGAGGCTCTTGCCTCAAGAGTTGAGGTTCTTGCCTCAAGAGTTGAGGTTCTCGCCTCAAGAGTTGAGGTTCTTGCCTCAAGAGTTGAGGTGGCTGCCGCAAGAGTTGAGGTTGCTGCCTCAAGGATGGTGGAGGTTGCCGCAACGCAAGAGGTTGCTGCCTCGAGGATGGAGGAGGTTGTCGCAACGCATGAGGCTCCTGCCTCAAGGGTAGAGGAGGTTGCCGCATAGCAAGAGGCTCCTGCCTCAAGGAAAGTGGAGGTTGCTGCACAGCGCTGGTATCTGGCAACTCCCAATGCGGCAGCTCACGCATGGAGGCAGGTTGAGGAACCTCAACATCATACGTCTGGCAGGGTGGACTGCGCAGAGGTGGAGGAGCGCTCGCAGGAGGAGGTGTGCTAACCTTCTCTGCCTGAAACTCCTGCATCAACACCGCAAGCTGCGACTGCATAGTCTGCAGCATAGCCAACTTGGGATCAACAGAAGTTGGGGCAGAGGCCTGTTGAGGCATCGCTTTACCTCTCTTAGGAGGTGTGCAGCCATCAGATGACTGCGGCGAGTCCGAACTAGCCCAGTGGCTACATCTGGGCTGTTGGACTCGCTCGGTCTGGACCTTACGCTTAAGAGGCCTTGAGACCTGGGTCCAGCGTTTCCTCCCGGAAACTTCTTCCGCAGACGAGGAAATTAAGGGCTCAATCGTCTGAGAGTGGAAGTGACGATCTCTATAAGATACGCCCGCAACCACTGAGGATACTACTGTGCGCCGATCAAGGCCTGCCGAACCCTTTTGCCCTTCGACATTGCTTCTCCCCTGGGCTTGGGAGCTTGCAAGAGGTCCCGGACTGGGAGGACGACTGGCACGCACAGAAGTATCCTCATGCGCAACACTGACACTGACACTAGGCACAGCACTGGCACTACCACTTCCCACTGCACTTTTCACTTTAAGTTCCTTGACATCTGCCAAGAGAAACTTGTGGTCACTCACTACAGACTCCACCTTATCACCTAAAGCCTGAATGGCACGTAACACATCCGACATATCAGGCTGAGCACTAGTAATAGGTTCGGGGGTCACCACTACAGGGGAAGGAAAAGGTTGAGGATCATGGGGGGAGGAATAAACCAAAGAGCGAGAAGAACTCCTCCTAACTCTCTCCCTCTCTAACTTAGCCGTATACTTGAGGAATTCATTAAAATCGAATTCCGAAAGCCCGGCACATTCCTCACATCGATCTTCCAACTGACAGGATTTTCCCCTACAGTCGGAACAAACGGTGTGAGGATCAACCGAGGCCTTCGGAAGACGCCTATTACAAGTCCTAACACTACATCGTCTTTGTCTAGGAGCTTGAGAATGGTCGGACATCTTGAATTAGAGAACAGTCAAGGGGGGTTTCCAAATTAAAGCAAAGATCGTTATACCATTAATCAAAATCAATCCAAAAGCTATCTAAGCTAAGGGAAAAGCTTCCTGTATAGCGAAAGCTAAATTTCAGAGCAATACTTCACCAAAACCGTGAACAAAGACTCCAAAATCAAGAGCGTATCCATGTAGGTCTTCCCGGCGGCACGACAGAGGAAAAATTGAGGTGGTGTTGACAAGAAGTACTGCAGTACCTGACCACAGATGGCGCTGGTGAGTACACCCCCCTCTTGTATAGCGATCGCTGGCGTATCCCGTCCGTAGATTTCTGTCGGGCAACGGAGTTGACAGCTACATGATTATCGGGTAAGATTAATATTGAAAAATACAAATTATCTTCGAATTTGTCATTTGTTCCGTAACCGAAATACAAACCACGCTATTTACATTGGGTGGCTTACCCCTTAGGTAGGGTGGAAAGTCCCCAGCCATACTGGCTTTGGCTTTACCCGGGGACTCAGAATCCGAGTGAGTCGCACTCGAGAAAAGGAGTCCCTGCACCTCACAAGTTCCTTGCTCCGCAAGGAACCGTGTGGCCTACATAAGCTTGTGTGTGAAGGAAGAAGTGTGACCCGTCCTAGGCAGTTGACCTGGAGTTCCAGAAGGAACTCTGGGTTAGGACGTTCCCAATACCACCTCGTCAGGGTATGGGGGACGCGACAGTATTGACTCAATACTCGGAACACAAGGAAGCATGGTTTACCTGCAGAGGTTCGAGGTCAGCTATGCAGAGACCAGGATGCTGCCTCCCCGTAGAGGGGATGATGAAGAAAGAAATAAGGGCCAGACATACTTCTTTCGTTCATGCAGACTAAAACCTGATAACAATGCCCTCAACCTTCTGCTACCTGTCCAAAAAGGAGCCTGAGGTTAGACCAGCTGTTGTGTAGCCACCATAGAGCGATAGAAAACGTATCGAGACTCCTGTGGGTCACTCCCTGCAGGAAGCAGGCTGCGAAGGTCATTAGACGCTTCCAGACTCCAGCTTGTAGCACCTGCGTCACAGAGTAGTATTACTCGAAGGCAAGGGACGTTGCGATGTATCCAACATCGTGCTGTAGGGCGACGTGACGGGGGAGGGTCTGGAGACAGGTCGAGATGAATGTCCTTGAGTCCGGGCTGAAGAGGTATACTGGTGACTCTCCCCCGTGTCCTCCTTGTGCTCCCAAATCGGCTGCAACTGAGGACAAACTGCAGCTGTTCCCAAAGCTAACCTCTCGATTCCTTGACTGGCAAGAAAGAGAAGGTCTTGGGACATCAGATACAGAATGGAGACTCGAAATCTTGAAGGAATTGGACCGAAGGGCCAGGACCCCCAGATTCTGAGTCTAGCCAACAACTCAGGAGCGAACCTGAATGTTGCCTTCTCCTCTTCCTTAGAAAGGGGGAGTCGTACGAGACCAAGAAGATTGCTTACACACTGGCCGTGGCCAGAGTGAGCAGGAGACCCAAGGCGGAATACAATCCGAGGCCTGTCGTAAAGGGTCTTGAGAAGATCTCTTAAAGGACTAAAATTCCGAGCCATGCTCCAAGTTGGAGGTCTTCCTCCGACTGGGGCAGGGACGATCGTAGCTTCGCATGAGCGAGGAAAGATCCAGCGGGCAGGAAAAAGTTATTCCTTTAAGCCTGAAGGGAAAGGCTGAGTGACAGGCTTCATTGCCGAGAGCGGAAAGGAGTTTCCTCCCGCCGAAAGGCAATAAGACCGTTATTGCTGGAGAAGAGGCCTCAAGGGAAGAGGTATATCTCCCACGGCACCAACCACCGAAGACTCTTCATTTTGCCTGGAAGACCCCTGCGGAGACTATCGCAGATGACGCGACCTCCGTACCGCGACTGTAGCGGGTTGTCTCTTCTTGAGGAGGAGGCGTAGTGTCTCCAGGCATGAAGCCGAAGCGACGACCCGGTTCGGGAGAGATGTCGCAGTGTGGTTGTTTGAGTAGTCTGCGCCGTGGGAGAAGCTCTCCCGGGAGTTCCGTCAGGGGAAGCAGAGGGTCCAGAAACCGTTCTGTGCAGTCCCAGTGGAGCTCTCCCATTGAAAGGTTGACAGACAACCTGGTCTTGTTGAGACCCATTGTCCACAGACAAAAAGGAGGGAAGACGCAGGCGTCGAAGTTGTCCCACCATTACCGGAATGCATCTTGCCAGAGTCTCGGGGTCTGAGACTGGGGGGAAGAACAGCGGAAGCTTGAGGTTCCAAGCTGTCGCGATCAGGTCCCCCAGACCAGGACTTGCTGGTTACTCAAGGTCAAAGACCCCCAGGTACACTCTCTCTACGAGGCTCTGCTCGGATAGTCGGAGAGAACATTCCCCTGCCTGGAATGAGAGAGCCGATGGTGGTATTGAGAGAATCTCAATCATCCCGGTATCTCTACTGCAAGATGTGAAGGTGTGATAATGTGTCCCCTGCTGGTTAAAACACGCCAGAATCATGAAGTCGACGCGCACGGGGCGACTCGGCAGGAGCTGTAGGATCTGTAGAGGGGTCAGACTACGGCCCCTAAGCCTGCCTGAATGATGGAGAGGTATCCTTCAGGTCTTGACCATAGGCCTGGACCGAAACATGCCCCCCCCCCCCCCCCCTTTCCTTTGACGAGTCCGAGAACAGCATCAAGAATGTGGGGAAAGGACGAGAATATCCACTACCATCAAGAGGTTCCATAGGTCAACACCCATTGCAGGTCTAATAGTTCCGCTGATCCCATAGGGGCCAGGAAGTCCGGTTAAACGTTGCCTGAAACCACCGGAACTTGGACCGCCCCACATGGAACTTATCCTGAGGCGACCGTTCGGACTATAGACGGGTCAATGAGGAAAGGAGAACAAGGAAACGTTCCAAGGTTGGCTCAAAGCTCTGCTTGACTGAGAACAGGTACTGCGACTCTCCTCAGTCTTGCCACAGTCAACTGAAAGGAAGGCTCGGAGGATGTGGCAACAGAATCTGGCGTCCCCAGGTGGTCACCCATCCAAGTACCGACCAGAACCGACGTTGCTTAACCTCGCTGGACGGACGAGAAGCGGGGTTTCCAACGTGGTAAGACCGTTGACTCAATATCATGGCCAGATACTCCAGATGTTGAGGCAGAAGAAGAGAAGGCTCCAAGCAAAATACCATGAACCCACACTCATGGTAAGCATCCGGAAGCTTGTCCCGGCGCTGAAGAAGGTCGAACCCGAGCCTACCGGAGTTGACCAGCCCTCCAAAAAGCAGAGGAGGCGGAAGCCTGCACCTGAGCGGCCATGAGGAAAGCAGGGAGAGTTCTCTGGGGAAAAAAACCTGCTATGCCACGGCGGGATAGCCACACTGCATCATAAGCAGGAATACTTGCAGTCTAGGCTGAATTCGACGAGCTCCCTGGAAGATGGATGGAATGGAAACTGAAAGTACCCGTCCTTCCGATCCAGGGTTTAAGGAGTCCTGTCGCCTCGTTACCAGTCTGATCGATTCTGCTGTTCTACGCTGGCCGGAGTTTGTTCGACAAACTTGATTAGGGCTGAGAGGTCGACTACGGAACTCCCCTCTCAGATCCTTCCTTACAAGAATGGATCGACTGAAGAGGCCGGGGGTGAAGCCGTCGATGATCCTATGGAGGACCTTCGCCTAAGGTATGGATCATTCTGCCCAACCGGGCAACTCTTGCTGACGCTATGGTATAGAGGTTCAGAGACACTGAATTCGTTGACAGAGACGGCAGGCGCGATATCCTTGGCTGATCACAGAGATTGTGCGGGAATGGGCATCGGGAAGCTGTCATCCGGATGAGTAACCTTAAGCATCCTCCCAGCGAGAAACCTGCAATCCTAGAGTTTGTGAACTCTGCCGCTCCTTTTAGGACTATGCCCCCCCGGGGGAGCCTCCCGCGCCATCTGTTCCTGACAGGAGGAAACTGTAATTGGACACCTTGTCCCAGTTGTCGTAGCCGATAACTTAGGCCGACGTGGTTGAAAGAAAAGGGCGCTGGAGCCCTGCAGAGTCTGGAAGAAAGCGCCTTGGAGAAGTGAAAACGGAAGTCGATTTCCTCCGCACAGCCGCTGTCTAAGTCTCTGTCCTTGGGCACAAACAAACTCTTCTCAAGGATGGAAGGGTGCCTGAGGTTGTCGACCTCCACAGATGAGACACCTGAAGGAAGCCCTCAGTCAGCGCGTCCAGATGGTACAACATCGAGCTTGTCCGCAAGTTAGATACTTAACGACGAAAGGCCAAGGTGCCTGAGCCCGAGAGGATGAAAGTACCCATGATCTTCCTGTAGTTTCCTTGAACCAAACCTCGGGCCGTAACCGAGGAGGGAAAGGACCTGGTAAGCCCCCAGAGGAAGGGGTAAGCAGTCACCCCTTGGCCGATGGAGAAATCTCGAACGGAAAGCCCCCGCCAAAAATCCTTCCAGGGAATGACGGGGAAGGGCTAACTCAGGTTCTGGAAAGAGGAGTGTTGCTCAGACCTCCCTGAAGTTTCTTCCTATTCATGCAAGTGTCATGCTCTGCGTCTACGGGGTGAGGCCGTGTTCTGAAAATACGCTCCAGAAGAACTAACCAGGCTGGCCATGCTGCGAAAACCCCAATGGGAATCGTGGTCGCAATCGCCTTGGAGCTCGCGCGATGGTAATTCAAAGATTTGCGCGTGGTCGAACATGGAAGCGCCCATGCGCGGTCACGCAGGAACGCAAACGAAGGTGAGCGAAGGAGCGCAGAAGGAGGGCGAGCGTGGTAAGAAGGGCGAGAGCTGGTGGTCGGTGAGCGATAACCCATAGACGAGCAATGGATACTGCAAGAATTAGGCCGACGTTCGTGCGAAGAAACACCGTCGGTTCGCGCGACGGAACACCGTCGGTTCGCGCGACGGAACACCGTCGGTTCGCGCGACGGAACACCGTCGGTTCGCGCGACGGAACACCGTCGGTTCGCGCGACGGAACACCGTCGGTTCGCGCGACGGAACACCGTCGGTTCGCGCGACGGAACACCGTCGGTTCGCGCGACGGAACACCGTCGGTTCGCGCGACGGAACACCGTCGGTTCGCGCGACGGAACACCGTCGGTTCGCGCGACGGAACACCGTCGGTTCGCGCGACGGAACACCGTCCGTCCGTGCGATGGAATACCGTTGGTTCGTGCGCGGGTGAACATTGGAGAGCATGCGTGCGGGCGCGCAGGCGAATGATCGCGCGGGCGCGCAGGCAAGCGGTCGCGCAGGCGAACGGTTGCGCGGGCGCGCAGGCGAACGGTTGTGCGGGCGCGCAGGCGAACGGTCGTGCGGGCGCGCAGGCGAACGGTCGTGCGGGCGCGCAGGCGAACGGTCGCGCGGGCGCGCAGGCGAGCGGTCGCGAGGGTGGGCAGGTGAATGAGCGCGAGTCCGAGGCGGCGAACGCAAGCGTTAGCGCGATGGCGAGGAAACGCGCTGCTGCGTGGGCGAGGAAGACCGCTGGCGATATGGATCAACAGGCGATCGGTGGTGAGCTGGTGAGCGCTAACGCGCAGGTTGGCGACGGCGCGTTGTGGCATGTCGACGCGTTGGCGAGCGATGGCGAGCAGCATGCGCAGGTGAGCGATGGCGAGCAGCATGCGCAGGTGAGCGATTGCGCGATGGCGAGCAGCATGCGCAGGTGAGCGATCGCGCGATGGCGAGCAGCATGCGCAGGTGAGCGATCGCGCGATGGCGAGCAGCATGCGCAGGTGAGCGATCGCGCGATGGCGAGCGATGGCGAGCGATGGCGAGCAGCATGCGCAGGTGAGCGATCGCGCGATGGCAAGCAGCATGCGCAGGTGGGCAATCGCGCGATGGCGAGCAGCATGCGCAGGAGGGCGATCGCGCGATGGCGATCAGCATGCTCAGGTGGGCGATCGCGCGATGGCGAGCAGCATGCGCAGGAGGGCGATCGCGCGATGGCGATCAGCATGCGCAGGTGGGCGATCGCGCGATGGCGAGCAGCATCCGCAGGTGGGCGATCGCGC
This sequence comes from Palaemon carinicauda, assembly GCF_036898095.1. Taxonomy (NCBI): domain Eukaryota; kingdom Metazoa; phylum Arthropoda; class Malacostraca; order Decapoda; family Palaemonidae; genus Palaemon; species Palaemon carinicauda. Next base: position 50,900,770 of record NC_090764.1, on the reverse strand, counting down.
GATGGCGAGCAGCATCCGCAGGTGGGCGATCGCGCGATGCCGAGCAGCATGCGCCGGTGGGCGATCGCGCGATGGCGAGCAGCATGCGCAGGTGGGCGATGGCGAGCCATGTTCCTTCAGAAGCGTTGGAGAACGTTGGCGCGCCGGCTGTAACACACGCGGGCGATCCGGAGATCGCCGAGAGACAGGTGATCGCTGACGTGTAGAACGCTGTTAAATAGGCGATACTAAAATCGCCTGTGCGTGCTGGCGAGCAGGTGAACGCTGGCGAGCAAGGGAAGAACCCCCGTGGGAGGCAACCCTTTGCCCCGAAGGGGACGTTGTCCGTCGGGAGACATATGTCCATCGGAAGACCGTTGCCTGTCCGCTGGGAGACTGATGTCCGTTGGAAGACCGTTGTCCGTCGGGAAGACCGTTGCCCGTCGGAAGAGGAGATCAGACTGCTGTCCATCTGCACCAAGGCGGAAGATCAAGAAGAAGGAGTTGTAGGCTGCAAACGGAGATTCAAAAAGGCGCCTCTTAGCACCCTTATAGGGAGATGAGAAGCCCTTACGACGCGGCGGACGGTGGGCCTTACGGCGAAGGAGGCCAACAGCAACAGCAGCAGAAGAATCCTCCGAAGATGAGTCTCTATGAGTGTACTCTCTCGCGAACGAAAGAGAAACACTTCGTAGAAGAGACTGGTCAGCCAGGACCTAAAAGGAGCAATCCTCCGAAGAGGGGCTCCTGCAGTTGCCCAGCCCCTTGAGCGAAACTGCAGGTGTGACCGCTCAGCACCAAGAGCATAGTCGCACGAAAAAAGGCAAGAGAAGAACCCCCCAAAAGGGGAAAAACTCAAGCCTGGACAGGAAAAACTTCCCTCGGAAGGAAAGTTACCCGCCCAAGGAGGCAAGCCTCCTGAGAGTTCTAAAATGAACTGGAGAGCTGTCCGTCATCACGGGAGTACTTCCAGTAGAAGGAGACACGCCCCTGACGAAAATACAAGGGGGGAGGCAGCAACAGCCGAATCCCCAGGCCTCAAAAAGACAGCTCACACCGTTGCCATATTACAGAAACAAACTAGATCGGTAACTGTAAAAAAATAAAACAAAAATCATTAGTACACATTCATTCCCCCGGGAAGGCTCCGAAGAGGAATCCCGAGGGAAAGGAAACAAGAATTACACAACAGGCACGTGCCCTCACAACCACTTACACTCACGGAAGGAGAGCTGTAACCAAAACAGAATTATAACAATTATAATTATGAAACTGTAATTATGTAATTTAAAAATGAATGAACACTAAAGAAAGAACGAAAACCTCGAAAGGAATCGTTCTACAGGCTGAAAAATTAACAACCACAATTAGATTCATGAACTAATTGAGACAAACGTACGGCGTAGCAACCCCCCACACGGAAAGGAAGCTACAAGGGCGTAGTAACACGTAGTAAAAGGGTGAACGACCTTAAGAGAGAGAGAGAGAGAAAGACCTAAGTCAAACTCGATCGCCACCCATAAAATTACGCCTTGGTGGCCTAACTGCCGAGGACTCCACGTAGATATCGTACACTACACACACAACTCTGAAAAGGAAACTTACTGATTTCTATACTCAAATATATATACAAACATGAAAACATGTTTACATATATATTGAGTAAAAGAAAAGTAAGTGATTAAGTAAAGACAAAACAAACAATGGCTGCCAAGAGAGGACCAAGACAGAGACGTCTGTCACAGTCCGAGCCAAAAGTGAAAGTGAGCATTCATCTGTGTTTGAGGGGGGGAGGGGTAGCTAGCTACCACTCCGCTACCCCCCCCGCTAACTAGCGCGGGGGTAATACACCCTCGTTAAATTCTAATGGCTCGCCATTTCAGCTGCGCTAAAAGGTAAACCCAATGTAAATAGCGTGGTTTGTATTTCGGTTACGGAACAAAAATATATTTAAGCTATTATACCGGAAAGTCGTTCTGGCTAACTAAATAACACATGCGTTACGAACGACAGCGCCGAAGGCGCCTCCGGTCCAGGCAATAGCTCAGCCAAAACACAGATAATTTCGAGTTAAATCTTTACTTTACGGCCAGAGCTAAATTTATACAGTATAAGAATTAAATACTCAACTTTCCAGAGGCAGAAGACACTGGAGATTGCATTATAATCCAAAATATCGAAAGAGCACTGGGAAAAATCACCGAGCTGACGCGCTACAGAGAAAGGAATAAAGATGGCCGACGATTGTGGCGCCATCTGAGTACTCAAACAGTAACAGAGGAGGAGAATTTTGTAACGGCTCCTCTTTTATTTTTCCACTTTTCCCCTCGAAGCGTAAACTCTATGCAGGGTGCAGATTGCTATGAGGCGTGTCAAGAATACGTCCCCTGATATTATGCGATATCCTAAAAGGAAACTTTAAGGATATTCGCGCCAGGAGTTAGAATTCTGGAGACCTTTAGTTAAATTCTCTGGGAATATCACTGTAGTCAAATATACCCTAGGAAGCTACTGAAAGGAACCTTTCATCAGGACGACATGGCCTGAGCTCAAAAATAGCGTTGGTTTGTATTTAGTGATGAAACAAACAATTTTTTGCCAAATAAACATCATCTCACCTGGGTATTGCTATTCACCAAACCTCTCCAATAGGGGCTGAGTGCAGACAAAACAGTTGCATTCACGGCCAACCGTTCATTTTCTAACAAGAATATAACTTCTTGACAAGACGAATTCTCATTTGCCTCAGATAATCTTCTCAGATACTGTTGAATTTCAAAGAATTTCTCCTCACCATCACAACCAAAATGAAAATTATGCAAAGACTGCTTTTGTTGTGCATAGTATTCCATTTTTTAAACCATCTGTGGAAGAGACATTTGAATTTACATAATACCATTACTATACATAAAAATTTAAAGTATCTTAATACAAAAACACTGCATCACAATTGCTTTATTGTGCTTCAGTAAAAATATTTTCACATTATGTAATTAATAAATCCTCTAGTTACAGATGAAAGTCCATGTATACAAGCTCAATCAGTTTTATGGAGGCAGAAAGTAAATTTTAGTGTGAAAAAAAGGCTTAGAAGAGGTGTAATGTATGTATAGAAAAAATAAATTTTCTTCTTTTTACTAGTGAAAGTACTGTGTACTTTTATTATCCTGAAATATAAGAGCAAAATAGTGTACAGTACATAGGTATATCAATAATACATCTAGTATATAAATCAACAAAAAATATTCACATTAATAACTTTGCCATTTTTTATATTATACCATGAATAATAAGGAAACATTAAGAAATGTGAAAGATAAAATCACGGCTTGCAGCCACATGAAATCTCGCAAGACAGTAACAACACTAGGAAATTTGCCTCTCTGATTCCAAAGGGTTGGAATGCCTGAAAAGCCGCCAAAAACAATACCGCAACTTGTCAGGTGACAACCGTAAATAGAGCAAGGCTGCCGAAGTCTCAAAATATTTTTCATTTTGTAAAGAGATGCACTATATACTAATTTAAATAAAGTGAAAAGTAATGAATGATAAATGTTGTTTTATCATTTAGTTCTACCCACTGATATCTATACAGTACAAGCATTATCATAATAAAGTCTATGAAATATTCTGTATTGGGACTTCAAGAAGTCAAATATTTCACAACTCTTTACCTAGCCCATGGATACTAGCAATTACCATCAGCAGAAGACAGTAAAAAGTACACGGCTTTCTCTACTGATTTTGGACACTGGCAGTTCAGATATTTATTATTTGGACCCACGTATGTACCTACAGTGTTCTAGAGAGAAATGCATAGTATAGTAGTCTACAGGAGTTCCCAAAAGCCAAGATGATTTTCTACATGGATGACATCTTGATCCTTATGGCTTCTTTGAACAAGTTTTGGCTACTCTCCAGGAGCATGGGCTCAAGAAAAAATTTGGGAAGTGTTCTTGGTTTCAGGCAGAGATTAAATATCTTGGCCATCTGGTTGGATGTTCTGGTATGCATAAGCTACCACATACGTTCAGAAAGTGGAGGACTTGCCTAGACCTTCCAATGGAAGTTTATCCCAATGTGCTCACAAATAGCCAAAGCGTTATGCGCGAAGACTAGATGACAGTAATCTGAAGGGGCAACGAAACTGAAATGGACTTAGGAGAGGAACTGCGCTTTTGAGCACTTGAAGGAACTGATCAAAGAAAATACCATGTTGTTGTACCCTGACAACTCCATTGATACTAAACCAATGGAGCTTTTTGTCGATGCTTCAGGTGAGGGTTCTGGTGCTTGCTTGTGACAGAAATCCTTGGAGCATCCAAGGGAGCGTCATGTGATAGTCTATGACTCCATGACCTTCCTAGACTTCTACAAATTACTCCACTACTGAACATGACTTGGCCGCTCTGCAATCGAGAGTGAAAACCTTCAGGGCTTTCCTCTATGGCCAGTTCTTTGTGATCCATTCTGCTCACTGTCCCCTGATGTATCTTCAAAAAAAATTAAGATGGCAGACAATTGTCTTGCACGGACGCTGAAGGACTTGTCTGAATTTAACTTTGTTGTTTAATACTGTCCAAGTAATCAGAATACTACAGCAGACTGGTTATCCTGCTGGCCCGTATCAACTAACTCCTTGACTGTTACTGAACCTGCAACTCTCAAATTGTCTACCAAACTGGCACTGTATTAGGAGGTTTGAGGTGGTCCAGATTCTTTTATAGAATCTTTGGAGTTGTTGTGAACTGTTGAATGATAGGGTCAGGTGTCACACCCAACTCAGCTGAAGGGAGTGAAGCTCACAGAGGCCCTAGTTTAGCAGTTTCTGAAAGATGCCCGTTGACTAGGCTTCAAACTGGACAAGATTAGCAGTAGCCAAATCAAAGCTATGCAGTTTTCAAGTATTGTCCTAGCTTTTGAATTGTTATTAGCAGCTTCGAAACTATTTAACCTGGAATTCTAAGCCCATTTGGATCCCACTTGTCCGACAGTTTATCGTGACCCATCTGTAACTGAGCTTCAGTGTGTGCATCTTCAATGTTTTTCTGGAATCCATTTCAACCCTTTGCTTGAGCTCCACAATTATGTTTCTCCAACTGACGTGATTCTGGGGCATAAGACGGAGATGAAAGCTCGTATGCCTGATTCTGAGGTACTGTACTAAAGAACTGTACGGTAATACAGAATGTGACTGAAAAGACACCACATCAGTCCAGTCGTAGGCATGTGTCTCAACACTCGGCACTAGGACTAGTAATGTTACAGGACTCCTTATATTGTGTTTGTGTTGATACAACAGCATAAGTGTGCCTTGTCAGTGAGACTGTACTGAGTCAACTTGGCACAGAATACCAGGTATTGTTCATAAAACACTTAGAGGGGTCACCAGCATTCTAAGGTACATCCAATTAGAGGTAAATTGTCCCAATGGGAAACACCTGCTATTTAGTTATCTGGTGGTAGCTGCTAGACATTAACATGAAAAATTATGAAGTAATTTGTATTTTCCCTAACCATAAAAACCTGAGCTCTTTACAGTGGATATATTGTTTCGACAAAGTGGGAAACTATCCCTAAACTTTTTACGCAAGATAAATAACCCTCCTCTTGCTAACGGGTGTAGAACAGCCACCGTACTTTCAAATTTATCATTTGTGCTGACACAAGAATACAAACCTTGTGCTCTTTATTACGGAAGACTCACCCTTTAGGTGGGTGGAAGTCCAAACCAACTGGCTGGTTATTGACCCAGGGTTTTCCCGTATGTGCTCCGCACCTAACAGGGAGAAACCCTGACACCTTGCTAAATTCTGTGCAAAGCACGGTTAGCAGCCTGAGCAATCTGTGTGATTGTGTGATACTAGCAGTGTGACTAGTCTCGGTAAGAATTCTCAGGTACGTAGAAATCTTTGAATCAACCATAGACGTTACCCAATCCCACCTCGCCAGGGAGTGTAGGGATGCAACAAGGATACATATCTTATACCAGGTTACATAGGGAAAATGGTTTTACCTACAAACATGGTAGGCCAGTTTGCAGAGTACCGTGGGTGCTGTTCCCCAAAAGAGGGAAAGATGAAATAAAGAAAGAGCCAGTCATTCTTATCATTCATCCCAGACTTAATCTTGGGAAAACTCTGCCCTTCAACATCTGTTACTTGTCCATCATGGAGCCTGCGGTATTTCAACCAGTTATTATGTAGCCACCGGAGGACCACTAGAGAACGTCTCCGTGCTCCTGTGGGTCACGTCTTACAGTAAGTGGGCAGTGAAGGTCATTTGCCGCTTCCTCACGACCGCTTGTAGGACCTGTTCACAGAGTAGTTCTTCTTAAATGCTACAGACATACTCATGTCCTTAAAATCCTGAGCTCTAGGTTTCCTCGGCTGAGCAGAAGGATCAGAATTTAATACCCGGTCTATGAACTTGTAAATCCATGCAGAGAACATGTTCTTGATGATCCCTCTCTTGACTTTTTCTGAGCTGACGAAGAGTACTACCACTCAGGGGGGAGGAACTCCTGTAGTTCTCTTGAGGTAGCGCATCAAGCTCTTCCCTGGCAAAGTAGCATTTGATATGGATCATTGATTACGCTATGAAGACTCCCAATCTGTGAGTGTTCAAATCTGGGATCCGTTGCTGCAGGATTTTTTGGTCTGGAGACACCCAGGAACGAAGTTGAGTACCTGTATTGCCTCTACCCATCGCCTTGAAAGGGAGACGTCATAGGAAAGACCATAGAGTTCGCCGACTCTCTTGGCCTAAGCCAACGCGAGCAGGAAAACCATTTTCAAGGTCAGGTGAAGATCTGATGCGTGTCATCCTGGATTGTAGGGAGAAACCCTACAGGGACCAAAGGACATGAACCACACCCCATGGAGGAGGTCTAACTTCTGACTGAGGACAGGTAGGCTCGATACTTCGAATGAGAAGAGAATATCAATCAAAGAGGAAATAATAACTTCTTTCAGCCTAAAGACAAGGTTAATGGTCGAGCGGTAGTCTTTCTCCGCCGAGACCGAGTTTTCCTCCCAAAGTTATCCAAGGATCTCCACAATAGCTGGAAAGTGGCATTGAGAAGAGAGATACCCCAACTACCAAAGGCAGTCCACTTAGCCTGGTAAACAGCAACTGAAGATTTTCGGAGGTATCCGGAACATACTATTCGCAACTTGCTGCGAAAATCCTCTCTGTGTAAGGAGATGCTGGATAGCTTCCAGGAGTGAAGACATAGGAATAATGCGGCTTTGTGGAAGTTGATCACGTGTGGTTGTCCGAGTACAGTAGATCGTGTCATGGAGGGAGTCCACTTGGGACTTTCGTCAGAAGTTAAAGTAGGTCCGGGAACCATTCTGCATGATGTCATAGCGGAGCTATGAAGATCATACCTAGGTTGCGGATGATCTTGCCATGTTGAGCACCCTTCTCATCAGGCAGAAGAGGTGGAAAGGCATAAATGCCGATGTTGTCCCACTTGTTGGAATGCATCCTGCCATAGAGCCTGGGGATCCGAGACTGATGAACAGTAGAGCGGTAGCCTGTTGTTCAGGGGCATCACGAACAGGTCCTCTGTCGTGGAACCCCAAAAAGTCAAAACTTTGTTGGCTACTACATAATTTAAAAACCACTCAGAGGCCACTACCTAAGTCACTCTGCTCAGATGTCTGCAAGCAAATTCCTTTTTTCTGGAATAAAGCGAGCTGATAGGGATACCAAGTTGTCTTCTGCCTATTGTAGCATTCCCATTGCTATATGAAGGCGCTCCAAAATGGTACTGCTTTGTTTGTTCTACGTGGGCCACTACCCCTGTGTTGTTGCTCATCAATACCACTGAGTGACCCACCAAGAACTGCTGTAGGGATAAAAAGGCAGCCCTCATCTCTAGGAGATTTATATGACGATATCTTTCGGAATCTGACCAGAGCCCGGAGGCCATGGGATGCAGCATATGGGTCCCCCTCTTTTGATGCATCTGATTGGAGTATCAATTCTAGGGAAGGGATGAAGAGGTCGACACCTCGGCGGAGATTCTCGTCTGATACCCGCCATCTCAATTTCGTCTTCTGCTCGGGTCCCATAGGGACCAGAGCATCTGGAGATTCCTCGTACTGAACCACCTGGATTCCGACTGCCACTAAAAATATTGGATTCGTAGGAGTTCGTTGCGGTGACCAATGAGACGTAATCACTGTTGGCTGGGAGTGCGTCTTGTTGAAGGAAGAGACTTGTCACCTTCTTCAGTGTCTCGATCCCGTCGTCTGAAGAAAGACTTTCTGCATGTTGGTGTCGATGATCATACCTAGGAATACCAATCTCTGATAAGGAAGCAGGGAGTACATCTCAAGATTTACTACAGTCCTTGGATCGCGGCAAATTCAAGGAGTTTGTCTCAGAGTTGAAGAAGGGAAGCCACCGAGTCTGCTAAGATTAGTCAGTCGTACCAGAGTCTTAGAAATGGATGCCAATCCTGTAGGCCGATGTTGACACAACGGTAAAGAAAACTCTCATGATAACTTGAGGTGCTGTCGAAAAAGCAAACCACCACACCTTGAAGTGGCACTGCCCATATGATTCTTAGATACTACCTTTATGACTGATGTACTGGCATCTGAGAGTAGGCATCCTTGGGGTCCAGTATGCACAAAAAGTCCTGTGGCCTTACTGCTTGTTTGAGTGTGTCTGCTGCCTCCATGCTGAATGGAGTACAGTATGTTGAATGAACTTGTTCCAGGAGGAGGTCGAATACTGGAGACTTTTACAGGAAAATTAACTGTAGAAGAGCAGAAATACCATGATGAAACACGTAATCATGCAGTGATGACGTAACGCCTAAGTCCGGATGTCTGTACAGATGTTCGGATTTACGTAGATTATAGAGACTCGCCATCGCACCTGAACAGGTTACTGGAATGTGAAAATGTGCATGTTCTTTGTATTTGAGCTGCGGATTCTCTGCCCTTGTAGTTGACCTCAGTCACTCGGAAGGGTTCAAGAACAACTCATGTTTGCGTAAGTCCTTGCAGGATAAAGCTCTTCGTTCAACTTGGATCACCTCTTCAGAGCCGGAAATCCGCAGAAGTCGATCTCCAATCCTCCCGCGGGAGTTTGGCAAAGGGCCCTGTGCAATCCATCAAAAAGATTCGCTACATGGACTGAAGGAGCCTTGTTGGTTAGACGAGACATGTTGGTTGAATAAGAGATGAGTACTCCCAACTCGAAGGAGGGGATCACGGCTACTACAAAGTAAACCTAACTCGCAGACGAGAATGATGTTTACCCCTATAGAAGGCATCTAGCCTATGCTTTGGACTTCGTATTCCTACCGCTGGCTGAGCGAAATCAGGTTGAGGGAGAGCGTAATTGTCAGAGCGCTAACGAACACGACCAAGGTCAAGTTGTGGGTTGGCCGAAATATATCCTTCCCAGAGGAGAATCCCGAGGAAGGAGAGTGGAACTCACTTGCACAAGTCCTGAGGGAGCCTGCGCCAACGGTGACAGGGTGTAAGAGGAGAGGATTCCTCGAATCTATGTTTGCTATAGTTTGTAAACGTAAGTATGAGCTGTTTCAATCCGTTAGAAAATTTTGGGGATGAAAAGGAATAACCCTGTGGGGTTATGTCTTACGAGACTGTTATCCAAGCCGGGCATGAAGGAGCGAGGAGAAGATCACAAGGAATCAGAATCCAAAACTGTGAAGTGATCCGATGAGGTCTCTAACTCGTGGAGAGAAGTTGGGGAAAATAATCCCGAAAGAATAATTTTCCCTGAAGTCCCGTTCCAAATCGCAGGGAAAGGTGACAGGAGCGAGTGATCGGAAGACTTCTATTGCGGCAACCGCTGTGTAGAACTATGTTCTACCTGCCTGGTAAGGTCAGGCGGTGCATGGGTGAGAGCACAAGTGCGACTAACATAGATTTTGTCATCCAATAAAGATGTCGACTTATGTGGTAACCAAATACCAGAACAAGTGACAAAAAAAGGTTAGAGACAGGGAGCAAAGGAGGCAACCTAGTAACTAACGCACATGGTACGTCAGCCCACTAGTAGTAGTGGTCCGATGAATGTTCCTGAGGGGCAAACTTCATGAACGCTGACGAGAATCAGTGAGTAGATGAAGAAGTTTGCGCATCCGAGTGCCCGGGCCCTTTATTATTATTACTGTATTATTATTATTATTATTACTTGCTAAGCTACAACCCTAGTTGGAAAAGCAGGATGCTATAAGCCCAGGGGCCTCAACAGGGAAAATAGCCCATTGAGGAAAGGAAATAAGGAAAAATCAAAATTTTAAGTAATTTGTATTTTTCCTAACAGTACTTACCTCGAACTACTTTTTTAGGAGTATCTGGGATCTCATAAGAAAATAGTTCGAGGTAAGTACTGTTAAAAAAATGATATTTTAATTATAAAATAAATTTTTGAATATACTTACCTGGTGAATATATAATAGCTGAGCCTCCGGCGCCTCGACAGAAAAAACACAAAAACTTGCGAGCGATCGCTATGAAGGTTGCGGGTGTGCCCACAAGCGCCAACTATCGGCCAGATACCGCATATACATGTAAATAGCTCCAATTCTTCTCATCCCGCTGGGTCTCTATCGGGGAGGAAGGGGGGGCCTTTAATTTATATATTCACCGGGTAAGTATATTCAAAAAATTATTTTATAATTAAAATATTATTTTTAAATATTTAACTTAGCCGGTGAATATATAATAGCTGATTCACACCCATGGTGGTGGGTAGAGACCAGAGTTAATCAAGTTTACAGCGTATATGTTTAGAGTTTTTGACAGTTATATCATAACAAAACCCAAATATATATAGGTACCTGGTAAGGAAGTTGACTTAGACGATTACTCTGCCTTGTTAGTCTGTCTTCCTCACGAAGCCCAGCGATCCTCTTAGGATGCTGAAAGACTCCCAGGAGCTGAAGTATCAAGGGCTGCAACCCATACAACAGGACCTCATCAAACCCCTAATCTGGGCGCTCTCAAGAAATGACATTTGACCACCCGCCAAATAAAAAAAGGATGCGAAAGGCTTCTTAGCCTTCCGTACAACCCAATTAAAAGAACATTTCAAGAGCAGATTAAAAGGATATTGGAATTAAGGGAATGTAGTGGTAGAACCCTTACCCACTACTGCACTCGCTGTAACGAATGGACCCAGTGTGTAGCAGTCCTCGTAAAGAGTCTGGACATCTTTTAAGTAAAATGACGCGAATACCGACTTGCTTCTCCAAACGGTCGCGTCCATAATACTTTGCAGAGATCTATTTTGCTTAAAGGCCACGGAAGTTGCTATAGCTCTTACTTCGTGCGTCTTAACATTAAGCAAGCATCGGTCTTTTTCATTCAAGTGAGAATGAGCCTCTCGTATTAAAAATCTGATAAAATATGACAAAGCATACTTTGACATAGGCAATGATGGTTTCTTAACTGAGCACCATAATGCCTCCGATCCACCTCGTAAGGACTTAGTACGAGCTAAGTAGAACTTAAGAGCTCTAACTGGACACAGCACTCTTTCAAGTTCGTTGCCTACGATCTCTGACAGGCAAGGTATATCAAAAGACTTAGGCCAAGGACGAGAAGGCAGTTCATTTTTGGCCAGGAAACCAAGTTGAAGTGAACATGTGGCTTTTTCTGTAGAAAAGCCGATGTTCTTACTGAAGGCATGAAGTTCACTGACCCTTTTAGCCGAAGCCAAGCACACTAGGAAAAGCGTCTTGAGGGTGAGATCCTTCAGGGAGACTGAATGTAATGGCTCAAACCTGTCTGACATGAGGAACCTTAGGACCACGTCTAAGTTCCATCCAGGAGTTGCCAAACGACGTTCCTTAGAGGTCTCGAAAGACTTAAGGAGATCTTGGAGATCTTTATTGTTGGAAAGATCTAAGCCTCTATGACGAAAGACCGAAGCCAACATGCTCCTGTAGCCCTTAATCGTGGGAGCTGAGAGGGAGCGAACATTTCTCAGATGTAAAAGAAAATCTCCAATTTGGGCTACAGAGGTACTGGAAGAGGACACAGATGCTGACTTGCACCAGTCTCAAAAGACTTCCCACTTCGACTGGTATACTCTGATGGTAGAAGCTCTCCTAGCTCTCGCAATCGCACTGGCTGCCTCCTTCGAAAAGCCTCGAGCTCTTGAGAGTCTCTCGATAGTCTGAAGGCAGTCAGACGAAGCGCGGGGAGGCTTTGATGAACATTCTTTACGTGGGGCTGACGTAAGAGATCTACCCTTAGAGGAAGACTTCTTGGAATGTCTACCAGCCATTGAAGTACCTCGGTGAACCACTCTCTCGCGGGCCAGAGGGGAGCAACCAACGTCAACCTTGTCCCTTCGTGAGAGGCGAACTTCTGCAGTACCTTGTTGACTATCTTGAATGGTGGGAATGCATACAAGTCCAGATGAGACCAATCCAGTAGAAACACGTCTATGTGGATTGCTTCTGGATCTGGGACTGGTGAGCAATAGATTGGTAACCTTTTGGTCAACGAGGTGGCAAAGAGGTCTATGGTGGGTTGACCCCAAGTCGCCCAAAGACTCTTGCACACGTCCTTGTGGAGGGTCCATTCCGTGGGTATCACCTGACCCCTCCGACTGAGACAGTCTGCCAAGACGTTCAAGTCCCCCTGGATGAATCTCGTCAACAGGGAGATGCCTCGATTTCTTGACCATATGAGAAGGTCCCTTGCGATCTCGTACAGCGTGAGGGAGTGTGTGCCTCCTTGCTTGGAGATGTACGCCAAAGCTGTGGTGTTGTCTGAGTTGACCTCTACCACTTTGTTTCGAAGAAAGCTTTCGAATTTCATCAAGGCCAAGTGGACTGCTAATAGCTCCTTGCCGTTGATGTGCATGCTCTTCTGACTTGAGGTCCACAGACCCGAGCATTCCCGACCGTCAAGGGTCGCACCCCAACCCAAATCCGACGCGTCTGAGAACAACACGTGGTTTGGGTTCTTGACTGCTAGGGATAGTCCCTCTCTCAGACTGATATTGCTGTCCCACCATTTCAGGCATGCCTTTACTGGTTCGGAGACTGGGATTGATACCGTCTCTAACGTCTTGTCCTTATTCCAGTGAGAGGCTAGATGGAACTGGAGAGGCCGAAGGTGTAGTCTCCCTAGCGAGACAAACTGCTCCAGGGATGAGAGAGTCCCTACGAGACTCTTCCAACTCCTGACTGAACAAACGTTCTCTTTTCAGCATTAGTTGGACTTTGAGCAGGGCTTGTTCTATTCGGGTGGCAGACGGAAAAGCCCGAAAAACTGGACTGCGAATCTCCATCCCCAAATATAGAATAGTCTGGGATGGGATCAGTTGGGACTTTTCTAGGTTGACCAAAAGTCCCAACTCCCTGGCCAGACTCAACGTCCAATGTAGATCCTGCAGACAGCGATGACTGGACGATGCTCTGAGAAGTCAGTCGTCCAAGTACAGGGAGGCTCGGATTCCCGAAAGATGGAGGAATTTTGCCACATTCCTCATGAGCCTCGTAAACACGAAAGGAGCAGGACTGAGGCCAAAGCACAGGGCTCGAAACTGGTACCCCACATTCCTGTAAACAAACCTCAGAAACGGTTGGGAATCCGGGTGTATAGGAATGTGGAAGTATGCATCCTGAAGGTCGAGAGAGACCATCCAGTCGCCTTCCATTAATGCTGTCAAGAGAGCCTGGTAGACTTCATCGTGAAGTTTGTCTTGACAATGAACACATTGAGCGCACTTGCCTCTTACGTACTCCTGCAGTGAACGTGGCTGCCAGATCATTGGAGCCATCCCTGATAGTCTTGTTCCTGCAGAGAACGTGGCTGTCAGATTATTGGAGCCATCCCTCATAGCCTTGTTTATGCATGACATAATTGTACAGCAAAACTTCAAACGCTCGAAAAAACTCCTAACAGGAGATGGTCTAGCTCTGAAGCCGACCATAAAATCTTGGAGCGTCTCAAGGCCAGGCGCCAGGGAGAGTCTATGAGGTTTGAGAAGTCTATCTGGGCAGAGGAAGGAACTCCCAAGCCGAGAACTTCTCCCGTGTCATACCAGACTCTCGCTCTATAAGCCAGTTTAAAAGGAGGGAAAGCAAAGGCTGTCTCCCCCAAACTCCTCCTGGTGATCAACCAGTCGCCTAGCAAACGTAAAGCTCTCTTAGAAGAGCGAGAGAGCACTAGCTTAGAAAACAACGGCTTCGAAGTAGCTAGGCCTAGTGTAAACTCTGACGTTTAGGCGAACGAGGAGCAGCAGTTACAAAGAGATCCGGACAAAGATCCTTAAAAATCAGCATGATTTATTTAAAGTCCATAGAGGGCTGAGCAGCTTTAGGCTCCTCTCCGTCTGACAGAGTCCCCAAGGGAATATCAGTAGGAGGGGGATCAGCAACTTCCTCATCTGAAGGAATCTTGTCTGACAATTGCCGAGTCTCAAGCAAGGGAGAGACCTGCCGTGGTGGCAATGCTTGACAAGCAGAGTCCACACGCAAAGGAGCAACAGTAGCAGTCAAGGACGCTATGTCATGTAACTGCTTAAAGGACTGACCAGCAACAACAACAGGTGCGGGAGGACGCTCGACGTCAACTCGAGACTGCCTTGACTGCCTAGACTGAGCAGTCAAAACAACTCTTGACAGCGGTGCTTGACGCTCAACGTCAAAACAAGTCAACTTCGCTGGTTGGCGAACGTCCTGAACGTCAACAAGAGCAAGCGGCAGCGGCTGAACGTCCACAAGCGGCTGAGAGTCATCACGGGACTGCATCGAGTGAGGCTCTACAAAACGTGATTGACGTGACTTTGTAACGTCAACGTCAACAGGACGAGCAAAGGCTCGTTTGGGCGGCTGACGGCCAGGATCTCGATCAGCTAAGCGGCGAGGATCATCGTGAACCTGCTCAGCAGAATAGTCCTCCATAAGAGAGGCAAGCTTATTCTGCATGTCTTGCAGTACAACCCATTTAGGATCAACGGGAATGGGTGCGGTAAGAGACGAGGGTAACGTCTGTGACTGCAAAACCTTGCCTACAATAAGACTCTCGGAGCCTGTGTTACGCTTCTGTTTAGGCGTCGAGCAGTCTTCCGATGACTGCACAGGGTCAGAGCTGTCCCAATGGCTACAACCAGGACGCTGGACCTGTCCTGAAGGGACTGACTTTCGCTTTAAGGGTCTCGAAACCTTGCTCCACGGTTTCTTACGCGATAAGCCTTCGGATGACGAGGAGAAAACCGTCTCGCTCGTGTTATGGTAGGGGCGGTCTTGACGAGACACGCCTGAAACCATAGAGGGAACGTCTGTTCGTTGGTTAAAGCCTCTCGAACCCATAAGTCCTACGACATTACTTCTCCCTGGGGCATGGGAGCTTGCAAGAGGTCTCGGACTAGGCGAACGACAGGCACGAACAGACGAACCCTCTGTCGCAACACTGATAACACTTTGCGCAATTATCACTTTATCACTACGATTTTCTGTTTTGCACTTACTTCACTGAAATCGAATTTTTCAATAATTCACATTAGGCATGAATAAAACTGATTTCTACCTGAAGCACGCAATTCTACCCTACATCAAAAGGTTATAATTGCGAAATAAGTCGTATAATGTAAGCACATTAATACAAGCAAAAAACAGTAAACATATATATCGAATAAAACGGAAATATATAAAGATAAAAGGATCAGTGACTGGGGAGGAGACTAAACACTAGTTCATTCAAAACTACGTTTTCAATCTCTCACCGTACAGTGCCTTGGGACGAGAATAAAAACTAAAAACGTTTTATCCTTACTCCCCGTACAGAGACTTGGGACGAGAGTAAACAACTGACTCGAGAACAACGTTACTCGCTTGGGACGAGAATAAAGATCGGAACGTTCTCTCTTCCTCTCTCTCTCTCCGTCTCTCTCTCTCTTCGTCTCTCTCTCTCTCCGTCTCTCTCTCTCTCTCTCTCTCTCTTGATTTCACACCGAAGAGAAAAGCCCACTCACCTTTCGTCAATAAACAGGTTATTTGACCAAAGGAAAAAACTGAAAGGACTAAGAAATTGAAAATTAACAAGTTCCTTTAAATTAGTATTTAAAACATTTCAGTTTGAAAGAAGAATGAACAAAACGTCAGAATCGATTTACTCTTTCTGCAAAGTGAAACCGTGATTCTCTCTCTCTCTATCGCAACGATAGAGCGCAAACTGCGTAGCATAAATAAACCAAACGTTAGTTCATCTTTGAAACAGCAAGAAGACTATTCAAAGAAAATCTTTCATAAAATATCTACTAAAAAATATTCATTTAATAAGTTTTAAATCATTTGCTCTGTAAAAGTTATTTACGATTGAAAGGGCTCAACGTTGTTTAACTTCGGTTTCCAAGTTAGGACCGCCTACTCTCGGATTAGGGGAGGAATAGGTAAGGCCGCATATAAACAAATCATTAAAATTTATCTTGATGTTTATTATAAATGGAAAGCTAATCGAAGAGGCCTAATAAAGGCGGGTGAGATATAAAATATATAGAGGAAAATCTATAATTAACAACAACAATTTATAACGTGATAAGATAATTGCTAAAAGCCTAAAACACACTTCCGTACTAAGGGAAGGGTCGGCCATTTTGAAAAGTCAAAGAAAGTCCAAAAAACAATCCAAAGTCATCAACAATTAAATCTATCCAAAAAAGAGTTCAAGATTCAAGTTGAAGATAAAACACCTGCACTCCGAAAGCTCAAACCAAAAGGAAGTACTTCACCAAGACTGTTGAAAAACTCCAGGTTAACAGCGAGTAATGGTACGTCTTGTCGATCAGACCGACAGAGAAGAATTGGAGCTATTTACATGTATATGCGGTATCTGGCCGATAGTTGGCGCTAGTGGGCACACCCGCAACCTTCATAGCGATCGCTCGCGAGTTTTTGTGTTTTTTCTGTCGAGCCGCCGGAGGCTCAGCTATTATATATTCACCGGCTAAGTTAAATATTTAAAAATACAAATTACTTAAAATTTGTGATAGGGCGTCTGATGGCGGCGAGTCGTCCTTCTCGGCGCCGCCCTCGGCTGCTGACGCACCTGAAAAGCCCGCTCAAGAGGCGGGAAAAGAAGCTGCTGCCGACTTTCCCCACATAGGATCTTCCGAAGATACGTGGCCCCCTTTGTCCCGGGCCTCGACCCCCGAAAACACACCCGTCCCTCCCTCAGGCCCCCACTTGCCTGGACAGACGACACAATACCACTGTCTGGTAATTTAGACTCCTGGGGAAGGGCCACCGGCCCCTTCCCCGCAACAGACTTACCTCGACCCCTACTCTGGGTAGGGGGAGAAGGTAGAGAAGCTCTATCCGACGGGATGCCGGGCGAAGCAAGAGGCGAAGAGACGTTGGACTTCCTCGGGGACCGACGAGAGGCTTTCTTCTTTTTCGAGCCGTAACGCACCCACTGCACTTCATTCCAGGACTCGCACTCCGGACACGTGGCCGTAGGAGAACTCACACTGCCCCTACACGACGAACACAAGGAGTGCGGGTCAACTTCGGGTTTTGAGAGAAAAGCGCCACACGATTTGCCGGCCATAGGCGCAGGGCAACGACGGGGCTGCTCCATAACGAACAAGTAATATACCGCGAGACACAGGAACACAGAGGGAAAGGAAGGGAAGCACACAAGGGACCACTGGGAACCGCGTGGGACACAAAGGGATCGGGGACACAAAGGGTCGCACTGAGTTAGAGGGTGAGCGTCGGTGTGTTGACGCCGACGCGACCAGAAACTTACTGAGGAGCGAGACCTGAGAAAGCATGCTCTCTGACCCCGGGTCATCTCTGGGCGCGTATCACTCCGCCAGAGATTACCCCGCATAGCGAACGGGAATAGGGTAAACTACACAAAATTCTGGTCGGATGGGAGGAGATCCCAGATACTCCTAAGAAAGTAGTTCGAGGTAAGTACTCCGTGTTGGAACAAATAAAATAATTTAAGAGTAACAACATTAAAATAAATATCTCCTATATAAACTACATAAACTTTTACAAAACTGGGGGAAGAGAAATTAGATAGAATATTGTGCAAAAGTGTACCCTCAAGCAAGAGAACTCTAACCCAAGACAATGGAAGACCATGGTACAGAGACTATGA
The DNA here is from genome assembly GCF_036898095.1 of Palaemon carinicauda. Taxonomy (NCBI): domain Eukaryota; kingdom Metazoa; phylum Arthropoda; class Malacostraca; order Decapoda; family Palaemonidae; genus Palaemon; species Palaemon carinicauda. The sequence goes on along the minus strand of NC_090764.1, from coordinate 50,882,669 downwards.
CACTACCCCAGACTAGAGAACAATGGTTTGATTTTGGAGTGACCTTCTCCTAGAAGAGCTGCTTACCATATCTAAAGAGTCTCTTCTACCCTTACCAAGAGGAAAGTGGCCGCTGAACAATTACAGTGCAGTAACCCCTTGGGAGAAGAAGAATTGTTTGGTAATCTCAGTGTTGTCAGGTATATGAGAACAGAGGAAAATATGTAGAGAATAGGCCAGACTATTCGGTGAGTGTGTAGGTAAAGGGGAAATGAACCGTAACTAGAGAGAAGGATCCAATGTAGTACTGTCTGGCTAGTCAAAAAATACCATAACTCTCTAGTGGTAGTATCTCAACAGGTAGCTGGTGCCCTGTCCAACCTACTATCTAGACCCCAAACACATATGGAGAAGTTCAAATTGCATTGTGAATCCAATCCATTGAACTTGTGTGAAAACAACAAGTTCCAGGTGGCAAGTGAGGTATTAAGCACCAAGCCTGACACGTGTGCTGTACTTTTCCCATCCCTGGCAAGTGCTGGGTTAGGTTGCAATATTTGAGTGTGCGAAAAACTCCCTCAACTGTATGTCGAGGTAATAGCTACCGAGGTAGCGCAAACCGAAAAAACTGTGGGATGAAGTTCTGTGTATTGCCGCCGTAGAGAGTGCATTAAAGTAGCGCACGCTTGTGTGCCATCGCGGACATAAGAGCTACAGTTGATGAGGTAGCGCTAGCTCTTATTATTATTATTATTATTATTATTATTATTATTATTATTATTATTATTATTATTACAGTATTATTATTGCTATTACTAGCTAAGCTACAACCCTAGTTGGAAAAGCAAGATGCGATAAGCACAAGGGCTCCAACAAGGAAAAATAGCCCAGTGAGGAAAGGAAATAAATAGACGATCTGAGAAATAATGAACAATTAAAATAAAATATTTTTAAAACAGTAACAATATCAAAACAGATATTTCATATATGAACTAAAAAATAAAACATAAAACCATTTGCTGTAAGTTTGAACTTTTGAAGTTCAACCGATTAAACTACCCAATTATGAAGATCATTCCACAACCTGGTCACAGCTGAAATAAAACTTCTAGAATACTGTGTAGTAATAAGTTTTCTAATGAAGAAGGCCTAACTGCAGTATTAGAATTAACTGCATGCCTAGTATTACAAACAGGATGGAACTGTTCACCAAGATCTGAATATAAAGGATGATCAGAACTATGAAAAATCTTATGCAACATGCATAACAAACTAATTGAACAACAGTGCCAGAGATTAATATCTAGATCAGGACAGAAATTTAATAGGCCGTAAGTTCCTGTCCAACAAATTAAGATGAGAATCAGCAGCCGAAGACCAGACAGTAGAACAATACTCGAAACAAGGTAGAATGAAAGAATTAAAACACTTCTTCAGAATAGATTGATCACCAAATATCTTAAAAGACTTTCTCATTAAGCCAATTTTTTGTGCAATGGAAGAAGACACTGACCTATGTGTTTCTCAAAAGTAAATTTTCTGTCAAGAATTACACCTTAAATTTTAAGAGTCATACAGAGTTAAAGAAACATTATCAATGCTGAGATCCAGATGTTGAGGAGCCACTGTCCTTAACCTACTTACAATCATACTTTGAGTTTTGTTAGTATTCAACTTCATGCCCCATAATTTGCACCATGTATTAATTTTAGCTAGATCTCTAAATAAATTGTCTAACTTGTGTCGTCTAGATGAGGACATTTGCTCGGAGACTCGAAAAGCGAACGTTGAAGCAATAGCCCTAGAGCTCTATTGTGGATGACGAGAAGAGAGCAAGGAGAGTCTTGCTGGGAAGAGAAGTGCGCTTGTTTGCAGTGAGGATTGTAACCAGTAGTGCTCAGTAATTCTCGCCAGAGAAGCTCTTCGTCGAACGAAGTCGGAAATTACCATATCACAGGAGACTAGGCAACAAGAGTTGCCACTGGCTATCGGCAATTCTACCCACAAGCGGGAAATGCTGTTCGTCAAAGGCAGAGGGCAACTTTACCTCAGAAGGGAAATTCACGAGATAGGCAGCGCTGTAACAAAGAAAAGTGGTAGATAGTATAGTTGTCACAAGCTGGTTTTCAGTGGCATATCGGAAATTTGGTCAAGAGCTGGAGACAGTTCACGATCACAGAATGAGAGAGAGTGTCATCGTCAGTGCTGAAGAAGAAGAATCTAACCCACGAATGAGAAAGGTTTACCCTGAGAGGCACAGGAACAAACTTCCTGCCGTAGACTTTGTAGGGAGCGAGGAAAAATTACAAATTTGGAAATAATTTGTATTTTTCCTAGCAATATAAACCTGGAGCTCTTAAATGAGTATTTATTTCGGCAAAGCTGAAACCAGCCGATAAGCTTTTTGTCAGGGTGTAGCTACCCACCGCTACTTGCAGGGGATTGGGGTAGGTTAGCAGCCCTCTCACACCCTCACTAGTGATTAACCGTCACTTTTGTAATAACGGCAGGATTTTCTGGGGGTAGTTGCTGGTTGGTACAGTAAATGCGTAAAGAGGTCCAGGTTTGTATTTCTAGGAAAAATAAATTTTTTTTCCAAATTTGTTATCTGTTTCAGCACAAAAATGCAAACCTTCCACTCTTTACAGTGGAGACTCACCTTTAGGTGGGTGGAAGTCCGTGAACCAACTAGCTGGTAACTGTCCTGGGATGAACTCTTGTACAGGTTGATCATGTGGAAGCCTCGCAACTCATCATCCTCAACTGATTTAACAAATTTAAAATTAAAATATGACAAATATGAAACTAATATAAACAAATTTGGAAGTAATTTGTATTTATCCTAGCAATACAAACCTGGAACTCTTTACTGTGGAGTATCATTTCGGCAAAGCTGAAACCAGCTGATAAGATTTTTTGTCAAGGGGTAACTATTCACCACTAGTTAGTGGGGGGGGGTTGTTAACCCTAGCGCTCACTCCAGCAATAGCGACTAACCGTCGCATTGGTAATTGCGGCAGGATTTTCAGGGGGTTTGTGCCGGTGGGTCAGTATGTGGAAACAGCTTCAGATTAGTATTGCTAGGAAAAATACAAATTACTTCCAAATTTGTCATATGTTCCTTTGCAAAATACAAACCTTCCACTCTTTACGGTGGAGACTCAACTTTAGATGGGTGGAAGTCCAAAACCAACTGGCTGGCAACTGTCATAGTATGGCCTCTGCATAGTGATACCTTGAGGGATCCTGCATCACGTTATCCTAATAGGATAACAGCCTGGGCAATCACTGCTTGAGAATAAGGAATTAATCTGTTGGAACATACATCAGAGCTATTCAGGCCGTGGCCTCTACTAATGTATATTTCTTCCCACCTCCCTCTGACAGGAGGATGGGGATATAGAACATATATTCATGTATATACGGTTGTCCAAAGAGCGTGAAACTCACCTGCAGAAGAAAGAGGTCAGCTGTGCCAAGTTCCACGAATGATGCACCCCAAGAGAAGGGAAGATGAAGTAGAAAGTGGCCATTCACTTCACTGCCACATTCATCCTAGACTTATTTTGCGGGTAACCTCTGTCATCGAACTTCTGATACTAATCCCACAAGGGAGCCAAGGTATTTAGATCACATTATGACCAGCCATCACAGGACCTATTGAGAATGTGTCTAGGCTCCAGTGAGTTACGTCTTGCAAGTAGCGAGAGGTGAACGTAGTTTGAAGTTTCCACCGGCTGCTTGAAGTAGCTGCTGAACTGAAAATTTCTTTAGAAATGCCAGGACATCATGGGCACGAGGACGTCTACCTGACTTCGAGGTGTCTGAGGCCCGTGCTCTTTCTATTACTCGCCTGATCCAAGAGAAGATTGAGTTCTTCATGATCCTCCTCTTGGTCTTCCCTGTCCTGACAAACAGCTTGATGATCTGGGGTCGAGCTCTTCTCATTCTTATGAGATCTAACCTAATCGTCCTTACAGGGCACAGTAACAGTTGACCAGTATTGTCTGTTACCAATCGGAGACTTTCCATCCGAAAGGGCCCGAATCTAGGTTTCACTAAGGACAGAGTTTGAGTCTTTGCAACAAACTCAGGGACAAAACTGAGTGTGACTTCCCGACCATCCCCTTGGAAAGGTGATGTCGTATGAAAGGTCATGTAGCTAGCTGATTCTACTTACAGAGGTCAGAGGCAAAAGAATAAAACTGTCATTAAGGTCAAGTCATTATGCAAGGCTTAACGTAGAGGCTCACAAGAGGCTCCTTTCCGTGAACGTAAGACCCTGACAACGTTCCAAGGAGGTGGTCTAACTTTCGACTGAGAGCAGGAACACTCGAAGTTCAGTATGAGTGACAATGCCATCGAGGAGTAAATGTTAACTCGATTCAGTTTGAAGAAAATGTTCAAGGCTCAGCGAAAGCCTTTCACCACCGACAATGAGTGTAGTTTTTCTTCCCTGAGGTACAGTAAAAACTCCGCAAGCACGTTCTTCTTGCCCAGGATGAAACGGTCTGTTAAGGCTACAAAATTTTCTTCTGTCCACCTGAGGATTTTCACAATCACGCATAGTTACTGTGATAATGTCTCTCCTTGTTTGTTTAAATGGGACACTACTGTAGTATTGACACTCCTCAGCACTACGTAATGCACTGAAAGGAACATATCGAAGTAGTTGGGGTCAGGTAGGCGGACCTCATTTCCAGGAGGTTACGTGGCACCGCCTTTCGGATTTGGACCAAAGTCAGGATGCCGTCAGGTGTAACAGATGAAACCCCCTTTCTTTTAATGCATCTGTGAAGATCAACAAATCCAGGGAAGGAGAGAGAGGATCTGCTCCTCTGAGAAAGTCGGTGTCTGGCACCTACCAACGCAGATCTCTCTTCTGTTCAGATCCCACCAGTACTAGGATACTTTGTGCTGAGACCAGGTTATCAGCTGTCACAATGGAGACCATATGTGGAAACAGCCGTGGGGCACTGACTTCTTGAGGGATGTTAGATGCCCCAACCATTTTGCCACTGGTGCTAGCAATTTGACTCTTAAGAGAAAGTTCTGCCGGTACTTGATCCCCTGACGGAAAGACCTTGCCTAGTGTTGTCTTGACCAAAGGTGGAACAGTCTGAAGACAGTCAGTCTGTGAAGGGGAAGCTACCTGCCACTCCTCTTCACAAGGGTTAGCGTTGGCTAGGTGAAGGCTGTTTAGTTGCGATGGCTTGGACACCTCTTCTAGTTCGTTCTGCTAGGATCATGTGGATCGCGAGGTGAGAGCTGGAAAAGCAAGCCTTTCTCAGTTCTTACAGGTAACAGCTCCCTGTGTGCACTTGCAAGGAGTGAGTCCATGATTGTGGGGCGAAAACTGATAGAGCACGCTCGTTCCAGTTTGCACAACTGCAAAGTGAGAGCTGGAACTGAGCACTGGTTTGTGCGCTTTTCCCAGTTCTCTAAAGGCAACAGATCTACCCGTGCTCGACTTACTCAGCTCGCCCATGTATCGCAACGTGGAACTCATCTTTATACCGGACCATGCTTCCTGTGTGTGCGGGTCTTGATGGAAAGACTCGCCCAAGAGAGCACTCCGTGTAGCAGAAGTGAGGTGCCTCTCTCAGTCATGCAGACAACTTCTTCTGCCCACCTTGCTCACCGAATGGGTGCGCAACACAGTGCCTGATTTCCTTAAGAAACTAGAGTCTGTGTTCACGCCCGAGTAGGATGAACCAGGGTGCAGTATTTTCATACAAACTGTCTCCCATAGCAGCCTGGTGGATAGCATTACTGTATGTGCTCCTTCAGGAGAAGGCATTTGTTCATAAAAGGCTATTAAAACTGCGGGAGAGGTTGTACCAGCACCTGAGGAAAAAATTCCCCCCCAACATTGGAATGTGCCTGTTGCCTCATCCCCCCAGGGTTAGCAAGTTCCCTTGAGTTGAACAAGCGACCTTGATCCTCAAGCAAAAAGTCAATTCTCCTCGGTTCCTCCTGAGGGGTCTACAGATTGCGTACCAAGTAACATCTCAAGTTGATGTCAGGATGTGCAACCAGATGCATGCACATGCTATGAAGGGGGGGGGGGGGGAATTTTGCTCCACCTGCCACCAATCCAATGAAAGTTGGCCTAGTAAGTATGTTACAAATCGGTTAAGCAAGGTAGCCAGTGCTCCTTAGAGGAAGATGTTATTACAGAAAATCTCCTTTCAGGCAAAAGACCGGTTAGTAAAGACCCATCGCATACAACTACTTTCGAAAGGTAAGATTAAGACGTATCTTCAATCTATTGTTGGACAGGTAATGTATGCATAAGTCCATCTACGGACCCGTAACACTGACCAGGTAGGCGAACAAACATACGAGCATATCCTGAATTACTAGTTGTGTCTGGAATTCACTTGGAGAATGTTGATAAACTTTCGTACCTGAGACCTCCTCCTTCCTATGAACAACAAAATCGTTTGTATTTCCCATTGACAAAACTTGTATAAGTTTCAAATGTTCCCTTTCAGGAAACAGATTTGCTTATGTGAAGTTTCTGGTGTCAATATCTTTTAGAACTATGACCTCCAATTGGAAGTTAGGAAGGAACTGCCTAGGATGAAGGAAGATTGCATATCCAGTATGTCTGGTTACAGGAAGGAAGTAGAGTAATGCATAACCTGGTTTCCTGTAAGGAATATAGCCATCAACACTAATGATTTATTAGAACAGCGTTCTAATTGTAAGATAGTCTATAGTCCTCGATGGCAGAAAGATTGCTTGCCCACATAAGCGCATGTCCGTCTGTAGTTGCGCATGCGTAACTTCTTTGCCTCTGGGTAAACGTTTGACAAAGAGTATGAGCCCGCTTGCGGGAATGATGTATGTGCAACGAATCATAACATAATTGCCCAAGGAATTTGATCATCGACTAGCTGTAGTATTTTTAAGATGTGAGCACATGCGCCAATGAAAACAAAACAGTTGGTGTAGCGATCATTGCTCGCCCGCCTTGTGGGCAAGGCTTGCTAACATTCATAAACACAATGAGAAGCTGACAAAGTCTATCTGACCACCTTGTAGGTGGAGCTTATTAACGTTCGTAAAGGTAATGAGAAACTGATAACGTTTGTCTGGCCACCTTGTGGGCGGGGCTTGCTATTGTTTGTAAACAATACAATGAATAAGTTTGTGTGAAAAAACTTTATTAATTGTTTGTATGTTAGGAAAAATACAAATTACTTACCAATTTGTCATTTTTTTTTTCATTGTTTTTGTTTAATGAGCCTCAAGCCCAAAAAAATTATCTAATCTGCTTTTGTTTCTCTTAACATGTAATTGCAATGACGCCCTACACACAGTAGGGAGTCAAGTAGAGGCGTAACGGTTTGCCATTTTAGTTGACCGTGAGGAAAATTCTCCGTTCTGATCCATTGTATTTCAGACATTTTGGTTCTGGTCGACCTGAAAAGATTAGTTAATGATTTTCAAACCTCCGCCCAACAACTGAACTGAACGAGTTGAGAATTCTAATGTTCTGTTGATAAGTGTGGCTTTCGTAACCTGTTTTACACCGATACATTTGTTACCTATCACCAGTTTTGTAACAGTGGTCATTTTCGGCTGTGAAAAATGGGGAACAGGGACAATGAATATGATTATTTATTCAAAGTTGTGCTAATCAGAGATACAGGTGTTGGCAAGAATAACCTACTCTCACATTTGACACAAAATTAATCAAACCTAGAATTGAAATCAATGATCGGTGATTAGTTTGCCACCAGAGCATAGAGGTATCACCTGAATACTGAGATCTTTGTTTCCTGTGGTATTTACAAGAATTTAAATTGTTGCCATTTGATGTAATTAAAGGCAATTCAGATGAAGAGAACAGAGAAGTACTTTCATGAATAAGCATGCAGATATCAAAGACAAAGTAATCAAAATACGTCATTCCAAAGATACATGAATCGTCATAATAAATGTTACATACTGAACGTACACACACCTACATGTCTGATGTGGTGCCATTGGCTTGGGTTAACAACAGTGTCAGATCAAGAAAGGGCATAGTGGAGTTACTGTTCCCGACAGGAAGTACTCACTTGACAGGGGTTGAAAATAGCCCCATAGTAAGGTGATATCCTTTCTGATTAAAAGTTTCTACCTGCTGATAGTATTCTTGTAATACAAAATAAAATTATCCAAGCTGCACTTCATAAAGCACAAGTGAACACAATCTAGAGACCTATACTTTGCCAATACGTGTAGTTTGTAATGTCCAAATCTTAAAGTGACTTAGCTTCTGCAGAACGTCTGTGTTGTTCAATATACTAAAAACAAAAAGATAAAAGTATAATTGCCTTTGAAAGCCACGTAATGTATCAAGCAGGGAATTGAATCTTCGTATTGAAAAAAATCCCAAGTGTGAGCAAATTTGATGGGACAGAATATTATTGTGGATTGGCCTGGCTGTAATGGAATGATGCTTGTGAAGAATCTGTTTATTCTTCCAGTAAGTTTGTAAGAAGAGGCACCTAGAAAAAATTATTATAGTTGGTCTTGCCTCTTATCCATTTTTATGGGTATAGAATAACTATGACATACTGTACTGTATAGCACTGAGGACTGTAAGCCTTTTTTTAATATATTACAGTATAAAATCGAGGGGTGGTGCCCAGTTCATTCTCGATTGTTTACTTTTTGCCCACATATCTGGACACTCCACAGTATTTATTGTGTAGTGGAACCCTAAGGTGTGGATGGCATTCAGACACTAGGCAGTCTGAGTGCTATGTCTGACCACAGTCGGCAAACCACTACATAATTTTTGGTGTCCAAACCTGGGAAACACTTACCTTTCAGTCATAGTTTCATCATCGACCAACGGCCGAAAGGCTAAGAAGAGCCTAAGTCGAGATGCGGAGGGCCTCTTCAAGATTGTCAATGACCTGGCGACTCAGGTGAGATCCCTGACACTCCAGGTGGCGGCACTAAAGAGCGCTGAGCCGTCACCAACATACCACGTTGCCACTGGGGTCACAACCACAGTGACCACCAGTGCTCATTCTACGTCCCCGGCTTGGCCAAACGTCAATGGTCTGGCCATTCCTGTAACCGGAGAGGGGCCGGTGATTGGAGGTCTACAGCCCCCTCCAGGGTTCTCACCGGCACTCCTACCTGTACCAGGCTTCTGCAAGTCTCCTGCTTGGTGTGGACCTTTTGCCTCCTCATCTGTTCCAGTAACCAACCGTTTTAGTCTGCCAAGAACTTTGACAAGTGGACTAGGGGAGCAGTTCCTGGTTAACCTGGCAGTAGCCAGTAGGCTGGAAAAGGCTCCAGCAGCTACAGCTGAGGCAGTTCATACCAAAACAGGGGCCATCCCAAAGTGTAGACACCAGGCCAAGGACACGACCAGACCAGACCAGCCATACCCGAAATATTGTCCTTGTCACAGGAGTCGGCCAGTGAAGATTCTGGCAGTGAAACTTCTGGTGATACCTCCGGCTCCTATCCCAGTCTCAGCTCAGCCGACACGGTCTTCACTGACCATGTCCAGTCACTCCAGTCAGACCGCCGTCTATCCGACCTGCTCAAGGACCTTGACTCCAGGAAGAGCCCCAAGCCTGGGATCTTCCAGCTAGGAACTGGCCAGAGTTTTGTCCAGTTCCTGAAGAATTTTAAGACCTACTGTGCCAGTAAGTATACCGCAGGAAGCTCCGGTCAGCAGACCGCAGAGCTGGGAAGGTTCCTGAAGGGGGATATCAAGGAGGCTTTCTTGATTATAGGGGTCCCAAGATCTCGTACCCCAACATGAAAGAACGTCTCCTCAACTGGTGCTGAAAAGCCCAAGAGAGACGTGATGCAGGGAGAAAGGCCTGGTTCAGCAGTGCCACCTCTGGAGAGGGCGAACTGCTGAAGATTTATGCTGTACAGTTGTCCTCCTTGACAGGTCTGCATATTATCGGCGTAGCTTGGACCGGAGAGAGCTGAGACGAAAGCGCTTCAAAACGGTTCCAACGAAAGTTGTGAGTTGGCTGGAGCAGTCCCTGGCCACTATCACTGTCTCCGCTGGCAGTCAGGCCACTTGGCAGGATGTCCTACACCTGTTGAGTGTTCTCGACGAGGCATCCCGTCAGCGAAGCCAGAAGGCAGAGGACTTGGCCATTAGTTGTGGTGGACAATCAACACTAGAACAATACAGTATATCAGTAGTAAAGAGCAAAAGGTTTGTAATTGTGTGGGAATACTAAAATTTTCTGTTATTTTTCTTGATGCTTTATTGTCTTCTGATGCTATTATATTCTGCAAAAGTATGACAAATTCGTAGATAATTTGTATTTTTCCTAACTATACAAACCTTAGCTATTTACATGGGGGTAATTACTTTGGCGTAGCTGAATAACGAGCCATAAAAGTTTTAATGAGGGTTTCCTACCCCACCGCTAGTTAGCGGGGGTAGGGAGGGGTAGCTAGCTACACCGGCCCCCCCCTCACACACACCGGTGAAAGGCTCACTTTACTTAGAGGTAGGACTTATTTTGGGGGACAGGGCTGGCGGGCACATATGTGTAAATAGCTAAGGTTTGTATAGTTAGGAAAAATGCAAATTATCTACGAATTTGTCATTTGTTCCGTAACTGAAATACAAACCACGCTATTTACATGGGGTGACTTAACCCTTAGGAAGGGTGGTAAGTACCCTGCCATACTGGCTTTGGCTTGCCCGGGGACCCCGAACCCAAGTTTGTACGAACTCAAGGGGTGAGGGGGTCCCTGCTCCTCGCTGGCAGTTGTGAAACTGCTGCGGCCTATGTAAGCTGTGTGTGAAGATGAGAAGTGACTCGTCCTAGGAAGTTGACCTGGAGTTCTTCAGATGGAAATCTAGGCTAGGACTCTCCCAATACAACTTCGTCAGGGTATGGGGACATGACAGTAATACATCTTAATACTAGGAACACAAGGAAGCATGGCTTACCTGCAGAGGTTCGAGGTCAGCTGTGCAAAGGACCCAGGATGCTGCTTTCTCCAAGGGAGGAGAGGATGAAGAAAAGAATAAGGGCCAGACAGATCTTTTCATTCACGCAGCCTAAAACCGGGTAACAATGCCCTCAACCTTCTGCTACTTATCCAATAAGGAGCCTGAGGTTAGAACAGCTGTTGTGCAGCCACCACAGGGCCGATAGAGAACGTATCGAGCCTCATGTGTGTCACGTCTTGCAGGTAGTGGGCCGTGAAGGTGGTCTGACGCTTCCACACCCCAGCTTGCAGGACCTGCGTCACTGAAAAGTTCTTCTTGAAGGCCAAGGACATAGCCACGCCCCTGACGTCATGCGCTCTAGGGCGACGTGACGGAGGAGGGTCAGGATTCAAGGCCAGATGTATTACCTTGCAAATCCAGGCTGAGATGGCATTTTTGGTGACCCTCCTCTTCGTCTCCCCGGTGCTCACGAACAAAGCTCGCACCTGGGGGCGAACTGCAGCTGTTCTTTTAAGATACAACCTCAGACTCCTGACTGGGCACAGTAGGAGATGGTCTGGGTCATCTGTTACAGAACGGAGACTCGAAACCAGGAAGGAGTCGAACCTTGGGTCCGGCACTCCCGGGTTCTGAGTCTTGGCAACAAACTCAGGGACGAAGCTGAACGTTACCTCCCCCCATCCCCTTGAATGGGCGACATCGTACGAGAGACCATGAAGCTCACTGACTCGCTTGGCCGAGGCCAAAGCTAGCAGGAACACCATCTTCCAGGTAAGGTGGCAATCGGAAGCCTGGCGTAATGGTTCGTAGGGAGGTCTCTTAAGAGACCTGAGAACTCGAACCACGTTCCAAGGAGGAGGTCTCACTTCCGACTGAGGGCATGTAAGTTCGTAACTCCGTATGAGGAGAGAAAGTTCCAGCGAGGAGGAAATGTCCATTCCTTTAAGCCTGAAGGCAAGACTTAAGGCTGAGCGATAGCCTTTCACTGCCGAGACTGAAAGGCGCATTTCCTCTCGCAGATAAACGAGGAACTCCGCTATTGCTGGTAAAGTGGCATCGAGGGGAGAGATACCCCTTCCACGGCACCAACCACAGAAAACTCGCCACTTCGCCTGGTAGACTCCTGCGGAAGACTTGCGCAGGTGGCCAGACATCCTGTTCACAACTTGTTACGAAAATCCTCTCTCTGTGAGGAGATGCTGGATAGTCTCCAGGCATGAAGTCAAACCGAAGCTACGGCTTTGTGGTAGATGTTGGAGTGTGGTTGTTTGAGTAGCTCGCGACGTGGAGGTAGCACCATCGGAATCTCCGTGAGGAGTTGCAGAAGGTCCGGAGCTATCAAGGTCATTGAGAGATTGACCGATGTTCTGGTCTTGTTGAGTACCCTCCTCATCAGACAGAACAGGGGAAAGGCGTACACATCAACGTTGTCCCACCGTTGTTGGAAGGCATCCTGCTAGAGAGCCTTGGGGTCCGGGACTGGGGAGCAGTACAGCGGGAGCTTGGTGTTCAGCGCCGTAGCGAACAGATTCACGGTCGGGGAACCCCACAAAGTCAGGACTTTGTTGGCTATCTGAGGATCCAAAGACCACTCGGTACTCACTATCTGCGTCGTTCTGCTCAGACTGTCGGCGAGCACATTCCTTTTGCCCGGAATGAAGCGAGCCGCTAGTGAAATTGAGTGGACTTCGGACCATCTCAGGATCTCTACTGCAAGATGGGATAGCTGTTCCGAGAAGGTACCTCCCTGCTTATTGATATAAGCCACCACCGTGGTGTTGTCGTTCATCACCACCACAGAGTGGCCCGCCAGGACTTGGTGGAACTTCTGAAGTGCCAGGAACACGGCCTTCATTTCTAGCAGGTTCATGTGAAGGTACTTTTCTGATTCTGACCACAGGCCTGAGGTCCTGTGGCTCAGAACGTGGGCCCCCCCACCCTTTGTTTGATGCGTCCGAGAACAGCATCAAATCTGAGGAAGGGACGAGAAGATCCACTCCCTTTCGTAGATTCTCGTCTGCCACCCACCAACTGAGGTCGGCCCATTCCGCAGGTCCCATAGGGAACAAGGTGTCCGGGGAGTCGTGTCCTTGACTCCACCGGGACTTGAGTCGCCACTGGAGGGATCTCATCCTGAGGCGACTGTTGGGAACGAGACGGGTCAGGGAGGAGAGGTGGCCGAGGAGACGAAGCCACGATTGGGCTGGGAGTTCTTCTCAATTGAGGAAAGGTCTCGCAACCTTCCTCAGCCTTGATATCCTTTCGTCTGATGGGAAGGCTTTGTGGAGATTGGTGTCTATGACCATGCCTAGATATACCAGTTTCTGAGAGGGCTGCAGGGAGGACTTCTCGAGATTTACCACGATCCCTAGATCCTGGCAAACTTCGAGGAGTTTGTCTCGGCGGCGAAGAAGGGTTGCCTCCGAGTCCGCTAGGATCAGCCAGTCGTCCAGATAACGAAGGAGACGGATGCCGATCCTGTGGGCCCACGAAGAGATGATGGTGACTACTCTGGTGAACACCTGATGGGCTGTGGAGAGACTGAAACACAGCACCTTGAACTGGCAGATCTTGTTGTCTAGGCAAAATCTTAGGTACTTCCTTGAAGACGGATGGATTGGGATCTGGAAGTACGCGTCCTTCAGGTCCAGTGTACACATGAAGTCTAGTGGTCTCACCGCAAGTCTGACTGTGTCTGCCGTCTCCATGCTGAACGCAGTCTGCTTGACAAACCCGTTCAGGGTCGAGAGGTCGATGACTGGTCTCCAGCCTCCAGACGCCTTTCTCACAAGAAAGAGTCGACTGTAAAAGCCTGGGGACCCGTCTACAACCTCCTGGAGAACGTCCTTCTTCAACATGGTCTGGACTTCTGCCCGGAGGGCCTGCCCTTTTGCCGATCCCATGGCAAAAGAGCTCAACGACACTGGATTCGCTGTCAGGGGAGGTAGAGAGGCTGTGAACGGGACGCGATAACCTAGAGTAATCACGGAGATCGTCCAGGCATCCGCCCCGAGTTGCTGCCACCTTGTCGCGCAACTCTGTAGGCATCCCCCCACTGGTGAACATGCAGGGGGATTGCCAACCCTAGCGTTTCCGGCCTCGGCTGGTACCTCTAGGGTTTTTGCCTCCCCTGGAGGACTTCTTGCCCCTTCTGCTCTTGGCAGGAAAGGGATTAGACACCTTGGGCTTCGCTGTGGTCGTCTTCTTTGTGTCCTTAGCCGGACGGGGCTGCTGGACTGCTGGAGGTTTGTAGGGCCTCGATGTCAGGGCCCTGTGGATGAGGGAATCCTGGTTGGATTTCCTCCACCTCTCAGCAGTGAGCTCCACGTCCTTAGGCTCAAACAGGCTTTTACCGAGAACAGAAGTGTGTCTGAGCCTGTTAGCCTCTGCACTGGGGACCTTATGATGGAACCTCTCGGCCACAGCGTCCCGACGCTTGAGGATCATATTGGCCCACAAGCTCTAGACTTGGTGGGCCATAAACTCAATGGTCCGTGTGCCCGAGAGTAGGAAAGTCTCCAGCGCTTTCCTGGTGCTTTCTTTGGAGAGGTCCTCGGACCGCACCAGGATGCCCAGAGACCCCAGCCAGATGTCGAGCCACGAAGTTGCCTGCATGGCACACTTGGTGACCTTCTCCTGGCTTAGGATCTCAGTGGTTGAGAAGGACACGTGCTGGTTGGAGAGTCTCTCAAGAGGGATTCCCCCTGTGAGTTCTTCCACGAAGTGGTGTAAAGGAAGACTCAGACAAGACTCCTCGAGGATCTCGAAGTACCTCCTCTGATGGACTCGTGGAGGAGGGAGGGGCTTGTTACCGGAACTCGATCTGCTGGAGGAGGCAAGCTCAGAGAGCTGGCCCTCGACCTTGTCCCTGGCACTCTTCATCCCCTGAGACCAGGGCAAACCTGCACTGGCCCTAGAGGGTTTCTGGGTGCCATAGACGCGGTCCAGGACCATGTCCTTCCCTTCGCGAGGTGGGACCTCAGGGTCCGGGATCCCATTGAGGTTCCTCATGAGGGTCAGGACTTGCAAGAACGCGTGTTCTGACTCCTGGTGCTCTTCTCCCGAAGGACTGGCAGCAAAGTCTCCCGTCCCCAGTGGCTCTTCCTGGGGGGACACGTGGATATCCTCGACGGCTCTAGACGGTTCCTGCCTGATCCTCGTTGACGATTTGGGAATCGTCTTAGAGTCCTTAGGTTCCCTCCTGGGCGGGATATAGGACTCGACTAGCGAAGGGGGTAGGCTCTTCTTCACCTCTGGACGAGACGACCTCTCAAGGAGAGGCGGAGCCGCCTCCATTGGTGCGATGGGGGAGTGGTCCGGCTCATCCGACTCTCCTGAGGAGGGGCAATCCTCCTCTGCAGGGGAGGGAGAGAAGGTCTGAGGGGGAGAAGGAGCCTTGCGCAAGGATCTGCGAGGAGACAGAATAGGCCTCGAAGGAGGTTCCACGGGAGAAACCTCTCTCTTCCTCTTCATGGGGGAGGAAGCAGCCGCTGGTTTGTGGCCCGAGTCAGATAGGGCGGGCTTAATAGCCTGCACAAGGGCTCTGACAAGGGTGCCGAACAAGGGCTGCTGGCTGACAGTCGCGCTGTCAGACACCCCCTCTGGAGGGAAGGGGATCGAGGGATCCGTAGGAGGAGTCGACAAACGAGAGTTCGCCTGTAGGGCTGAAAGAGAAGAGTCCCTAGACCTATTCGGGAAGCGCCCCTCCTCCGGCGAGCGCGCTGGTCTGCGCTTGCAGGGAGGGGAACGAGACGACGAACTGTCCGCCTGGTGGCCCTCGCGCTGGGGCTCGTGTGCCGGGCCCTGGTCAGGGTCGCCTGTGAATGGCTGGGGCGATACTGGAATCTCACGCGGGCGGGGGCGGGCGCAGGCGCGAGGGCGCGCAGGCGGGGATACAGGAGCGATGGAGCAATGGCGCGCTGGTGATAGAGTGGGCGCGTGGGCACGCAGAGGCTGGAGCGGGAGCGTGGTCGCGAGAGCGCGTAGGCGACGGCGAGGGCGTGTGGCAAGCAGGAGCCGGCGCTGGAGGCGGCCGAACGCGCAGAGACCTGATGCGGCCCCGAAGAGCGCGAGATAACGGAGGCGCCTGAGCGCGTGTCCGGAAGAACCGGGCGAGGGCGCATGAGCGCTGTAGCAGGGTCGCGAGCGGCCGGGATGGCGCGTTGACGCGGAGGTTGGCGCTGGTCAGATAAGACCGGCATGCTCGCCTGTGGGCGTGTTGGCCGCGCCGGCGATCGTGGGCGCGCATGGCGCGCATCAGGATGCGGTCGCACCGGAGTGCATTGCTGTGGCGGCCGCGCAGGGCGCGCAGTTGGATGAGGGAGCTCTGGTGTACGCTGAAGGGTTACCTTGGTCGCCTTGAATACAGGAATGGGGCGTGTAGCAGGAACAGGGCGCGTAACTGGAGCGTCGTGCAAGCGCGGTCTGAAGGGAGAGCCCAGAGGCGGCCGTGAGCACCCGTGCGCTAACATGGGAGCCTCCTGGGCGACGCGCTGAGATGTCGTAGCGCATTGGTGAGCGCGTGGGCGCTGGAGCTGGAATCGCGTGTGGGCGCGTATCGCGCATCTCCCCAGACCGGCACGACGGGTCCGGAGGAGCCTGTGGGCGCCTGTGCGCCAGCGGAGGTGCCACCTGGACTTCGCGCGACGATGCAGGAACTGGTGGGCGCCGGGGCGCTGGTGGGCGCATGAGCGCAGGTGGCTGCGTATGCGCAGGTGAGCGCAGGAGCGCCGTGTCAGGAACTGCTGGTGGGCGCCCTAGCGCAGGTGGCCGCTGGGGCACCAGTGGACGCGTATGCGCAGGTGAGCGCTGGAGCGCCGTATCAGGAACTGCTGGTGGGCGTGTATGCGCGGGTAAGCACTGGCGCGCTATATCAGGAACTGCTGGAGGGCGCCGGGGCGCCAAAGGGCGTGGGCGCACAGGGGGACCCTGGCGCGTAGCAGGAACGGTGGCGCGAACGCGTGAGGGTGAGCGCTGTGGCGCTAAGTCAGGAACAGCAGCGTCAGCATCAGGAGAGCGCTGTGGCGCTAAGTCAGGAACAGCAGCGTCAGCAACAGGAGAGCGCTCAGGCGGAGCCTGGCGCTTGAGGGCAAGAGGCGCGGTTTTGCGCTCAAGACTCTTCAACCCCGAAGAGCCAGGAGACTGCGCAGTGGCAGTATCAGGTGGGGCGTCACGCGAATCTGGAGCTCTGGAAGTGGATGGTCTGGGAGACAGGTCACTATGTCCCGAAGGACGACCATCCTCCGAAGGTGATCGCGAACGATCCCCGGAGAGGTCTAGGTTGGTAGCTGGCAGGACTGGTGAACGGCGAGTCGTCTCCTCCGCAGAGGACTGTGGTCCCGAAGAGGCGCCTCTTAAGCCCCTTATAAGGGGAAGGAAGGCCTCTACGGCGAAGGGGAGGACGAGCCTTCCGCCTTATACGCCCACGAGGGGCCGTGGGATCAGCAAGCTGACCATCGATGGGCCTCCGAAGAGAAGTCTCTGTAAGCGAACTCCCCCAAAAGGGAGAATCGCCGGCAGGAGAGACCGTGGGACTTAGATCCTCCCTCGAAGGATGTTCGGAGGGAGAGTCTAAGCCGTCAGCTACCTCAGCCACAGGAACGAGGGTTTGGCTAGACCCACGGGATGTCTCCGTCACAACAACGTCAACCACAGACAGAGGATCTATCTCCGCTGTAGTTGGCGATTGTTTGACGGCTGCACCCAGTTTGATCATGTCAAACAGGGCTTCCTTGGAGGGCGAACCCTGCAGCCCCAAGGAAGCCCAAAGCTGTAACAAATCATTATTAGACATAAAATCCTCCTCCGGGGGAGGAGGGGCAGCTGCCTCGCTATGGGAGGCAACTACCTCTCCCGCACCCCGGGATCGGTCAAAAGCACAGCGGTCTACGCTACCACTCGCCGGCCTCTCGGAAGAGGCCGCTCGAGGGGGAGCTTTGGAGGAGGAAAGGGCAACAGAAGAAGAAGTCCTGGAATTTTCTCTTTTCAGAGAAGCCTCTGAAGGAGAAAGATCCCTTTTGGCCTTCTTCTTACGGCGCCGGGCAAACCTCTCCCACTGGGAGGTAGACCACTCCCTACATTCAATACTTACATTATCGCTATCACACCGTTGGCCCCTACAGTGAGGACACAAGGTGTGGGGATCAGTGTCGACCACCGACATAAAGGTCCCACAAGGGCGGCCAGGAAATCCAAGGCAAGTACGCATAACGGCAGAGGCCAACTTCAATCACACTGCAAAAAAGAAAAAGCAAAAAATACAGATTAATTATGGCAGTCAAAGCGAGGGAGAGCACAGACAGGTCTGTTCTCTTCCCGAGCCAAAAGTAAAGTGAGCCTTTCACCAGTGTATGTGTGTGTGTGGGGGGGGGGGTAGCTTGCTTCCCCTCCCTACCCCCCGCTAACTAGCGGCGGGGTAGGAAACCCTCGTTAAAACTTTTATGGCTCGTCATTCAGCTACGCCGAAGTAATTACCCCCCATGTAAATAGTGTGGTTTGTATTTCAGTTACGGAACAAATAGTTTTTTTATTACCACCCTTTAACATAACCCCAATAGTAATGGGAGAACAGCCGAAACCAGCAAAACCACAAGAAATTAAACAGAAAATTTTTTTTTCCATGCAAACAATGCTAACTGCCACAGTTTCTCTCGAGTACCATTCTCGCATGAGTTCTGTCTTCTTTCAAGCTTTATTTTCTTTTGAAAACAGACTTCTCAATCTTTAGCATGGTCCGGTTTTTAAAAGGAAACAAACACAAGAATACCAACTAACTTAAAATTCCCCACCTAACCTAACCTAGAATGCATATCCTTACTTTAGTAGGGGGGCACACCCCTGCAAGCCCCCTTTGACAGATGTATCCTTAGCTTATGCTAAGACTTAGCCTGTAATATCATACCTTAATAATCGGAGTCTGAGTAATACGAATCAGGTTTAAAAACTGGGGCAACGGGTTGCGTTCAATGTGACACTTATCCACAAAACTACCCTTGTAATTGCTCACAGAGCAAATGCACTGGGTATGCTTCTTAGTTTGCTGTTTCTAACTTTACCACAACACTGCCAGTAATGTCAAACTGTACATTAAGTCAAGGGCTTGAAACATTTCATTTCTGACGAAAGCACTTCATGATCACAAAGAAATTACAAAGTTTCTTTATTATTATTAGTTAAGCATAGTCTAATGGCTTCATGTGGGGTATAATCAGATCTATCAAAAAAGCTAGCCATGATTAACCTGAGGATTTTTTATTTGAAAATCAACAGCAGAAGTATATTCTCTACTAAATATCAAGAAAAAACAATCAAGAGGAGTGATTAAAATGTATTTGGATTCCGACTGGCATATTTGAAGTAAAGATCGTAAAAATGGGAGAGAAAAATATTACGAAATATATACCTGCGTAAACAGGTCATGTTAAACTAATCATCAAGCGAAGAGTCGGCCAAAGTTAATAGCCAAGAGTAATGTCTTTAGAGAGGGTACCGCGTTTCCATTGGAGCGCACCGAGCTCAGTGGGTGGAGCTACTTTGCATTTAGGCGAAAATTGTCACAGTGCACAATGTGGAGGAGTTAAGTAAGCTTGAAACAAACATACGAACATAACGAGACTTCGTGACACCATGGACATCAACAGTTAACCTTGATTAATTTATTTCTCTCTTATTATTTATTTGCGTGGAGAAGAAATATGATATTTTAATTATAAAATAAATTTTTGAATATACTTACCCGGTGAATATATAATAGCTGCTACTCAGCGGCTCGACAGAAAACACACTCAAAAACTCGCGAGCGATCGCTATGAAGGTTGCGGGTGTGCCCACCAGCGCCACTATCGGCCAGATACCACTCTTGCATGTAAACAAACCCTTCAATTCTTCTCGTCCCGTGCGTCTCTATTGGGGAGGAAGGGAGGGCCTTTAATTTATATATTCACTGGGTAAGTATATTCAAAAATTTATTTTATAATTAAAATATCATTTTTAAATATTTAACTTAGCCGGTGAATATGTAATAGCTGATTCACACCCAAGGAGGTGGGTAGAGACCAGAGTTAATTAAGTTTACAGCGTATAAGCTAAGAGTTTTTGACAGTTATCAATATAACAAAACCAAAATATATAGGTACCTGGTAAGGAAGTTGACTTAGACGATTACTCTGCTTTATAAGTCTGTCTTCCTCACGAAGCCCAGCGATCCTCTTAGGATGCTGAAAGACTCCCAGGAGCTGAAGTATTAAGGGCTGCAACCCATACAACAGGACCTCATCAAACCCCTAATCTGGGCGCTCTCAAGAAATGACTTTGACCACCCGCCAAATCAACCAGGATGCGAAAGGCTTCTTAGCCTTCCGTACAACCCAAAAAACAATATTAAAAACATTTCAAGAGAAAGATTAAAAAGGATATAGGAATTAGGGTAATATAGTGGTAGAACCCTCACTCACTACTGCACTCGCTGCAACGAATGGACCCAGTGTGTAGCAGTCCTCGTAAAGAGTCTGGACATCTTTTAAGTAAAATGACGCGAACACTGACTTGCTTCTCCAAAAAGTCGCGTCCATAATACTTTGCAGAGATTTATTTTGCTTGAAGGCCACGGAGGTTGCTATATCTCTAACTTCGTGCGTCTTAACCTTAAGCAAACATCGCTCTTTCTCATTCAAGTGAGAATGAGCTTCTCGTATTAAAAAAATCTGATAAAATATGACAAAGCATTCTTTGACATAGGCAATGAAGGTTTCTTAACTGAGCACCATAATGCCTCAGATTTACCTAGTAATGACTTAGTACGAGCTAAATAGAACTTAAGAGCTCTAACAGGACATAATACTCTTTCCAGTTCGTTGCCTACGATCTCTGATAAGCAAGGAATATCAAAAGATTTAGGCCAAGGACGAGAAGGCAGTTCATTTTTGGCCAGGAAACCAAGTTGAAGTGAACAAGTGGCTTTTTTCTGTAGAAAAGCCGATGTTCTTACTGAAGGCATGAAGTTCACTGACCCTTTTAGCCGAAGCCAAGCACACTAGGAAAAGTGTCTTGAGGGTGAGATCCTTCAGGGAGGCTGAATGTAATGGCTCAAACCTGTCTGACATGAGGAACCTTAGGACCACGTCTAAGTTCCATCCAGGAGTTGCCAAACGACGTTCCTTAGAGGTCTCGAAAGACTTAAGGAGATCTTATTGTTGGAAAGATCTAAGCCTCTATGTCGAAAGACCGAAGCCAACATGCTCCTGTAGCCCTTAATCGTGGGAGCTGAAAGGGAGCGAACCTTTCTCAGATGTAAAAGAAAATCTGCAATTTGGGCTACAGAGGTACTGGACGAGGACACAGATGCTGACTTGCACCAGTCTCGAAAGACTTCCCACTTCGACTGGTATACTCTAATGGTAGAAGCTCTCCTAGCTCTTGCAATCGCACTGGCTGCCTCCTTCGAAAAGCCTCGAGCTCTTGAGAGTCTTTCGATAGTCTGAAGGAAGTCAGACGAAGAGCGGGGAGGCTTTGATGGACATTCTTTACGTGGGGCTGACGTAACAGATCTACCCTTAGAGGAAGACTTCTTGGAAAGTCTACCAGCCATTGAAGTACCTCGGTGAACCACTCTCTCGCGGGCCAGAGGGTAGCAACCAACGTCAACCTTGTCCCTTCGTGAGAGGCGAACTTCTGCAGTACCTTGTTGACTATCTTGAATGGTGGGAATGCATATAAGTCCAGAAAAGACCAATCCAGTAGAAACGCGTCTATGTAGATTGCTTCTGTATCTAGGAATGGAGAGCAATAGATTGGTAACCTTTTGGTCAACGAGGAGGCAAAGAGGTCTATGGTGGGTTGACCCCAAGTAGCCCAAAGACTCTTGCCCACGTCCTTGTGGAGGGTCCATTCCGTGGGTATCACCTGACCCCTCCGACTGAGACAGTCTGCCAAGACGTTCAAGTCCCCCTGGATGAATCTCGTCAACAGGGAGATGCCTCGAATTCTTGACCATAAGAGAAGGTCCCTTGCGATCTCGAGCAGCGTGAAGGAGTGTGTGCCTCCTTGCTTGGAGATGTACGCCAAAGCTGTGGTGTTGTCTGAGTTGACCTCTACCACTTAGTTTCGAAGAAGCTTTCGAATATCATCAAGGCCAAGTGGACTGCTAATAGCTCCTTGCCGTTGATGTGCATGCTCTTCTGACTTGAGGTCCACAGACCCGAGCATTCCCGACCGTCCAGGGTCGCAACCCCAACCCAAATCCGACGCGTCGGAGAACAACACGTGGTTTGGGTTCTTGACTGCTAGGGATAGTCCCTCTCTCAGACTGATATTGCTGTGCCACCATTTAGGGCATGCCTTCACTGGTTCGGAGACTGGGAATGATACCGTCTCTAACGTCTTGTCCTAGTTCTAGTGAGAGGCTAGATGGAACCGGAGAGGCACAAGGTGTAGTCTCCCTAGTGAGACAAACTGCTCCAGGGATGAGAGAGTCCCTACGAGACTGTTACAACTCCTGACTGAACAAACGTTATCTTTTCAGCATTAGTTGGACTTCGAGCAGGGCTTGTTCTAATCGGTGGCAGACGGAAAAGCCCGAAAAAAAACTGGACTGCGAATCTCCATCCCCAAATATAGAATAATCTGGGATGGGATCAGTAGGGACTTTTAGGTTGACCAAAAGTCCCAACTCCCTGGCCAGACTCAACGTCCAATGTAGATCCTGCAGACAGCGAAGACTGGACGATGCTCTGAGAAGCCAGTCGTCCAAGTACAGGGAGGCTCGGATCCCCGATAGATGGAGGGATTTTGCCACATTCCTCATGAGCCTTGTAAACACGAGAGGAGCAGGACTGAGGCCAAAGCACAGGGCTCGAAACTGGTACCCCACATTCCTGTAAACAAACCTCAGAAACGATTGGAAATCCGGGTGTATAGGAATGTGGAAGAATGCCTCCTGAAGGTCGAGAGAGACCATCCAGCCGCCTTCCATTAATGCTGTCAAGACAGCCTGGTAGACTTCATCGTGAAGTTTGTCTTGACAATGAACACATTGAGCGCACTTGCCTCTTACGTACTCCTGCAGTGAACATGGCTGCCAGATCATTGGAGCCATCCCTGAGGAACTTGTTCCTGCAGAGAACGTGGCTGTCAGATCATTGGAGCCATCCCTCATAGCCTTGTTTATGCATGACATAATTGCACAGCAAAACTTCAAACGCTCGAAAAAAGACTCCTAACAGGAGATGGTCTAGCTCTGAAGTCGACCATAAAATCTAGGAGCGTCTCATGGCCAGGCGCCAGGGAGAGTCTATGAGTGTCATATCAGACTCTCACTCTATAAGCCAGCTTAAAAGTAGGGAAAGCAAAGGCTGTCTCCCCCAAACTCCTCCTGGTGATAAACCAGTCGCCTAGCAAACGTAAAGCTCTCTTAGAAGAGCTAGAGAGCACTAGCTTATAAAAACAACGGCTTCGAAGTAGCTAGGCCTAGTGTAAACTCTGACGTTTAGGCGAACGAGGAGCAGCAGTTACAAAAAGATCCGGACAAAGATCCTTAAAAATCAGTATGATTTATTTAAAGTCCATAGAGAGCTAAGCAGCTTTAGGCTCCTCTCCGTCTGACAGAGTCCTCAAGGGAATATCAGTAGGAGGGGGAACAGCAACTTCCTCATCTGAAGGAATCTTGTCCGACAATAGCCGAGTCTCAAGCAAGGGAGAGACCTGCCATGGTGGCAATGCTTGACAAGCAGAGTCCACACGCACTGGTGCATTAGTAGCGGACCAGGACGCAACGTCATGTAACTGCTTAACAGTCTGTGAACTGTCAACAACAGGTGCGGTAGGACGCTGGGCGTCCACTCGAGACTGTTTTGACTGCCTAGTCTGAGCAGTCAAAACAACTCTAGACTGCGGTAGTTGACGCACAGCGTCAAAACAAGTCAACTCCGCTGGTTGGCGAACGTCCTGAACGTCAACAGGAGCATTAGGAAGCAGCCTAACGTCCAAATGCGGCTGAAAGCCAACACGTGACCGCATCGAGTGAGGCTCTACATATCGTGACTGACGTGACTTAGCTACGCCAACGTCAACAGGACGCACAAAGGTTCGTTTGGGCGGCTGAAGGCCAGGATCTCGATGAGATAAACGGCTAGGATCAACGTGAACCTTATCGGCAGAATAGTCTTCCATAAGAGAGGCAAGCTTATTCTGCATGTCTTGCCGTACAACTCATTTAGGAACAACGGGAATGGTTGCGGTAAGAGACGAGGGTAACGTCTGTGACTGCAAAACCTTGCCTACAAAAAGACTCTCGGAGCCTGTGTTACGTTTTTGTTTAGGCGGCGAGCAGTCTTCCGATGACTGCATAGTGTCAGAGCTGTCCTAATAGTTAAAACCAGGACGCTGGACCTGTCCTGAAAGGACTGACTTTCGCTTAAGGGGCCTCGAAACCTTGTTCCACGGTTTCTTATGCGAAAAGCCTTCGGATGACGAGGAGAAAATCGTCTCTCTCGTCTGATGGTAGGGGCGATCTTGGTGAGATACACCTGATAGGCTACCATAGAGGGAACGTCTGTTCGCTGATCAAGGCCTCTCGAACCCATAAGTCGTACGACATTACTTCTCCCCTGGGCTTGGGAGCTTGCAAGAGGTCCCGGACTAGGCGAACGACAGGCACGAACAGACGAACCCTCGGTCGCAACACTGATAACACTTTGCGCAATATCACTTTATCACTACGATTTTCTGTTTTGCACTTATTTCACTGAAATCGAATTTTTTAACAATTCACATTAGGTATGAATAAAACTGATTTCTACCTAAAGCACGCAATTCTACCCTCATCAAAAGGTTATAATTGAGAAATCAGTCGTATAATGTAAGCACATTAAAACAAGCAAAAAAAAACAGTAAACATATTTTAAGATAAAAAGATCAGTGGCTGGGAAGGAGACTAAACACTAGTTCATTCAAAACTACGTTTTCAATCTCTCACCGTACAGTGCCTTGGGACGAGAATAAAAACTAAAAACGTTTTATCCTTTCTCCCCGTACAGAGACTAGGGACGAGAGTAAAAAGCTGACTCGAGAACGTTACTCGCTTGGGACGAGAATAAAGATCGGAACGTTCTCTCTCCTCTCTCTCTCTAGATTTCGCCCGAAGAGAAGAGCCCACTTACCTTTCGTCAATAAACAGGTTATTTGACCAAAGGAAAAAACTGAAAGGTTTTTCAATTAAAAAGTTCCTTTAAAATAGTATTTAAAACATTTAAGCTTTGAAAGAAAAATGAACAAAACGTCAGAATCGATTTACTCTTTCTGCAAAGTGAAACCGTGATACTCTCTCTCTCTATCATAACGATAGAGCGCAAACTGCGTAGCATAAATAAACTAAACGTTAGTTCATCTTTGAAACAGTACGAAGACTATTCAAAGAAAAAACTTTCATAAAATATTTACTAAAAAAATTTCATTTAATAAGTTTTAAATCATTAGCTCTGTAAAAGTTATTTACGATTGAAAAGGGCTCAACGTTGTTTAACTTCGGTTTCCAAGTTAGGACCGCCTACTCTCAGGAAAGGTCGCATATAAACAAATCATTAAAATTTATTTTGATGTTTATTATAAATGGAAAGCTAATCGAAGAGGCCTAATAAAGGCTGTTGAGATATAAAATATATAGAGGAAAATCTATAATTAATTTATAACGTGATAAGATAATTGCTAAAAGCCTAAAACACACTTCCGTCTAAGGGAAGGGTCGGCCATTTAAAAGTCAAAGAAAGTCCATACTCTCTCTCTTGTCATCAAAAATTAAATCTATCCAAAAACGAGTTCAAGATTTAAGATGAAGATAAAACACCTGCACTGCGAAAGCTCAAACCAAAATGAAGTACTTCACCAAAAATGTTGAAAAACTCCAGGTTCCACAGCGAGTATTGATACGTCTTGTCGTCAAGGTCGACAGAGAAGAATTGAAGGGTTTGTTTACATGCAAGAGTGGTATCTGGCCGATAGTGGCGCTGGTGGGCACACCCGCAACCTTCATAGCGATCGCTCGCGAGTTTTTGAGTGTGTATTCTGTCGAGCCGCTGAGTAGCAGCTATTATATATTCACCGGCTAAGTTAAATATTAAAAAAAAAAATTTTCACATGTTTAGCCTTAGATTAATATAAATTTTGGCATAAGAGGTGGGTGGGAGCATTGAAATAATGTTTATTTGTAAGCGAAGAATGCCATGGCTGAGCAAAAACCAGTTAGTATCAATTCGTTGACCAACATTCTCGTAGGGTAGTTTGTAGCGCTACGGCCAAGCGTCCTAATTTGTTTATTATCACTCTGACTGTTATCTTGTATAGAATAAAAACTTTTGGAAATGGTCTACGGATCTTAAATATGTTGTGTAAGGGGGGGTACGGGGGGCGCAGCCCCCCTGGGTAAGGACACGGCTTTTAGCATAGGTTAGGTGGGTTTTTTAAGTTAGCTTCTCCCGTCGTACTCGTAGGTAAGGAAACTGTTGTGTAAGGGGGGTCCGGGGGGGGGGCGCAGCCCCCCTGGGTAAGGATACGGCTTTTAGCATAGGTTAGGTGGGTTTTTTAAGTTAGCTACTCCCGCCAAAATCGTTTTTAGAACAACGGCTACAGTTCAGAATATTCCCGTTTTCTACGGGATCTGGCCGTCACCCTACAAAGGCTTCTTCTCGTAAATACACTTACTAGTGTAGGTGACAACGGACATAGATTGGAAGGATTCTCATTTTCTATGCCAACAGTAGGCCTAGTGAACTAACAATCTACACACACAGCCAACCCGTTTCTCATTTGGATTGCGAAAAATGTTGTATATAAAGGAGGTGGGGAACACATAGAATGAAGGGGTTTGTATAAACAATAATGGTCAATGTATCAAAGGCAAGATAACAAGTTGACCTAATATGTGGTCTATGTCTTGGGAGAGAATTTCAAGCACACAAATATATGAAAAGGGTCCCGAAGACCTTAATATTGCCTAGCATAGGAGACCTTAGAGTAAACCATTGTACTGACCTTTCGTAGTAGTCAAACATTCCTTAATAACTCATCATCCTATTCTGAATTTTATGAACATGGCAATCTCAGAATATACATTACCTATACATTAACATCACATAATTATCTACCATCACCAAAACAGTTATGTACAAACTTCAATATGATAATCAAATGACATACCAATTTAATCTTAGGTAATTTCAACGTGACATTGGGGGGTTTTACTGGCACTTGTGCAATGATGGTCTTTTGCTACTTCAATAGTAAACAGTAAACACTGTTGCTTGAGTCTTGATTCTTGGAGGATAAGTATTGTTCTATTCGCGCCTTACACGCTAACACAATGCAGTAAACCCTTTTGCAAACCCAAAATCAAGAGTTATCAAACTTTTGATTCTTATATTAATTCTATTTTCTTAAATTATCAAACCTGGTCCATGCTTCATAAAATATACCTCTATTTAGGAAACTACAGTGAATGTAAGGAGACTGTTTCGGAGAAGCATTACAATTTTTAAGATTTTTTTTTTCATATCTGCAATTCAGGGAAAACCAGAGGAATTTGAATGTCTGTGCAAATATTAACTGCAAACGTCATAAATTCCAATGGCTTTAAATGATAGTCTGCATTCATTCAAACAGAACCTTGGCTTAGGCCTAGATTACTACCGGGGATTTTATTTTACCAATGTATGTTTAGTGGATACAAAGAGATTTTAATTTGCTTTATTACATAATCATTCATTAAAGAAAATTACCCATAGCAGCACTTTTGAATTTGGTTGGATTAGTTTTGTAACTTTGTGTAGTTTAGGCCGATGACCAGTTACTGAGATCAGGTAGGTCATTCGGCGCCACAATGATTAAAAAAAATAGATCAATTACAAGATGTTAAAAATATTTACTGGGGGGGGGGTAGGCCTATTCATACTCTTACATATGATCCTATCATTTGAGATGTAGTAAAACGTCTACATTTGCCCAACAAGGGCGTCTATATCAGGTAGCTGCTGGATAACAATAGCATTTTTATACACTTTGTATAATAAATGTTTACCAACTAATCATCCTTTAGAATACCAGTGACCGATTTACCATCGAGGTTATATTTCTACTGCAGATTTATATTAGGTTGGCCAGGGCACCAGCCACCTGTTAAGATACTACCGCTAGAGAGTTGAGGTTCGTTGACTGGCCAGATAGTACTACATTGGATCCTTCTCTCTGGTTACGGTTCATTTTCCCATTGCCTGCATATACACAGAATAGTGTGGCCTATTATTCATATATACTCCTATGTCCTCACACACCTGACAACACTGATATTATATTGTTTCTCTCTCTCTTCAGGGGTTAACTATTGCACTGTAATTATTCAGTGGCTACTTTCCTCTTGGTAAAGGTAGAAGAGACTATTAAGCTATGGTAAGCAGCTCTTCTAGGAGGACACTCCCAAATCAAACCATTGTTTTCTAGTTTTGGGTAGTGCCATAGCCTCTGTACCATGGTCTTCCACTGTCTTGTATTAGAGTTCTCTTGCTTGAGGGTACACTTGAGCACACTTTTCTATCTTAATCCTCTTCCTGTTGTTTTGTTAAAGTTTTTATAATTTATATAGGAAATATTTATCTTAATGTTACTGTTCTTAAAATATTCTATTTTTTCTTGTTTCCTTTCCTCACTGGGCTATTTTACCTGTTGGAGCCCCTGGGGTTATATCGTCCTACTTTTCCAACTAGGGTTATAGCTTACCAAATAATAATAATAATAATAATAATAATAATAATAATAATAATAATAATAATAATAATAATAATAATAATAAATCATTCAACCACCTTTGTTTCTTTCAATATTGCTTAACGAATTTTGCTGCTAATCTTCTCTACCTTAACATATATATCATATTAAGATGTCATATCTTATTTGATCATGTATTAATGTATTTGAAACAAGTAACGTGAATATGCTAAATAATGAAGAATAAAAAGAAGACTTAGTCCATTACTGGACAACTAATTATACACTATACTGCAAACATGAAAATAATGAACTTTAATCAGTTGGAATGAAGAAAAGCGGACATAATATGAAAATTACGTGGATGGCATAATAAAAATCAATTAATGCATCCCAGAAATGCTCACTAAACACCATGATTCCATAATGAAAAGAGAAGGAATAATAATTCAAATTAAAATTCCAACAATCAAAATGTAAAAATTAAAGAATTATTTGGGAAAACTAAAGGCAGTAGAACCAGATGACCTTAAACCTGAGCCCTACGAATCAATAGCAAAGAAGAAAATGTCTTAAAAACCCTACATAAATGCTACCGAAAAGAGTGAAATGAAACAGAAAAACCAAATAATTTAACGAGGTTAAGAATAATAATTATTGGAAACAAAAGAAGACTAATGGCAAAAGGCCTAAAGCTCATAGCTCTATTAAATATTTCATATAAAATTTTGGCAATCACGTTGGAAGAGAAAGTAGAAAAATCCCCTAAGAAATAGTAAGAAAGATGATGAATGCAAATCTGGATTTTACAGGAGGATACAAAAGAGAAGACAACAGTTTTACCATACAGTATTATCTAGAAGAGCTAGAGAAATAAGAAATCCTTTACAGTAATCCTACAGTATTATCTAAAACAAGAGCCATACAAATTAGAAAACCCTTACGGTAATCTCACAGTATTATCTAAAAGAGCCATGCAAATAAGAGAACCCTTACGGTAATCCTGCAGTGTTATCTGAAAGAGCCATGCAAATAAGAGAACCCTTACGGTAATCCTGCAGTGTTATCTGAAAGAGCCATGCAAATAAGAGAACCCTTACGGTAATCGTGCAGTGTTATCTAAAAGAGCCATGCAAATAAGAGAACCCTTGCGGTAATCCTGCAGTGTTACCTAAAAGAGCCATAAAAATAAGAAAACCTTTTTACAGTAATCCTAGTGTTATCTAAAATAGCCATACAAATAAGAAAATCCTTACGGTAATCCTACAGTATTATCTAAAAGAGCCATGCAAATAAGAGAACCCTTACGGTAATCCTGCAGTGTTAACTAAAAGAGCCATACAGTATACAAATAAGGAAACCCTTGCGGTACTCCTGCAGTGTTATCGGAAAGAGCCATATACAAATAATGAGACCCTTGCAGCAATCCTACAGTGTTATCCAAAAGAGCCATACAAATAAGAAAACCCTTATAGCAACTGCTATAGATTTGAGTAGTCTTCGACTATGTAAAAAAAAAAGTGCAGGTATTAATAGAAGTTTAAATATATATATATATATATATATATATATATATATATATATATATATATATATATATATATATATATATATATATATATATATATATATATATATATATATATATAGAAAATACACTAAAATTATAAATGTTTTTATAAACTTATATCAAGGATACACAACAAATATTAACTTGATAAGGGGAGGGTATAGAAAAAGAAACGTAAGTTATACGAGTGAAATAAAAATCATGAAAAGGGGATACAAAGAATCTACTTCATTGTTTAAGTTAATTACTAAAGTAACAAATATAATCGTAAGAACATAGATGATGGAAACGGTTTTAGAAAGGATTTAGTAGAGATGGGATTTATGTTCTTTGCAGATAATGCCTTGGTAATAGCGGAAGACATAGAGAATGCAAAACGTAAATCTCAATTTTTATCGAAAATGGGAAAAAAATATAGGTTAGAAATAAAGACGTAAAATTAAAGATATACCAGATCATATACAGAGAATCAACGTAATTAAAAAAAAATGAATAACACATATAAAATTAACTAGACAGTAAGAGGAGCATATTCAAACCACAGAAAAGGGAAATTAAAAAGAAAAATTAAAACTGGCTAGCCTAATGTATACAATCATAGAGAAAAGTTGTGATAAAGTACACTTTGGAAAAGCACCACATTACCACCTATTTTGTATGGATTAAATATTATAAAGTAGATGGATATTGAAATAGAAAAACCACAAAGGATAGAAAATGGGGCTAGGCTATATAGGAAAAGGTACAGCTATACAACACTTAGAGGAGAGAATAGGGTCATCTACGAAAAGAAGGGTGAAAGAGGGGAAGCTGCAGTACATTACCAGATGGTTGGAGCACGGAAATAATGACCATTAAAATACAGACGCTTTATAAACATTTTGAACCTAATGATGAATATCTACTTCCAGAACAGGGTGTAATTGGGTCTATCTTCTAGAAAGACAATGATATTCAAGTGAATTAGTTGATGAAGTGTTAAAAATTGCTGTTGTGGTTCATCTAGGTTCGCATCCACTGTTTGTTAGATAGGCTACCTTCTGAGGAAAGAGATTTCTTTCGTGGCATAAGAGGTTTCTGAGAAAAAATCTTACGGAAAAGTTTAAGAAAATTGCAAAGTCTTTTAAAATATGGGAGCAATTTATAAGTTCGATAAGAGATAATAAGACAAAAGAGTCACACAAATATCAAAAGCCTGCGAACAGAAGGATAATGTAGTTGCAAGAGATTCGTATCAGATATCTTTGGTGACGCAATTGCCACATACATATAAAGTCAAATCGCATACAAGCAACTTCACAAGAGACTGATTTAGGTAGAATCCTTGAGGCGAGTTATCTGAACTAGATCTTACCATAGGTGTATTTGAAGATGCTGCATTTTTAGATTTTTTGTTGCCATACTGATTTGTAAAGTTTGTTACAAGTTTGAATGTTGGGGCTACGTTTACTAAAACAGAGCACTAGAAGCAAACTTTCAGAGAAATAAATCCCTTTGTTAAAGTTTATATAAATCAGAAATCATCAAAAGAAAAGTTTTGGTGATTAAGAATCAGAAGCTGATTGGGTGATAGATGATAAGATTGAAGAAAATTAAAACATAAAGAAAATAATATTTGCTTATTCCACATGGAATTCCTAACCAGCCTTGGGAACCTGCTGAGACAGATTTGTTTTGTTTTCATAATAATTGTGAATGCCATATCATTGTACATTTCTTTAGCAAATTCCGTCAAAAAAAAAAAAAAAAAAAAAAAGCCTGCTTTTTGTACTAAGTGATGTTGCCATTGAAGATACAAGGCATATTTTCTCCGAATTTGGTATTCTCCGTAAACTGGTTATCAGTGATAATGACCATAAATTTTCTGCTTATCAGTATGAAGCCTTTGCTAAAGAGTAGTGTCTTGGACATATTACATCCTTGCACATGTCAAGCAATTTTGTGAAGGTCCAATATTACCGAGTAATTAGCATGATTTGGTCTTTTAATTTGAGACAAATTTAATGTTTTTTAATTCAGTTTTGGTCATATGCTTGATAGAGAGAGAGAGAGAGAGAGAGAGAGAGAGAGAGAGAGAGAGAGAGAGAGAGAGAGAGAGAGAGAGAGAGAGAGAGAGAGAGAGAGAGAGAGAGAGAAATACTTAAGAGAATGGTACTCAGAAAAAGGAAACCATAGTCTCAGCATAAGCAAAAGGGAAACGAAAATAGAATACATGGTACAAGAAGTTAAGAAGTATGGAGACAGTAACAGAGTAGGAGCTTTGGCATTTCTGGTGAGAATAAAGATCTATAAGACAGTAGTAGTACCTACAATGTTTACAAATATTGAGACATGGGATGTAATAAAAGAAAAAAGAAATGAAAGAACTAGAGAGATACAGTACAAAATTATGAAAGGAATGTTTGACCAGGTTGCTACCATACCTTACTGGGGGCTAATAGCAGAAACGGGAATATAGCCAGTAATGCTTTTCATAACATCAGATGACAAACGACTAGTTAAGGAGGTAGTGGAATATCAAATATCAAAAAGGCCCTTGAAGTTAGAAATAAAAGTATGCAAGCTGTGCTGTCTGTGTAGGAGGTAACTAATGATAATGAATTTTCTGCAGATTGCAGTGCTTTGCACCTACTCAGCTTCTTCTAGCAGTGTGCCCATAATTACAGTGTTGTGGAGAGAGCAACGAGGACCTTGGCAACCGGAGGGGGAGAGAGAGAGAGAGAGAGAGAGAGAGAGAGAGAGAGAGAGAGAGAGAGAGAGAGAGAGAGAGAGAGAGAGGGGGGGGAGAATTTTTGGATCTCGTTGCAGCCGAGTATTTGGCATTTGACGTGTTCATACTTAAATTTCGATCCTTTGGATGTCTCCCCTTAAATTAGAAACCACTCGAAAAGTGGTTACAAAGGATGTAAGTGGTTTTTGAAAGTATCAACTGCTTTTCACAACAAGGATTTTTTTCTTTAATCTTTACAGCTTTAATGTGGATCCCTAATGTTACTTTCTTTTCATAAGGAATTATGCTTCCTTTCAAGTAAAGCTTTGGGATCTCCTTCACACGATTACGTGTAGGGAATTAACTGATTTTTTTTTCTGTTGAGGAAAACTCCATTTGGTAATTGCATTGATGGATATTTGTAAATGTTGACAAGCAGACGAGGCAAGATCGTAGATTGAGCAATATACTGCAAGGTCAGTCACAACACTAAACAAGTCCAACTGTTTAATATACTATTTATTGCAATAGCAAAAACGTTAAACTTAACTACTACCTTGTAGAACGCCTTCCTCCTCTACAAATGTCTGGGAAAGTCTACCCAACCCTCACCTTAACGAATCGATATGCGAGAAATGAAAATACAAACTCGATCATCCTTCTTTATATGTTCATCTTGTTCAGTTGTTTGATATCATGTCTCCATGTTCCGTGTGCTTTCTCCAGATCAGAAAATGTGGCAAGAGTCTGGTCTTTTTAGCTAATCCTTGCCGGGTGTGGGTGGAGAGTATCAGCAAAATCGAGGATCAAGATTGATCTTTTTTTCTGAAACCATTTGAAATGAGGATATCAATCCATACTTTGAAGGTACAGTACAACTTTAGGCTTGTACCCATTTGAAAACGTCCGTGTCTGGCAATCTGCTGGACTGGGGCTTAAGACCCACTTAAGATCAATGGTTTTTTATAGTGTCTGCAACCTCGCCATCCTTTTGAGCTAAGGATGGGGGCGGATTGGGGAGCCTATAGGATTACCTGCTGAGTCACCAGCAACCTTTGCCTGGCCCTCACTTGGGTGGATCGGGGCTTAGTCAGTGACCTTATGTATATATGGTCAGTCTCTAGGGCATTGTCACTGTTCCTTGCCTCTGCCATTCATAAGAACCTTTTAATTTAAGAATCTTTAAAAACCTGGACCAGTTTCAGATGAAATGTTTTCCCAGTGCTATCTGTGATTAGTGTCGCTAATTTTCGATGTGGCCAATGGAGAAGGGAAAATTTCCTACTTGGTTTCCCTATCTTATACCATAACACCGGTGCCGTAGTCTTGAATTTAATTCCGTTTATTTGATACAACCAAGACTCTTTCTTGACCTTTTTTTCTGTATAGTCAACGTTGTTTTGTTAAGAGGACACTTATAAATTAATTTTGGCCAATTAGTAACTCTCGTTTTAAAATGCCTATAGTCTATTACTAACTTAAAACACCACATAATTTGTTTTACCAGGGAACTGTAGGTCTATTTTGTTTACCCTTGGTTTAAGTTTGAAGTTTTTGGGCACTCTCTAGAACTAACAATGAAGGATTAAGCTTCCAATCTAAAATTATACTTATTAAATTTTTCCCGTCCTGCCTTCTTTATTTCCAATTTGGAATACAATATAATCCAAATGGCGCTTCTAATACATTTTGAATAAATCGGGAAATGATAACTTACCTTTTTAAAAATCCTCAACAGACTTGTATTTCTGACATTTGAAGTTGTTTCACCCACCCAGATTTGAATTCGCAAATGCAAAATGCTCTTAAGAAAATCCGAATAAAACTCTTACCTTCAGGTTCAGGTCGAGGCTTCGCCTTAGTTTGCATCAGTACCTTTACAGCCTCACAATTTTGGGATCCACGGATGATGGGAACAGCGTGGGTCAGAGTAAATAGTAAACCCATGTCTTAGACCACAAGCAATTAACTTTATTACAGATAGGCCAGCCTAACCTCCTCTAACAGCGTTATAATAGAAATTTACTCTGTATACATCCTCTCACCCATTGAACACATGGAACATCACAATCCAGAGAAGTTCTTATCAATGTACAGTTATCCTACATATCAGCGGTCACAAATGACCATCCTAAATTCCACCAAATGCGTCAACAAGAATGCCACTCGTTACTCACTCCTCAACATTATGACTGTGAGCACACTACTAGAAGTGTAGGTGTAAAGAGCTGTAGTCTACCATGTTCATTGTCATAGTTACCTCCTGCACAGACAGAACAGTTCACATACTTTTATTCCTAACTTCCATAGCTAGTCTGGTTTATAAGGCAACTTCATTGTATGGTAATTCTAACTTCCTTAATTCTATGACACAACTTTAAAGTTTCTAAACTCTTTACAGCTAATATTTCCTGTTGTATCATCTGCCTCACTAAACAAGTCTATATGTCTTCTCTCTTGCCATTAGCTTATTATTTTTCTAAACCTGAGCCTTGTCATTTCATCTTTCTTTCACTTTTGTCATTTCATCTTTCCCGAGTACTTGCTTTTTAAACTTTCTTTCTTCTACAATTTTAATAGCATATACTTTGCATATTTCTAAAAGTTTTCCTCAGGATTCCTCTCAGGGTTTCCTTTACCTTTTTCCCTCTCAATGTTAGTAATGTTTGCCCAATATTTACATCGGCTCTACTTTAACTTGCACCCATAGCCAATTTTCCAACACCAATCAAACCAACTAGTGCTGCAACATTAACCATTAATTTGACCTTACTCCCCAACTATTCCTATTATTATCATATTACAATTACTAACTAAGCTACAACCCTAGTTGGAAAAACAGGATGATTTAAGCTGGGGGATCCAACAAGGAAAATAGCAGCGTGGAGAAGAGATAAGTTAACAGAATAGCGTGACCAAGAACTGAATTTGATATAAAATTTAGGCTTTGGGCCAATCACTGGGGCATCAAAGGCCATTCAGGGGTATATAATGCAAATTAAAAACTGTATTTCACACCATTTGGTATTATTTTAACCTATAAAACCAATCACACCACTATCGTACAATAACATCTAAATGTAAATTGAGAAAGGATTAATAAGATTAAATAAATTAAATTAATTAAAGATCATGATATAAAACAATACTCTATAAACCTTTTAAAGTATTTCAATTCCCCCCACCAGTATTTCTCTCAAAGGTTTGTCCTAGGTTAAATGTGTCCTCTGAAGACTAAAAACAGGACAAACCACTAAAATATGTTTAATATCCATTGTGCCCAAGAGTACATCAAGCAAGAAAACTGTAACCAAATTCAGTGCAAGACCATGTTACAGAGGTTAGGGTACTATTATTATTACTTGCTAAGCTACACCCCTAGTAGGAAAAATAGGATGCTATAAGCCCAGTGAGGAAAGGAAACAAGGTAAAATAGGATATTTTAAGAAGTTGCATTAAAATAAATATTTCCTATATAAAATATAAAAACTAACAAAGCAATAAGAGAAATTAGATAGAAAATTGTGCCCAAGTGTACCCTCAAGCAAGAGAACTCTAACCCAAGAGACAGTGGAAGACCAGGATACAAAGGATATGGCACTACCAAAGACTAGAGAACAATGGTTTGATTTAGGAGTGTCCTTCTAGAAGAGCTGCTTACCAAAGTGAGAGTCTCTTCTACCCTTACCAAGAGGTAAGTATCCACTGAACAATTAGTGCATTAGTTAACCCATCGCGTGAAAAAGAATTATTTGGCAATCTCAATGTTGTCTGGTGCATAAAGACAGAGGAGAATCTAAAGAACATGCCAGACTATTTGGTGTACAACAGCATGGGTAGGCAAGGAATCATAACCAGAGAGAAGGATTCAATGTAGCACTGTCTGGCCAGTCACAGGACCCCATAGCTCTAGTAGTAGTATCTCAATGGGGCTGCCTGAGTGTAAGAGAACAATGGTTTAATTAGTGTCCTATAAGAGATGCTCAAATAAACAATTAAGAGTAATGATTTTTTTTTTTCATTTATCTTGGTGTTGCCAGGTGAGGAAAGACATTATGTAATGAATAGGGCAGGCTCTTGGCGTATGTGTAGGCAAAGGAAAATCGAGCTGTAAGAAAGAAATACAATGTAGTACTATTTGGCCAGTAAAATGATCCAACACTCACCGATAGTTTATCAAAGGTGGCTAGTGCCTTTGTCAACCTACTGTTCATTTTGTAGTCTTCCCCCCAACCAATATACTACCACCATACTCCAGTTCTTCATTCCCCATTTCATTAAATCAAGGTTACAATTCACAGTATGCAGTTCAGGATATTACCAAGGTGGAAGTCATTCTCTCAACTTCTTTCCCCCCTTAGATGGTGCATGTTGAATTTGTTTCGATATATTCATCATACTTGACCTTAACAGTTTAGACTCGGATTTTGCATTGAGAATTTGATGGTTTCATCCACTTTTCGTCCCCGAGTTCCAAAACTTCCTAACCATCATTTGTTATCACCAATATAGGGGAACAATGCCCCAGATCCAACATTATCTTTACCAAGGAGAACTGGCCTCAAAAATCAATCACCCTCAATATCCATTTTCCTTTAATTTAATCAGTGCACTGAAAAACTTTAGCTTGTCCTGCAATACTCGAGAAATAGTTGTGTTGAACACCTCATCCAATATACCCTTTCACATGAATAGCAGATATGGCCAACAAAACGATGGCCATTAGCTTGCGTGCAAGTTGGCTGCACGATTCTGTAGTACACATCGGCATGTATTACTCGACCAATATTCAGAATCCTCGTTTCGTCTTACTATAAACGTTTACATAAAACTTTGGTTTTAATTTCATTCGTAATGATAAAATATTCAGTAATTTAGTTTTGGGAGTATTAATTTACTGCTACTCCATTACATTTACCTTCTACCCAAATCTCCTTCCCGGTTGGTTCAAAGGCCTAGTAAACCGATACTAGCCAAAAACCTTAACCATTCGCTGGCTCAGTTTTCCTAGTCATGTCTGGGGCGATCACATTACCTGGGAAGAGGATCCTACCCAAATCCATTTAATACATGTGTATGCAATTGAATGTAGACTTTGGATGAAGGAAAAGTTTCTTATTACAGAACTCAACATACATTAAATTTCAAGAAAACATCAAACTAAAAAGTTTTCCACATTAACTAATAGAGTAAAATTAAAACTATCTGGTAATCTCTACCAGAACATTACCTAGCAAGACTGCAACCCCAGGTTTAAATTTGAGCTAAATAGTATATATGGTTTAACCTTTTATGGGCTTTGTCTAAAATATACTAAATTAAAAAATAACTCACTTCAGTACAGGGGAAATCAAAACTAACAAGAATTTCCTAATTTATTAAAAAATGGAGTTGTCATAGGGCATAATGCCCATACATTCATTTTAAACCAATTATTACCAACTTTTCTGTGGTTTCCAATTGATTCATAGCAGAAGAACGCAACATAAATGGAAAAATTTATCTGCTGCAAAGTAATGCGGTTTTCAATCAATTCAATGTATAACAGGAATTTTTTTTGATGGAAAACATCCGGCTTCACAAAAAAAAGTATATATATATAGACACTTGTCAATTTGGATGATAGAGTAACAAAAATAATCCAAATGTAAAGCTATTGTAAACATAATCTTAACATTCTTATAAAAGTAAAGTGGAGAGGTTATAATCTACTGTTTATATATCACAGTTAAACCTACAAGTCTTCATCATCTTCCGGAAGTGCAGTCTGAGAGGCTTCTTGTAGGTCATTTTCAATCTGTTGCTGCCATTGTGGGTCCATGGTAACTTCAGGAGGAAGAAGGGCAGGCATTGCCACAAATTCAAGGTTGGGATCTCCGATGAGCTTCCTAGCAAGCCAGAGGAAGGGCTTCTCGAAGTTGTAATTTGATTTTGCAGAGATGTCATAATACTGTGGAACAACAATAGTACTGTATTACAAATTCTAGAATCTATGATAACAGAAAGAAAATACTAACACAAAAAAAAAAAAGTTAAAGAACCACATAATGCGCATTCAAACTAATTTCAACTGCTTAAGACATCCAGAGTTTCAATGAAAGGTATTGAACTGCAGATTTGATATATCTTAGTTTTTAAAAAATACTAAAATATCACTTTAATGATAAAATAATAATCTACCACCACATTAACATTCACCTGATGCAGTGAGGTCTATATTATATATCAAGATAAATATTCAAGCTAACATTGTAAGAGCCTTATATTAGAAGTAATTTATCAACTTTATTAAATCCTAAAAAGTTATTTCAATTCTTGTATGAAGTTCATGTGCAGTTAATTTTTTATAGAAAGCTTAGAGTAAGAATCAAAGAAAATTAAACTCTCTATGACCTATGTAATACCCTTCAGTGTGGCCAGGAGTTGCAGATAGAGCACTTCTATTCTCATTCCTTTTCTTTGTTAAGTACTGTATAAGCAACTGATAAAATTATGGCCACTGTGAGTGGAAGCAGGCGGGAAAATTTGCATGAACTCCAGGTAAATATTAGAAATAAAAAAATTTAATTTGAAAATTGTTCATTTCAATGAATATTCTTTGATTTTAAGTGCTGAATACCACATTAACCTGTCCGATGTAACATGACTATATTATTTCTGGCCAAGATACAATAATCATGGCTGAAAAAGCAGAAGCTAAAAGCCCCACGATTCCCTAAAGGGAAAGTAGCCCAGTAATGAAAGGAAATAAACTATATAAGTATTATTTAATATCAATAGAAAATATTTTTAGATCAGCATCAATAATAGATCTGTCAATTCTAATATGCGTTAGACATGTGCCAATCAGCTCAACATTAAACATCTGCAATAAGTTTGAAGTTCCACTGATTCAACTGACAATTTAGGATGATTAATCCACAACTTAGTGACAGATTGAATAAAACTATTAGAATAATCTGTAGTATTGAGCATTATGATGGAGAATGAAGTTATAATCAACTGCATACCCATCACTATAAATGTGGATGTAAACTGCCGCCATAGTATACTTTTGCTTTTAGATTGTAAACATGGGTCCCAAAAAGAAGAGTCAAAGTGGTCAAGTGAAAAGATGAGCATTTGTTGGGTTGTGGTGACCAATTGGAATTGTCCCTGCCTGGGTTTCAAGTCCAGCTCAAGCCGAGGTTCGAGCACCACTCAAGCTCGATAGTTATGTTAGTGTCTGCAACCTCTCCTTGCGGGCTGAGTGATCAGCAGTCATAGTCTGACCCACCCTGGTGCTGATACGTATATGCGGTAAGTCTCTAGGGCACTGTCACTGTCCCTTGCCTATCGACCCAAGCTAGGCCAAGGAAGAGCGTGGCCATGACTACTGATGACTTAGCATGTAGACCTATAGGCTACGATAAATTTTTTTTTTGAGCAAGGCTCAAACTTCCAACCCATGATTAGTGTGTTACAAGAGGTGTTAGCCACAAGGCTGCTACAATTCTAACAAATTTTGGAAGACCAAAATCCACCCTTTCACAGTGAACTGAAGTCAAAGCTGCTAAGGTAAGGGCTCCTTTCAATTTGCATTTTTGTAGAAATTTCAAATAAGGCAGTGACTTCCAGATACAGACATAACTGCTATAAAGGTAGAAATGACAAATTTAATTAACCAAACCAGTTTCCAAACTTAGTAATACTGACAAACTCCTTGAATAATAGTAATAATTGTTTGTGAACCAATTATCCAAGGATTTATATAAGATAAGAATTCACAACATAACGCTGAATATTATATAGAAATTAAGCATAGCAGTTCATGCTCCCATTTTCACTTTTAGAATTCAACCTGTACGTACTTCTAAATTTCTTTTTCCTTACTTCATAAGATTTTTCACCAGCCCCTTATGCTGCTTGGCTCATAATCATGATCAAAATATAAGTAAAAAATTTTAATAGTTATACAAAAATATAATTTTTTTCATCATAGTAATTATACGGTCTGAAGTCCATAATAGAATTGGCATTTGCAGATAGAATCAGCCAACATTCATTGTAGGAAGGAATTTCCTATTTCATGAAAACAAGATATTAGTATTTCCTTGCATTTACAGTGCAGCACTGATCTACACATGGACTATACTCATTTTTTTTTTTTTTTTTTTTTTATGAGGTGCAGTGGTGCCCTTTTAACTTGGAAATGTTTCCTGCTATCTGATTGGTTAATTATCTTGTCCAACCAATCAGCGATCAGGAAACTTTTCCGAGATAAAAGGGCACCCCTGCGAGTTGGTATAAATCTGCCTCACTAAAAAGAATTTACTATAGTGTTTATATAGATCGTTAAGGGCAGGCAATATTTCTTAATGGTATGTCTAGTAACCTAACGTATACTTAAATTACTTTTTTAAATTGCTGAACAGTTTGGTAATAACACTCACCTGAAGATTCTTCTTCCTGTGAAATATGATGGATTTTGCTTTCACCTTACGATCTTTTACATCTACCTTATTGCCACAAAGTACAATAGGGATGTTTTCACATACACGGACAAGATCACGATGCCAATTAGGGACGTTCTTATAAGTAACTCTTGAAGTTACATCAAACATTATGACTGCACAGTGGGCCTGAATATAATAACCATCTCTCAAACCTCCTAGCTTTTCTTGACCAGCAGTGTCCCATACGTTAAATCTGCAAAAATTTTCAAAGTGTTTACAAAAAGGATTCATATAACTACCTAACGAGTAAACAGTGCAAGTGCAAAATTTTCAGTTTTTACAGAATTGTTCCAAACCTTTCCTTCAATAACTCAAACCATTACTGAAAAACTGGTACTGTAACTGTAACTGAATTCCCTGGTATTCTATATATATATATATATATATATACATATATATACACACATATATATATATATATAATATATATATATAATACATATATATATATATAATATATATATACATACATATATAAATCCTTTCAACTTACTTGATAGGCCCTCTGTTTGTGTGGAAAACAAGTGGATGTACTTCAACTCCTAGTGTTGCAACATATTTCTTTTCAAATTCACCAGTTAAATGTCTCTTGACGAAAGTTGTTTTTCCAGTACCACCATCACCAACTAAAACCAACTTGAATGTTGGCATATCTTGTTCAGCAGCCATTTTATATTAGTTGCAAGTTTCCAAGATGGCAGGTCCTGAAATAAAAAGTTAAATCTGTTATCAATTTACAGTAACATTTTGTCCAAGGCAACATCTTGGGTCATTTCTAAATCTATCATAATAAAAAAAAAAAGTCATAAATTGTTAAATAAAAGTTTTATTCTTTTAAAAACTATATACAACTGCAACATTTAAAAGGAGTGTGTGTCTGCAATGATTAATTCCAGATATACATGTTTTAGAATACCGGTAAAAGGTAGGAGTTTATTCACAGACTGGTGGTAACCCCGAAAGTGTGGCTAACAGAGAAGTACGGGCCACAGATTATCTCCCTCAGGACCTAACTAGAAGAATAAGAAGATTGGTATCCCACTCTGCTAGCAGGAATACGGAAGGTTTATGGAGCATTCTGAGATTCAACAAGACCAACAATACTTTATTATGTCTGATCAAGTCGAGTACTAAGGGGAAAGGTTTAGAGTATCCATGTGTCTGTGATGGGATAAAAGAAAACTAGGAGCTTCCGATTTAGCTGATATTGTTCTATTTTATCACTGATGAGACCTATAATACAAATATGCCTTTCTGCCATGCAACTTGCCTTTGACACAACTGAGCTAGTCTACTGGATAGTTCATTTGGCCCAAAAATCCCTCTTTACTTGTAGAAATGGACCAGCGTGGTCTTGAGTTGCTATTAACACAACAGTGATTCGTCATCCAAAGCTAAAAAAATTATATGCATTTCTAGAACACTGATGTGCAGATGCAATTAATTTCACACCCACCCTGAAAGAAGATTCAGCGTCCAATTGACAACAAGCTATCTCAAAGAGTCAAGGACTTCCTGTTGCTCATCCAGTAGGTAAGATAATTCCACACCTATTACAGTAGACTGAAACAGGGTGGGAAGAGAGACCTCTGGCTGTCATAATTGCTTCAACCTGCTGCAGTGTTGCTAAAAACACCAATAAACCAGTAACTTGAGGAGGAGTCTGAGGCTCTGACTCTAGGGACAGATGACCAAAGAACAATTCGCAAAGCCAAGCAGGTTAATCCTCTATGGCAATGACCTGTTAAACCAACTGCCTGAACTTTTCAAGGGCGAGAGCCTGATAGACTTTCTGCCACCTTGTCAATTAGTATGTCTTGGAGCTTAACCAGTTTAGCCGAGATCCAACTTCACTTTCATACCCAGACTGTGACAAAAATCAAGGAGGCAGTGTCAATACTATAACACCTGCTCCTCTGCGGACACAAGTATTAGGCAAGAGAGGACTCTGTATAAGGTATTTACCCTATATAAACTGGTAAAGCCAACATGATGACCATCTGTGGAGCAGAGGACATCCCAAAGAACAAGCCTTTGAATGCATTCACTACTCCTTTGTGAATGGAGCAGAGGTACTTCAGAGAATTCTGATGCAAGGATCTCTGACACTCCCTCATTCCTCCAGGTCTACTAAAAGCATCAAGTCTTTCGCTTTGATGAAAAATAAAATTTTAATGAGTCTGAAAACCGAAATAAAAGCCAGTCATTCTACTTTCCTAGACTTGCATCAAATGCATAGTTGTCCAACGAGGGAAGTGGCGCAATCAACCCTTATTACCCTCCAAGGGCTTGTGGACAAATTATCACTACGATACATGGAGGGAAGGAAGGTGGTCTGGTGCCCTCAATCATCCACTCATGCTAGGGATAGCACACTTCCACTCTAGACAAAACTGCATAGACATGCTGGTCTCACAAAGCCACAAGGCAAAGTCTTGGACAACTCATTCTTGTTCCTACAGGAGCTAATAATTAGATTGCAACACTCGGGCCTTAGAGTCCGAGTTAAGAAGCACTACAGGGGCTTCAAAAAACAAGGTATCTCTCTGATGCCTATCAATATCACATCTGAGGGGGATGGGTCCTAATCAAGTTACATAACACAGCATTTACTACACACTGGGCATCTTATTAATTCCTGTGATCACCTGGGAGTGATGGGATTGAGGTCTCAGACTGGTATACTATGGAACACACACTAATAATAATAATAATAATAATAATAATAATAATAATAATGTTTATTGGACAAAAAATATTTACATTCAAAGATTTACAAAAAGAAAAAAAGACTCAGTCCAAGCCCATGTGGAGCAGAGCTCTTCGGGCAATAATACAACAAAATAATATCATCAATTAAGTAAAAATAAAAAATAAAGTAAATATGGATATAGATATACAAAATGTACGCATACATATACATAATCATATGTATACAAATAGATACATATAAATGAGAATCTTAGCCTAAAAACAATGGAAATGCATATTTATATGATAAGGAAAGATGGTATATGAAAGCTAATGGTATATACATTGAAAAAATTGTAGATATTAAGCAAAAAACTCAGTAAAAGAACTAGTTTTACAAATAAAAAAATATTCTAAACAATGAAACATACTTGCGTTGTGGTTAGGTAGGCAAGTATAAATATTTATTAATAAAGCTTAATACCCAGATAACAGGAGATTTGTATATGATTTCTTAAAAGACCGAACGCTAAGCAGTGCCTTTAGATAAGCGGGCAGAGTATTCCAAAGTTTAATACCTTGGTATAGATACGATTGCTCGCATCTATTAATACGTATGAAAGGGAGAGTTAAGT
This sequence comes from Palaemon carinicauda, assembly GCF_036898095.1. Classification (NCBI taxonomy): domain Eukaryota; kingdom Metazoa; phylum Arthropoda; class Malacostraca; order Decapoda; family Palaemonidae; genus Palaemon; species Palaemon carinicauda. The sequence goes on along the minus strand of NC_090764.1, from coordinate 50,837,896 downwards.
TTGAATTTCTTGTTCCATATGGATGAACTGATTGTTCCTGAATTATTTTTCGTCTTAAATCTGGAAATTTGTTCAAAATAAGTGTTTGGAACATCATATTCATTAAGGAGAGCTTATAATTGTCTTCCAGCTTCAATATCGAGAGAGACCGGAAAAGTGGCGATGTATGAGCTAAGTAATCACTGGAGCTTATGATTCTTACCAGTCTTTTTTGAATTACAATTAATGGTTGCAAGACATTTCTACTACTACTCCCCCACGCCGTATTGCAGTAATTTAGGTGAGGAGATACTAACGAGTGATACAATTGTTTTATAATATATAAGGGGAAATACTCTTTTAATCTATATATGATACCCATTACTTTGGCAATTTTATTAACTGTCATATTTACATGCTCACAGAAAGTTAGTTTATTATCAAGAATTATCCCTAAAAATTTACCACTGGACTTCTGATCCAGAGTGTGATTTCCTATAGAAACCCTTATGTTATCAGGAACTCTACGTAGAGAAAAGATTATGAAGTATGTCTTTCTTTCATTTAAGGTTAACTTATTTGCTAGTAGCCAGTTTTTTACACGAGTTAAATCATTGGTTAGTGTATCACAGAGGGAGTAGATATTTTTATGTCTAAAGTGAAGCGTAGTGTCATCGGCAAAGAGTATGGAGCTTAACCTACCTACTGATCGAGGTAGATCATTGATATAGGCGAGGAAAAATAACGGTCCTAGGACTGATCCCTGGGGAACACCTATTTTGACATCCATAACCTCTGAGAGATGGCCATCGAGGGTCACAAATTGTTTACGACTCGTTAAGTAGGATTTTAGTAAGAGTAACGCATTTCCACGTATTCCATAATGTTCGAGCTTTTTAAGCAGCACATCATGAGACACTGTGTCAAAGGCTTTACTCAAATCTAAAAAGACCGCACCAAGGTATTCATTTTTATTCATCGCATTGTAGATATTTTCAAGAAGGTCATTTACAGCATCACTTGTACTAATGCCACGCAGAAAGCCATACTGACAGGAAGAAAAGATATTACATCTAGTAAAGAAAGAGTAGAGTCGATTGTACAATAATTTTTCAAAAATTTTATTCAATAAGGGAAGGCAACTTATTGGTCTATAGTTATTGACATCCGATTTATCACCAGACTTATGTAGCACAGTAACGCATGCTATTTTAAAAATGTCAGGATAAATGCCAGAGGCAATACAACGGTTGAACAATAAGGATATAGGAAAGGCAAGTAAACTAGCATTATTCTTATATAGTTTAGTTGGGGGAGAATGAATATTTGCTTTTTTGTTCTTTAGTCTTTTTATAATGTTGATTACTTCAAGTGGAGAAGATGGGGTCAAATAAATAGAGTGCTGATTTGAAGGAGGCAAATAGGAATGAAAATCTAACTGATTATTTTGAGGCAGGGCATCTCGGAGAGTAATGCCAATTGTAGAGAAATGAAGATTAAAAGCATTTGCAATCTGTTGGCTGTCAGTAATAGTTTCGCCGTTACGACCAATGAGTTTTCTTAGCGAAGTGCGCTTTTTCTTTCCAGGCCTAAGGGACGAATTTATGAGATCCCAGGATTTTTTAGCATCATTTCGGAGTTGATCAAAAGTACTATCAAAATATTTTTTCTTTGCCACGCGAATTAATGTAAGCAACATATTACAATAGTTTCTATAGCGTTGGGCACTATAAGCACCCAATTTCATTCTTCGATATAAATTATGTTTAATGTTAATTGATTTCAGTAGCCCTTTGGAGAGCCACTTATTCACCAATCTTTTAACACTTACATATTTTGTTTTTAAAGGAAAGCATTCATTGAAAAAGCTGTCTATTTCATCCGTAAAAGAGGCCGCCCCCAGGTGAGGATCTAATGAGGCTTGACCATATTCGGTCCAGTCTTTCCCCCTCAGGAGTTCCGTGAATTTCCTGTCATTCACTTCGCTCATATCTCTGAATTGAATTTTTATTTTGTTGTCTACGTTGTTTAATATAGGCATTAATAGACTACAGAAAATTGGGAAATGATCTGTGATATCTGCTAAGAATATCCCACTATTACCAACAAGATTATTATTTGCCCAAATATGGTCGATACAAGACAGCGAGTCATTCGAGCCGACTCTTGTTGGTCTAGTTATTGACGGGCGAAAGTCAAAAGATCGCATTGTGTTAATCAGTCTGCGGGTGGTCTCGCTCTCCCCTTCCCTCATTAAGCAGATGTTAAAGTCCCCAGCGACAATTGTATTCATAGGGGAGATACCTGGATTTCTTAGCACCTCCTCTAACGAGTCGAAAAACATATTTCCGTTACCTCCTGGACGTCTGTAGATACCTAAGATTACTGTTTTATGAGGCGAGTTTGGTATAGAAACCGTTACACCGACACTTTCAAAATTATCATTAGAAATGTTGAAGAAGTCATCAAGAGGTTGAAAATCAATAGAGTCTTTAACGAAAATGCTCACACCGCCGCCCCTCCGACCTTCCCGATAATTGTGACACGCATTATACCCAGGAAGATAATTCATGCAGTGAGTTTCTTCCTTAGCCCATGTTTCGGTCAATACAATGATATCAAAATCATGGTTGCAGTTATTTAAGTAGCCAATAAATTCGTCATGGTTTTTCTTGAAACTTCGAATATTAAAACTTATTAATGAAAGGCATTGCCGCATATGATTAGGGAGAGAATCATTAAATGTGTCAGTAGTGTAATATTTACAGGAAAACAGATCAGATGTGTTCACAAAATCAATAAAGTTTTCATCAGGATCAATGTGATATACAGGATTTGTGTTCATGAGACGTAACCACAGTTAAAATTAGTAATCAATAGTTTAGTAACAATATGCTTAGAAATACAAAAAAATGAAAATATTTCGTTACGGTGAAAACTGGAAATAGTTGTAAAAAATATAAACAAGGAAATAATTGTTGTAATTACAATACAGAAATAGGAATAATAAAAATATTAACAAAAATAGTAGTAATAAAAAAAGGAGAAAAAAAAAAAATAATAATGATATTAATATCAGTAAAAGTAAAAATGGTAAATTTGATAATAGTAATGATATTACTAACAATAGTGGAAATGGCAGTGTTAAAAGAGGCAGGAACCAAGCACTATTGAGGAGCTTTTTGGAAGAGGAAGGCAAGATTCATGATCTGCTACAAAGATACCTTTGCTGGAGATACATCGCCTTCTATAACCCCAATTGCTAAAATGGCCCACTTCAAACTATCAGTGGATTGCAAAGACATCACTCTCAAAGGTAACCGAGGGACTCCCATTCGGACGTTTCAAGTCTCCATTCAAGACGTATGGCGACTTCACAAAATGAACGTAATTCTGAAGGAGCAGCTGACAGAAGCACAGCCAAGCCTCATGTCTCACAGAACCACACAATTAGCTAATCAGGATACCACTCTGCTTGGGGCAACTAGGGTCATTCCAAACTCTGAGGAGATCAACACTAACAATTCATAGATTCTGGCAGAAAGGAGAAAATGCTCATGCTCTTCGGCAAATTCAAAGTTGACAAAAGTCCCAATTAATTGGGTTTGGCAACCGAGCTCATCAACATATTTCTTAAACTTAGAATTCCCCTATCTTAACCCAACAGGAATCCTCAACCACTGAGCAGTGCTACTTCAGATTTCACTGAGAAGCCTTTGACGCATTTCGGAAATAACGAGGGAGAGAGAGAGATCAAGAACTGCCAAGCCTTGTAATTTTGGTTTAATCAAAGTTACCTTCTTGAGATTGCAGAGAATAGCATCTAAAAAATATCCAACAAGCAAACACTGTGTCAGACAAAGTGAAGGAGTTCCTGGTCACTAAGAGGCATTGACCAAGAAACTTACGAATTTTGTTGATGATGTCGAGTTGTGGCAGACAACTCTGTACTACTTTATAACATTCTGACAGGAGCCACAAACAACATGCAATTGCTGGTAGGTGTAAAGTATTGTGAAAAATTATGATTTTGAGTACAGTATTCACCAGGTAGTAAGTGTAGGCTCCATTAACCAGAAAAATCCAACATGCACATGTACCCTAGAATCGCAGTAGTGTATTCTCAAAAGTAAACGTTGATATGCTCAAATGGCTAGAATGGGAGGAACTTTAATTCAGCAACTTTAAGAAAGGTAGAAAAAATTCAGAAGTGTTGGTTTACATATCAATTATTTTTATATTTTCCTTCTAGAAAAATTACAATCAAGAACTTGGCTATTCAGTAATAAGAGGCATCAGTCACTGTTTACATTCAGAATTCTCAAATGTTGGGTAGTACAGTAATTCTAGAAGCTGCAAAAATTTACAGTTTATCCTTATGTATTGAGAAGTCGAATAAAGAAAAGGGTTTTGGGGAATAGACCCCAATCAAATGTTTATATCAACAGGAATTTGTTTGTGTTATACAAACTGTGGTTAGGTATACTTTATTTTGGCAAGCAACATTGCTTCTAATATCTCTGTTCCCAGTACCCGTACTGTACTTATTTTCCTGACATCTATAACAAACATACAGTACTGTATCCTATTCCCTTTACTCCCACTAGTGATTAAAACTGGTTAGGTAGTTTTAAACAATCTTCTTACTACTGATTTCTTTCATGTAACTTTTACTTAAAACTTAAGTACATGTTTGCCCCCTCAATATGAGCTTACTAGTTGGATGGAAGGGACTGAAGTGTTTGAAGATCGACACCACAAATCCCTATGTTAATCTACATTGCAATCATGTACAGAATAAAAACTATTCATTGTTCTATAATGAAGGGAAATCATTTCACAAGGTACTCTTAAAGCTTCAAGAAGGCTATTTATCAATGTATTGTACTGTGTTCGGCAGTCATCAAAAGCCGAAGCATAGACCAGAAGCATTTATTTGATAAATCACTTGTGTTTACCTACGGCAGCCCTCTATACCTAACCGCCCATTTAATTCTACCTTCCCAACCTCTTAGGCACTATCATCGCTATTCCTGTCCGGCACCCCACACACAAGAATGAAAGTCTCTTGGAATGTAATTTTTGCAACCAGGATGCAGCTACAGCATTAGTGTTTGTCTATATATTAAACCAAGTGATTAATTAGTTAGCACTACAGTGATTGATTATATTCATATTGAACTAAGTGATTGATTAGTTAATCCAAACCAAACAGCCACATAACATATCACTTTTCAGAAGAGGAGCAAAACGTTTAATTGTGAGAGAGCCATAGCAGAGAGGACCAATTGAAAGAAGTTAATGCATAATTGGTAATTTAAAAGTCCACTCAAACGACAGCCTACGTAACCAACGTGCACAGAGCAATAGGTAATTCTTGCCTGCTAAACTGCAAGCAAAGCGAGCCACGGTGGAGTTCAGCAAATAGTGCTGTGGATGAACTAGGCAAGGATGGTGAGACACCACTAAGAATAATTTCTTAGAATAGGGGATGGAAAATCTCATTTTCTGGGAGAGAAAAGCCTTGACTATCATTCTACAAAGGTTTAAACTTGGCCACAACAGGAGGAAGGACAGCTTTTAAGATTAGGTAATGAGGGTGTACCTTAAGTACAAAAATCCAAATTCCCTACCCCTTTCATACATTGATGGGTAATAGTTTACAACAACACGCTCTCCATTTACTCCAATATAATGTAATCCCGCAGTTCTCACCTTCTTGCACAGTAATTAGGTGGTTATTTAAATTCTGGGAGAGCAATAATAAGCAAAATATGTTTAAGAGGGGGGAAGGGGTTATAGAAAAAAATAGCTCGGTTTCCTCACTAAACGACTTGGAACTGACATGTCAACATCGTCAACCAAACAGAATTCGTGATGCCAGCGTACATTTTATATACTGTATATTCAATTATTTTATGGACACTTTTGAGTAATTAATCCACTTTTAATTAAGTATAATTTGAATATAGTATATAAAATGTACGCTGGCATCACGAACTTCTGTTTATGTACGCTGGCATCACGAATTCTGTTTGGTTGACGATGTTGACATGTCAGTTCCAAGTCGTTTAGTGAAGAAACCGAGCTATTTTCTTTATATATCCCCTTCCCCCCTCTTCAACATGTCTTGCTAATTATTGCTTTCCCGGAATTTAAATAACCACCTAATTACTGTGCAAGAAGGTAAGAACTGCAGGATTACATTATATTGGAGTAAATGGAGAACGTGGTGTTGTAAACTATTACCCATTGATGTTCTTAGTTGCCATAGAAAACAGGAACGTAATAAGACCATAAAACCAGTCCACAAGATCTAATCGACTTTTCACGTTAATTACTCATGATCTGTTCTTCGGAGATCCAAGGCAAGACTAAAACTCAAATATGTCAGAATAAATTTGACTTATAAATGAACCTACCTAGGTTGTTAGAAGCTCTAAATTACAGGGTATGGACTTTAAATTCTAGAGGCTTATCCAAAATTGCATAGAATAAAATTAACATTTGTACCGAAAATGCCACTTCCTGAGTGGGGTCTGATAGTCTGACAGTTCAAAAATAAGATGCACAGGCAATTCTAAATTTCAGTATGACATGCACAGCACACAAATTGTTAAGCTAAGCGATTTACAGGATAAATTAAATAACATTTCAGGGTGCATTTATGATGGCAAACTAAGAATACGAAGTGTTAAACCCAGCATTAGTTAAGTAGGTAAGGGCACTGCTTGTAGGTTAGCTTAGAGGGGAGTTTAGGTTAGTTGTCCACATTTCATGCTCGCAAGAGGAACTGGCCGCTGATATACAGAGGCTCCAACATTTCAAAGCACATCAACACAGCTAATAAATCATCGGACTAGAATTACAGACTCACGGATAGATTTAGGGCGTGGACCAAGTTTCAAACTACCATATCTTCAAGTGTTTGAGATATTTATGAGAATTTATACAACTATAGGCTACAGTTGGGAATTTATGCCATCCTAAAAAGTAGTTGGGGTGTATGTATGATAGCGGCCACCTGTGCGTTTGATTATGGCTAACAGAATACGGCAGTGCAAGAAGGGTCGCAGGGAAGCGTTAGTAGGTAGGTAAGGATACAGCTTGTAGGTTAGGTTGGGAGGGAAAGTTTAGGTTAGTTGGTTTATTTTTAATAAATATGAGAGGAACTGGCTGCGGATATACAAAGGCTCCATATAGTTTTCATGAACAAACTCATACTAGTATATTTCAGACTACCTGAAAATACAGCTGAAACAAAGCAAGCACAGCTCTGCCCTATTACTAATATTCGGTTTTAAAGTTCCAGGGCAGAATCTCACCTATGTTAAAGGTCATTTAGTTTCTTCCCTAAACGACACAATTTTTCAAATCTACTGAGCAGCAAACCATTCAGACAAACGGTCTAGAAAAGGATGAAGTCGGCATTATTGCATAAAGATAAAGCAAACACAGTTTTCCCGCTATAGTGGGATCATAGCCTACCGGCATTAGGCTTTACGGAATAACTTATACTGTGTGCATACCTGGCTATGGAATAGTAAAAGTTTAGAGGAAAATAACTAATAATCCCTAGTTATACATATGAATATGATGACAACACACTTTCCGAGTGACCCTGAGTTAAGGTAGTTTTAACCGGCACACTAAGGTTCACTTCTTAAGGCTTAAGGTAGTCTAACGCCGTTAATAAGAAACAATTGTGAAGAAAATAAACTAAAACTAAATTAAAAATAAGCTACGTCCTATATCACAAAGGACAAATGTAAAGTTACACCACGTTTAATTCCTTTGAAAACAACATTAGTTTTAGCAAGGATCTTTATAAACGAGTTTGAAGTATATCAAACTAGAAAAAATTGATAAAAGCACATTTCTACAATTTCCAGAAATTCACGGTGTGAATATTGTTCCATTCCACCCAGTCAAATCATACTCAATGTGTACTTAAAAATGTTGGCAAAGAGCGCCAATCGCCATCTTCTTTGTTGGACGGGATTTTCACATCAAGGGCAAAGATAATTTTCGAAATATCTGATAAAGTAAGAAATTTCTCAAATATATTTTGATGCAAGAACATTGTACGTAAAATATTCTACAATTTGCGAACCCAGAACACCGAAATACAATAGGATTATATCGTTAGAACACGATAAAATGTGATTACTTACAAGAGTCGTACGGACTAGAATCCCGTCAATGAGTTAAGGTGGCGGCAATAGAAGACTCCGCTATGGACGTTCGTTGCTAGAACCGCCAAATTCAAATTTTTATTTTAAATTATTCCTTTTAAAAAATATATGGATTATCAGTAACTTTTTTAATAATTACTGTCATAAATTATATATTTTTTTATTTTGTGGTTTTCAGGTGTAGTGACATAATTAAAAGAAACTTCATGAGGGTTCGAATTCTAGATTCTTCCTGTATGACGTCATAAGAAACACGCGATCTCCATGGAATAGACAATCAGTATAAAGTAAATTCTTGATCATTGTTAAACATATATTTTCTGTTTCAGAAAATTTTATAACATATTGTTACCAAAACATGGTAATCAATTATCATGCAGTGAAATAGTTCAGCTGGTATGGCTTTGTTTACATCACGTGACGAGTAGGTGAGTAATCTTTTTTATGGCAAAATTCTTTATGCTGGTCGAAAACTTAGTTGTAACCAGTACAGCAGAATCTCTTTAAAACGTACTATTATCAAATGCAACACCTTCTTATGTAAAAAATTAACAATCATAAGACAACTAAAAATGTTTCTTAAAGGATAACCCGCAGCTTAAAGGTAATTCAATACCGTAAAATTCGTATGCAATTTCCGTTTACCTTTATTATTTCAATAAAATGAAACAACACATGATTTCCATTGAATTTGGATGAAAATGTATGTTGCGGTTTACATTAGATGCTTCTACGGAATCTGATTATGATGAGCGACGTCTAGGCCTACCCAAGGCCTTGGCCCTACCTTTCATTTCACGTCAATAAACTTTATTAAATTGTAACTTACTGAAGTCGAAATTGTTCTCGTCTTATATATATATATATATATATATATATATATATATATATATATATATATATATATATATATATATATATATATATATATATATATATATATATATATATATATAACAAAGTAAAATTGTCTGATGCGTACAAGTAAAACCAGTTTAACTTCATCATTTAAGACTTAGACCATTCACATATAGTTCTCAGATAACGTAGTTACACAATGCATCCTACTCTTCACGGTCCTGGCCTTATTCATTCTCAGAACCATGGGTTAGTCGAAGCACAAATTTCTCGGTATTTTCTTTTCCATCAGTGCACTAGACTAGGTTGTCTATCTCTTATATGATCTAAGTCTCTTTGAAAACGAGCCATTATTATTATTATTATTATTATTATTATTATTATTATTATTATTACTATTATTATTATTGCTGTTGTTGTTGTTGTTGTTAGCTTATGTATAACCCTAGTTAGAAAACCAGTAGGTTATAAGCCCAAGGGGGCCAACATGGAAAAATAGCCTAGTGAGGAAAGGAAGTAAGGAAATATATATATATATATATATATATATATATATATATATATATATATATATATATATATATATATATATATATATATATATATATATAGATAGATAGATAGATAGATAGATAGATAGATTGATAGATAGATAAATGAGAAGTAATGAATAAAATCATAGTAGAAAATATCTTAGAATTAGTAACAGCTATGAAATAGATATGCCATATATAAACTATGAAGACAGACTTATATCAGCCACTTAAACAAAAATCATTCCCTGTAAGTTTGGGTACAATGTTCCAAGGATGGGCATAATGATTTGTTTATGATCTCAAATTAAAGATGTTTTCTGATAAATATTTATATATAACAACACTTTGGTAGGCTTATTCTTTTGTTCAGCCAATACAAAAATTATCTTTCGGATATATCGTTAAAGACAAACTTCTTTCAATATGTAGGACTAAATGTCATAACAAACGCATGGCAACTAAAAATCATTTTCAGAAACTACTCAAATGTAGCAGACAACGAACTATAAAATGGATGCGCTGTACAATACCTTGTAAAAATTACTTAAAGTAGTAGGGACGTCCTTTTGAACCATAAGTAAAAATTTCAGCACTAAAATTCATCAAATAAAAACAGACAGGATACTCTTCATTATTATGGCTACTGCTGCTGACTTGTTCAACTCGAGAAAAAAATCCTCTTTGGACACGATCTGACCTTGAATGTGCATTGAAAGCCTCTTGAGAAGGAATTAAGGAGCAAACAACGATAAATAACAATAACAGAAGGATAAAATATAATAAAAATAGCATTCCAATAATCATGAAAAAACTACATTACAATCAGAAAGATTAGGGCAATGGTACAGTAATTGAAGTGGCATTTTAGTTTTATAAGAACTTCGATATCAGTATTTACGTATAGGACAAATACAATTGATTGGATGCGTCGTACAGATATAGTTAGTTATTGAGGAGTTCTTAGGTTATACAATTTTTCACTCACTCTTGTTACATACAAACTGTGATCATGTAGGGAGCAAGTTGTAGGGCTTCCACAATATTGGTGACCAAATATTTCTTCATCTCCTCTTACGCTTAGTGACGCAAAGGGCATCGGTTAGATTTCGCCAGTCGTGTCTCTCTTAAGCATTTTTTTTAATACTTCTCCATTCATCATCTATTTCACGCTTCATAGTCATCAGCCATGTAGGCCTGGGTCTTTCAACTCTTCTAGTGCCTTGTGGAGCCCAGCTGAACATTTGGTGAATTAATCCCTCTTGGGGAGTGCGAAGAGCATACCTAAACCATCTCCATCTACCCCTCATCATGATCTCATCCTCATATGGCACTCGAGTAATCTCTCTTATAGTTTCATTTCTAATACTGTCCTGTCATTTAACTTCCAATATTCTTCCGAGGGCTTTGTTCTCAAATCTACTAAATCTATTGGAAATTGTTTCATTGTCATATCATGAGTCATGTCCATATAGCAACACCAATCTCAATAAACTGATATATAGTCGGATTTTTATATGTAATTTCAGGCGATTTGATAAAATTTTATCTAACCTAGTCATTGTCTAATTTGCCTTTTTCAATCTTTCACTAAACTCTAATTCTAAAGACCCTGTATTTTAGGTCATAGTTCCTAAATATTTAAATAATTCTACATCATCAATCCTTTCTCTTTCCAATGATATTTTATCTTCCATTGCATACTCCGTTCTCATCATCTAACAAGGACAGCATCATCCTCATAATCTAGGTCTGCTAAATTTCTATCACCAATCCAGTCCCTTCTCCAACATCTCCGACTGTTCTACGCGTTACAAAATCCATGAAGAGAATAAACAACATAGGTGACACCAGATTCCCTTTGAGTATTCCCCTGTTCACTAGAAATTCATTTGATAAGACTCCATTAACATTAACTTTACACTTGCTATGCTCATGGACAGACTTAATCAAATTTACATATTTAAGAGGAATTCCATAATGATGAAGGACTCTACACAAAATTGGCCGGGACACACTATCAAAGGCTTTTTCATAGTCCACAAATGCCATCAAAAGTGAATTTCTATAGTCTACGCATTGCTGTACAATATGTCTCAAAATGAGAATTTGGCCGGTGCAACTTCTACCTTTTCAAAATCCTACTTGTTCATCTCTCAGCTTTTCATCAATCTTTTTCTCCAGTCTCTTTAGTATAAGCATACTATATATTTTCATAACAACTGACGTAAGTGTTATGCCTCTGTAATTATTGCAATCAGTCAGGTCTTTTTTTTTTTTTTTTTCTTGCCATTTTCACTAACAGTATCCTCTAGGCAGTTATTCTATCTTAAGGAGGGGCTTTCCATCTCTTTATTGTTTGGAGGATAGCTTCGACTTCAAACACACTGAATTCATTCATGGGCACATCAAGGTCTTCATCAGCTTCAGGTATATCAATCAAATTATTCCCTTCATATAGCCTATTCATGACCTCACTAAAGTGTTCCATCCAACGTTTTCTTTCTTCATCTTCTGTTGTTGTGATAGATTCATCTCTCGTTTTGATAGGTATATGGTTCTTCTTTACCCCAGTCGAGATTTCATTAATAACTCTATGAGCATTTCTTACACCCTAGGCACTCCCTAAATTCATAGCTTTGTCAGCGTCATCTGCTTTACTGTCAAAATATTCTCTCCAGTCATTCCTGGATTTTCTTTTGACCTCTCTATCAATACTGGATACTTAGCATGCTCTACCTTGTAAGTTTCATTACTTCCTCGAAAACTTTTAGCAATCAATTTCTGCCATTGTCTTCTTTTTATAGTATCCCAAGTATCATTTGATATCCATGGCTTTCTCCTTGTAGCTGCGTGTCCCAAGACTTCGCTACCAACTGACTGGTATATGTTCTTAATATCACACCATTCTTCATTAATTGTCTGCTCTTAATCTCTTAAGGTCTTTAAGACTGCGAATTGATTCCTACATTCAATTACAAAGGTTTCTCCGTGCTCTTCCTCTAAAAGCTTAGGTGTATCAAACCTAGGTATTCTATCTACATATCTGTTGGGTACTTTCAGTTTTAATATCAGTGTGGCAATGAGAAGCTGGTAATTACTACCAATATCTGCACCTCTTTAGCTTCTTACATTTCTCAGAGTCCTCCTTCTCTCTTCATTAATGGCAATATGATCTATTTGATTTTTGTAATTGCCACATGGTGAAGTCCATGTATACTTGTGGATGTTCTTGTTTTGAAAAAGAGTACCTCAAATGACAAGATTGTTTGCTGAACAAAAACTTATGAAATGTGCTCCATTTTTATTTGCAACTTCGTCAAGACCCTCGACACCCATCATATTCTCCATCCCTTGATTATTTCTTCCAACTTTAGCATTGAAGTCGCCAATCACAATTTTCATATCTCTCTCCGGGATCTCATCTATTACACTCTGCAGTCCTCCATAGTATTCATCTTTCCTTTCTTCAGGGGAATCATATTTTGGGGCATAGCAAACTATAACACTCATATTTCACTGCTTTGATTTGAACTTTGCCAGTAACAATCTACTATTTACTCGGTTAATGCCTTTTCTGCTCTTGGTGTCATCATTCCTACCCCTTCTCTTCCAAGTCCATCTGATCTTCCTGAGTAGATATATATATTGCCTTGGTCTAAAGTTTCCTTACCAATCCCTTACAACGTGTTTCACTTAGGGCTAAGATATCCAAACTATATTTCATAAATTCACTCTCCACTTGCTGTAACTTCCCAATCTGATTCATGGTTTTAACATTCCAATTATCTATTTTCAATTTTTCTTTAGTATCTATAAACTGGGAGATTCCTAGCACCCCGCTATGCCTGGGACTGGGAGCCATTCTTTCATCTTCTCTTTCCATGACTGACTAAATCCATAAAGGATTCATTGGCTAGATACATCAAAGGATAGCCAGTTCCTTGTGATGCGCAGTGCCTATCTAAACTAAGGCAAGTGACTCCTGCCGGTCCTTACTAATTCTAGTAAGATCAATCGTCAGGCACCAAGGAGTAAAAAAAGCTCTTCCTTCTTATCTATTTTCAAACATGATCTGGGACTACTCGGATCATGCTCCGCTAAATAGCATCGTGATAGACCACCACCTTGTCACTGGTGATTCATGTAAACTTAATTTATTCTGTCATTTGATTATGAAAATACCCCCGACGGTTTATTGCGTTTTGATATAAATCAGTGGATGGATGTTTATGATGACTATTCAAATGGATTTATAGGACATATCATATTTCAATATCTTTTATCAACAACGAGTCTTAGATTACTATTGCTCTTTTTCATTCAAATTGGTTGAATCTTATTTTCCTGCAACATGATATTTTCATTACTTTTATATAATCTACAAGTAGAGGAAATATTAGGATAGAATTTGCATTTATGAATTAGTTAGAAAATAAAAACAAATACATGAGAAAATTAAAAAATAAAAAGGAATTTATGTAGGTTAGCTATTGTTTGAACAATGTTTTTGAGTCATAATCAGTGGGGCTGTTGATACAGTATTGTAACTTTTATGCTATACATCATATGCTACTGCTTCTGACTGAGTTTAATAAGGAATCATAACTGAAGAACTCAGTTAGACTATAGTATGGAAGGGACTGAGTTCATCCAAAAAATCTTTAACATGACCAGCCCACAAGCTTCATGATTGATCACCACTTTCTCATAACTGATTCGTATACTGTAAACGTGATGATAATAAAACAGATAATCGATAATAACGATATTTTAATAGTGACCCATGCGGCTGGCGTGCGCAGTGCTTCCATGTACTGCTTGTCAGAACAGGCTGAATATGTATGCTGAAGGTAATAATTTGTTCCCTGGTTTTGTAATATCTGGTATTCCACAGGATAGTATACTGTGTCCATTACTTTTCATATTATATACGCATGATATGTGATTTGGCCTTGAGAAGTTCGTTGTATATGTAGGCAATGCTACTCTCTTTGTATAAATTTTATGACCTAAATATAGAACTCTGGTTGATGATTTCCCCAATAGAGATGTAGTGATAATTAATGCATGGTGCAAATTATGATGGGTGACGTTGAACGGTAACAGAACTCAAAGTATGGTAGTAAATATGTTAAGGAAAGTGGCTCCTGGGCATCTGAATATTATCACCGACGATTTCTTTCATTTATTCATCTCATTAAACAAATTTGGTGTAATTCGTGAAGGAAGAATTACTTTTGAGAAATTCATTCGCTCTGTTTCTTCTTGAATTGCACAAAAGATTGGCATATTGAGAGTCTTCTAAGATCTTTGGTGATCAGTCTATCCTGGGGAAATGTTTTAATCCTTTAATTTTACCAGATTTTGAATGATGTTTTATCAATTTATTTGTCCCTGATCTATATAACAATCTCTGGCCCCGCCGCCTTGTTAGGTCTTTGTGCATGCAGCATAAGACATTTCATAATTCTGGCCATCATTTGCTTTCAGACCTTCCCAGATTAAGCCATCCAGTGCTTAGTCTACTAGGTATGCTGTTAATTTTAGTAGTCATGCTTTTTCCATCATATTGTTCAACAATATTCATTATTCTCGATGTTTTATTCCGACTGTGATCCAGGTTGTGGATTTAATTTTCTAATGAACGAAATTTCAGAAGTTTAAACTTGTTGCAAATAATTTTATGCATACCAGGTTAACATAAGTCTCGTTTCTATTGAACGTTGTTACGGATATAAATTTTATCATTTACTATATCTTATTTATGGTTTATTCGTTACTTCTTTATTTCCTTTCTTCACTGGGGTGTTTTCTCTGTTGGAGCCCTTAGGCTTGTAGCATTCTGCCTCTCCAAGTAGGGTTGGGGCATGGTTAATAATAATAATAATAATAATAATAATAATAATAATAATAATAATAATAATAATAATAATAATAATAATAATAACAATGATATATTTTTACAGTTTACGTACCCCTGTAAATTGTAATCTACATCACGAAATATCCAACCTAATGGTGGTTAACGTGTTACTGTCACAAGTTTTATATATATCATCATTCATCATTTCAGCCTTTATAAGTCCTTTGTTGGACGTAGGCCTTCCCCAGGTTCCTCCACAGACTTCTATCCCAAGCTATTCTGTGCCACTGTTGCTTATGTTGGTCTAAGTCATCTCGCCAGCGGGTTTTTTGTCTTCCTCGGTTACTTGTGTATCCTCGGGGTGTCCAGAAGGTTGTTCGTGATGTCCATCTGTTGTCTGTCATCCTGGCAATGTGCCCCGCCCAGTTCCATTTGAGCTTGCTAATGGTTTCAAGGATATCCATTACTTTAGTTTTTTGACGTATCCATTTAGCTGTTTTTCTATCCTTCCATGTTAGATTTAGCATAATTCTCTCATGTGTCCTCTGCATTGTTCGTAATTTAAGGGAAAGCTTTTTTGTTAGATTCCAAGTTTGGGCCCCATAGGTGATAGTGGGGAGGATACACTGATCATAGACTTTCCTTTTTAAGATGATAAGAATCTTCTTATTTTTTAACACTGTACTGGCTCTTCCAAACGCTTGCCAACCGAGGGTTATTCTTCTTTTTATTTTGCTCTCTTTACAGGCGTCATGTAGAGAGATTCGTTGTTGTCCTAGGTAGATGTAGTGGTCCACTTCCTCAATTTGTTGGTTTTCAATTTCAAGTATGTCATCTGCATTTTCAGCATATTTATTGCTCATGACTTTGGTCTTTTGGAAGTTCATGTGGAGGACAATTGATTTGCTTGCTTCATTTAGCTCGGTGAGCATATGTTGAAGCTTTTCTTTGGTGTGAGCAATGATAATGATGTCATCAGCAAATCTTAGGTGACTTAGATATTCTCCATCTATTTTTATTCCTTTTTCTTGCCGGTTGAGTTGTCGGAAAGCTCTCTCCAGGCAGGCAGTAAACAGTTTGGCTGAGCTAGTGTCACCTTGTCTGACTCCTCTCTTGAGTTGGAATGGTTCAGTCCTTGTGGAGGCGAATAAATGATGTTGCATGGTCATAGATGTGACAGAGTACATTAATGTAAACTGAGTCAACTCCCTGTTCTTCCAGCGCTGACATGACCTCCTCAGTTTCAACAGAGTCAAATTCTTTGGTGTAATCTACAAGTGCTACTACTAGTGGTATCTTATATTCATTTGTTTTCTCAATGATTTGGTTTACTGTTTGTAGATGGTCAATTGTGGAATAGCCTCTTCTAAAGCCTGCTTGTTCCCTTGGCTGATTTTCATCAAGCTTTCCTACAATTCGGTTGGTGATAACTTTGGTGAAAATTTTATAAATAACATTAAGGAGGCTGATTGGCCGTTGGTTGTTCATGTCCCTGGGGTCGCCTTTTTTGTAGAGTAGAATGAGGATAGCTTTTATATATATATACATATATATATATATATATATATATATATATATATATATATATATATATATATATACAGTATATATGTATATATATACTGTATAATATATATATATATATGTATATATATATACATATAATATACGTACTGTATATATATATATATATATATATATATATATATATATATATATATATATATATATGTATATATACTGTATGATATATATATATATATATATATATATATATATATACATATATATATTTATACATATATACTGTATAATATATATATATATATATATATATATATATATATATATATATATATATATATATATATGTATATATACTGTATAATGTATATATATATATATATATATATATATATATATATATATATATATATATATATATATGTGTGTGTGTGTGTGTGTGTGTATACTGTATAACACACACACACATATATATATACATATATATATATATATATATATATATATATATATATATATATATATATATATATATATACAAAAAATGTAAGGCAAACGCATATAGCAACTATTCAGTCCATCAGTATATTTGATTGTCTCTTCTGGTGATATGAGTCCTATTCCAAGTAAGAATGTTTGAATGGAAGAAAATGACCGATGGACAAAAATTATTAATAGCTATCTATTTTTCTAGTATACACAGTTACACATATATTATTGCAACAGACAAAGTTGAAGTGAGAAGACGATAACCCTGTTTAGAAACATCTGAATAGAGGCTCTGGTATATGAAAATGAAGTAATGTTCCTTTGTAATAACAGGTGTAGAGTAGAAAAATGCTATAAGCAACTGCCGCATTTTTTAAGAACCAATGAGACCAGGTGCTATAAATTTTCCATAAAACAAGAAATTGATAGAATTTATCAGAGATATCCATATTCCTTATTTTGCTAAGTTTTCAAAAGGTAAAGATCCTTATAGTCGTCTGAATAAAATTGGTGCCGTGATATGCAAGTCATCGTTTTGAAAGTCATATTTACTTTTCAATTCAACGGACGATTTTGACAAAGACGAGAAAAACGGTATTATAGTAAAACCCTAAGACTTGAATTTTTTTTTCACATATATTAAAGAACTTTCTCGCACACAACATAGCTGGTTTACGGTATGAAAGAAGCAAGATGATTTTAGTTTTCTTTTATCAGAATATAAAGTTTTTAATCCTTAAAATGGTGTCTATCCGAATGTTCAATGTCTCTACCATATATTTAGGTATTAATTCTCTCTCGAAAGACGAAAAAGATCGGTAAATTATTATTATTATTATTATTATTATTATTATTATTATTATTATTATTATTATTATTATTATTATTATTATTATTATTATTAGGGGAAGGTATCCACAATCATATTTCTGTAGAGAATATTAGAAATTAAAATACAAAGAGAACTTTAGAGAACTTGCTCGATTTTTCTTTTCCAATCAGAATACAAGCATAAAACTTGCAAAGTCAAGTTAGAAATCTAAACAATATTTACGTTTACTAAGTAAACAGGCAAATTATTCTTCCGGAGGATTCAGGGGACTCTATTGTTTTCAGAGGACAAACCTCCTGGACCGTCTGATTATTAGTTCTGCAGGTTGCACGTTCTGACGATTGGCTGCTTGGGTGCCTGCAACAGTGGTGGCTGTATGCAACGGGCGTTACCTGAGCGGGAAAAGGAGATGCAACTGCAGCATCAGATGTTGCTTGATAAGTGCCATCAGTATTTTGGGAATTAGGTTTAATAAAATTCCTGATAGAATGTCTTGATATTAAATCAGTAAATCTATCTTCTTGGATAAAAGTTTTATTTCTTTGCACTGAATGTTCGATATTTATAGCAACCTCTTCAACAGGTCTTCGAACACTTATATTATTACTTTTAGAAAGGATTTTGGAATAATCACAATTAATCCGGTGGTCTTTTTTCACATGCGATTCACTAATGCATTGTTTTCCATATATAAAATATAAGCCATTCTGTGTTATATAATTCTTATGGGACGTCCCCCACCACTTTACAATTGATATTCCTTATTATAATCCCCACAAATTATCTCAAAAAATACATTTTTGTTGGTGTTGTTTTGAGAATTATTGCGTTGGATGAGAAGGTTTTTAATTTTATTTTAATTGTAAATTTATCCATATTGGAACTAAAGGAAAGAGAAAGATAATATTTAGAAAACTTTCTATTAGGGTCCCTGGAAATATTAGTATGGTATATTATTATAGCTTTGTTGAATGTTTGATTAATGAAACATAGCGGAAAAGATAAGCTTTGAACAACTTTTTTTATATGAGTAAATTCAGTATCAATAAATCCAGTGTCACATATCTTATAAGTTTTCAAAGCAAAATTGAATAAGAATATTGGTCATAACTCCATTATTTTATGCCACGAAAAGAAATTAATATAGTTGCATCATTATTAACTGTCTATAGTTATAAACTGTAAATTTAAAATTAAAGTGTGTGTTCATGGTATATCATCACGTCTAGGAAAGGTAGGTAATTTGTTATCCAATTCAATCTCCGCTGTAGAATTTATCAAAATCACTGGGACTTCTCTCCAAAATAATGAAAACGTCATCAACGTATCGCAACCAAATTATCTTTTTCAAAGTGGAATTTATTGCTCAGGTGTTCGTTAACCAAGTGATTTTTAACATTTATGAAGCTAATATATCCTGTATAAATTTCTTAGAAAATAGTTACAAAGCTATGTATGTCCAAACTTACATCAGAACACAAAATCACTTGAGGATTTCCATTTAAGTAAATAATTTTAGTGGGAGGTATTACAGTGATTCATTATATTTCACCACACTTACTTCTGCTCAGGGGATAGCGTGAGTCCATCAAAATTCTATGGCTTCATAACGTTGCATAAGGGCATGTTGAGCCTAAAGATATCAAACAAATAAGCAATTGATTGCAAAAGAGACGGTTTAGTATCAGCTTCTGGATTTCAACAGAAAGGTTTAGTAAAGATTTTATCTGAACATCTATTCCAAGTAAGACCAAAAATGATAGCAGTTATAGAAGTGCGAACTTAATTATTTCATCATCATCATCATCTCCTCCTATACGCCTATTGACACAAAGGGGAGGTAGTGACAAAAATATGACTTAATTAATTATCAACATTTATTCAAATTTGCAGAAATGTGTTATTAATAACTACCTACTGAACATCTAATTTGTAAGGCTAGAATATCCCAATCAGGGTTATCATTTGCCCACAGTAATTCTCCATGATTATTCAAAGTTATAGCTCAATATCCATGTATCATCAGGAATAAATTGACATTTCTCTTCCAATCTGTTATCCTAGGATCCTTTAATGGCGGTAAAATCAATTATAATAAATATCATTAAGAGAGGCAGCATCTTATTTCTAAAAGCAGTTAAAGAAATTTACTTTATCAATGCTTTCATACCAGAAAAAAGTAGTTTGGGTTGATCATTCTCATCTTATGCCAGTATATAAAATCGTTTTTAAAGGTTAAAGATTAAAAAAATGTCAAATGTAAGATGCCAACATGATGCAGAAAGTTTATGCTTAAGGTTGTGAGACAAAAAGTTTATTCTTTTTACAGTTCTTTAAGATTAGACAAAAATACAATGTTACACTTAGTGGTATCCAGATCATGTTTGAAAATAGAAATGAGGAGAAGGAAAGACTTTTTGGTTACTCTATTTGCGCCTAGATAGTCGATGATTTTGTATGGGGTGATGTGAACCATGATTAATAGAGCGCTCGATTAATCCTGGTGTGAACGAGCACTTCAGATTTCAACTTGTACGTATTACCTCTGGCAATCACATTCTCCAATGCAAATTTCAAACAAGTTTTCCATGCTTGTAAAAAAGGTGAAGTCTAGAAAGCAGTTTAATTAACTGAATACTGTACAAGATAAGTCTTGGAATATTATTCATGCTTTAAAAACTACAAATCTTGTAGTAAAGATAAAAGCTACTAAGAATATTGATGATTATGCTGATAGAAGCCTGATAATCAATGGCGATGAAGTCACTGGCAGCATGGTGATGGATTGGTTTAAGGTGATGGACAAACTGTCTCTTCGGCTTTTACTCTTGATGCCTGGCGATTGATGTAACTGGAATTTGTATGGACCGGCAGGGGTCACTTGCCTTAGGTAGATAGGCACTGCGCATCACTAGGAACTGGCTATCCTTTGATGAACCTAGCCAATATTTCCTCTATGGATTTAGTCAGTCAATGTAAAGAGAAGAGGGCAGAATGGCCCCCAGTCCCCGGGCGTAGAGAGGTGCTAAGAATCTCCCGGTTTGTAAATACTAAAGAGAAATTGAAAATTGGATATTGGAATGTTAAAAGCATGAATCAGATTTGGAAGTTACAGCAAGTGGAGATTGAATTTAGGAAATACAATTTGGTTATCTTGGCCCTAAGGGAAACACGTTGTAAGGGGATTAGTAATGAAACTTTGGACAAGTGATATATATATATATCTTTTCAGGGAAAACAGATAGAGTTGGAAGAGAAGGGGTAGGAATGATGATGACACTAAGAGCAGAAAAGGCATTAACCGAGTAAATAGTAGATTGTTACTTGCAAAGTTCAAATCAATGCAGTTCAATATGAGTATTATAGTTTGCTATGCACTAACAAATGATTCCCCTGAAGAAAGGAAAGCTAAATAATATGAAGAACTGCAGAGTGAGTGTAATAGATGAGATCCCGGAGAGAGATATAAAAATTGTGATTGGCGACTTCAATGCTAAAGTTGGAAGAAATAATCAAGGGATAGAGAATGTGATGGGTGTCGAGGGTCTTGGCGAAGTTGCAAATGAAAATGAGGCACATTTCATAAGCTTCTGTTTAGCAAACAATCTTGTCATTGGAGGTACTCTTTTTTAGCACAAAAACATCCACAAATATACATGGACTTCACCGTGTGGTAATTAAAAAAATCAAATAGATCACATTGCCATTAATAAAGAGAGAAAGAGGACTCTGAGAAATGTAAGAAGCTATAGAGGTGGAGATATGGTAGTGATCACCAGCTCCTCATTACCACACTGTAATTAAAACTGAAAGCACCCACCAGAAAGGTAGATAGAATACCTAGGTTTGATACAAGTAAGCTTATGGAAGAAGAGCACAGAGAAACATTTGTAATTGAATGTAGGAATCGCTTTGCAGTCTTAGAGACTTTAAGAGACGAAGAGCAGACAATTAATGAAGAATGGTGTGATATTAAGAACATATACCAGTCAGTTGGTAATGAAGTCTTGGGGCACACAGCTACAAGGAGAAACCAACGGATATCAAATGATACGTGGGATACTATAAAAAGAAGAAAAAGACAGGAATTGATTGTTGAAAGTTTTCAAGGAAGTAATGAAAATTATAAAGTAGAGCAAGCTAAGTATTCTAGTATTGATAGTGAAGTCAAAAGGAAAGCCAGGAATGACTGGAGAGAATATTTAGACAGTAAAGCAGACGAGGCTGACAAAGCTATAAATTCAGGGACTGGCTATAGTGTAAGAATTGCTCATAGAATTATTAATGAAGTCTCTACTGGGGCAAAGAAGAAACATTTACCACTCACAAAGAGAGATGGATCCGTTATAACAAGAGAAGATGAAGAAAGACAGCGTTAGATGGAGCACTTTGGTGAGGTTATGAATAGAAGATATGAAGGGAATAATTTGATTGATATACCTGAAGGTGATGAAGACCTTGATGTGCCCATGAATGAATTTAGTGTGCTTGAAGTCGAAGCTTTCATTAAAAAACTCAAGAGATGGAGAGCCCCTGGATACGAGGGAATAACTGCTGAGATGATACCGGGCGAAAATGAAGTGATTCCCAGAATACTTACAAGATTTTTTTGTAGAATGGGGCATGAAGAGGTAAAACCTGATGAATGCGAGTTAGGAGTGTTGGTGAAAATGGCAAAAAAAAGGTGTTCTGACTGATTGCAATAATTACAGAGGCATAACACTTACGTCAGTTGTTATGAAAATATATAGTATGCTTATACTAAAGAGACTGGAGAGAAAGATTGATGAAAGGCTGAGAGATGAACAAGCAGGATTTCGAAAAGGTAGAAGTTGCACTGACCAAATTTTCATTTTAGAAGTTGCACTGACCAAATTTTCATTTTAAGACATGTTGTGCAGCAATACGTAGAGTATAGAAATCCCTTTTTGATGACATTTGTGGACTATGAAAAAGCCTTTGATAGTGTGCACCGGCCAATTTTGTGGAGAGTCGTGCATTATTAAGGAATTACTCTTAAATATGTGAATTTGATTAAGTTTGTTCATGAGTATAGCAAGTGCAAAGTTAATGTTATTGGAGTCTTATCAAATGAATTCCCAGTGAACAGCGGAGTACTCCAAGGGAATGTGTTGTCACCAATGTTGTTTATCCTCCTCATGGATTTTGTAATTCATAGAACAGTCGTCGATGGTGGAGAAGGATTGGATTGGATTGGTAATTGGAAAATAAGACTAAGATTATGGTGATGATGCGGTCCTTATTAGCAGAACACCACAGGATTTGTAATGCTTGCTTACCAGAATGCATGAGATATCACACGAGGTTGGGCTCAAGGTAAATAGAAGGAAGATAGAAATGATGAGAACAGAGCATGCAATGGAAGATGGAATATCATTGGAAGGAGAAAGGATTAAGGAGGTAGAATCATTTAAATATGTAGAAACTATGATCTCCAATACAGGGTCTTTAAAATTAGAGTTTAGTGAAAGATTGAAAAAAAGTCAGACAATGGCTAGGTTGAGTAAAATTTGGAAATCAAATTGCATGAAATTACATATAAAAACCAGGCTATACATCAGTTTAGTGACATGGGTGTTACTATATGAATATGAGTCATGGTATGGCAATGAAACAAAATACCAATAGATTTGGTAGATTTAAAAACGAAGCCCTGAGAAGGATATTGGGATTTAAATAGCAGGACAAGATTAGAAATGAAACTATAAGAGAGATTACTCGAATGCCATATGTGGATGATATTATGATGAGGGTTAGATGGAGATGGTTTGGGCATGCTCTTCGCACTCCGCAAGAGAGATTAGTTCACCAATCGTTCTTTTGGGCTCCACAAGGCACTAGAAGAGTTGGAAGACCCAGTCCTACATGGTTGAGGACTATGAAGCGTGAAGTACGAGATGATGATCGGAGAAGTATTGAATTAAATTTAAGCTCAATATAGAAACGACTGGAGAAATCTAACCGAGACCCTTTGCGGTAGCGGGCAAAGAAGATGATGATGAATACTCTCTCTCTCTCTCTCTCTCTCTCTCTCTCTCTCTCTCTCTCTCTCTCTCTCTCTCTCTCTCTCTCTCTCTCTCTCTCTCTCATATTATTATTATTATTATTATTATTATTATTATTATTATTATTACAGGCTAAGCTCTGACCTAGTTGGAAAAGCAGGATGCAATAAGCCCAAGGGCTCCAACAGGGAAAGATAGCCCAGTGAATAAAGTAAACAAGGAAATAAATAATTTACAAGAAAAGTAATGAACATCAAAATAAAATATCTTAAGAACAGTAACAACATTAAATTGGATCTTTTATATATAAACTATAAAAACTTTAAAAAAAAACAGGAAGATAAATAAGAAAAAACAGCGTGCCCTAGTGTACCCTCAAGCAAGAGAACTCTAATCTAAGACAGTGGAGGGCCATGGTACAGAGCCTATGGCAGTACCCAAGACTAGAGAACAATGGTTTGATTTTGGAGTGCCCTTCTCCTAGAAGAGCTGATTACCATAGCTAAAGAGTCTCTTCTACCCTTACCAAGAGGAAAGTGACTACTGAACAATTATAGTACACTAGTAAACGCTTTTAGCGAATAAGAATTGTTTGGTAATCTCAGTGTTGTCAGGTTTTTGAGGACAGAGGAGAATCTGTAAAACATAGGCCAGACTATTCGGTGTATGTGTAGGCAAAAACAAAATAAGTCGTAACCAGTTCTGTCTGGCCAGTAAAAATACCTAAAAACTCTCTAGCGGTAGTATCTCAACGGGAGGCTGGTGTCCTAGCCAACCTACTACTTACATATATATATATATATATTTTATATATATATATATATATATATATATATATATATATATATATATATATATATATATATATATATATATATATATATATATATATATATACTGTATATATATATGTATGTATATATATATATATATATATATATATATATATATATATATATATATATACTGTATATATATGTATATATATATATACATATATATATATATATATATATATATATATATATATATATATATATATATATATATATATATATATAACACAAAATCCTTGACAAAGGAATTTTAAACACGTTGAAAACAACATTGAGAGAGAGAGAGAGAGAGAGAGAGAGAGAGAGAGAGAGAGAGAGAGAGAGAGAGAGAGACTTAATCCAAATGGTGTTTTGAACGTGCACAAAATCCTTTCGACAACAAGTATTTTATATGTTTTTGTTTGTATTTATTCACAAAAACACTACGTCGAAACATCTTTTGTCAGATAGATTTTGTTTCTTTTGAAATAGATTTATTTTTGTTTACATAAACACTTTATGAAACGGGAAGATCTGAATCATATGACCTGTAATTTAAATTTGAAAAGCCATATGACTTATCTCTGTAGTTCATTGCTACAGACGAAACGAATGAGTTACATTTGTGAAACTTCCCAATTAATTAACGGTGGATTTACCTTGCGTCTTAAGCGGTTTTCCATTGTCCATTTTCACATTTACTTTAAAAGAGCTTGGCATTCAAAATTTCACGGGTTTAAGGGATAGTAAGAGATTACTGATTAGCGAGACTCTCACAGCCCCAGATCAGCGTTTCACAACCATACATGTCTGAAATCGTGATGGCCCCCTAAGACATAATTCTTATTCAAAATGTAAACTCTTATTCACGTGAAGGAAGCCTAAAGGCCGTTAACGATGTCTAAACAAACTTCCAAAGAACATGACTTCCATGAAAGAGGAACATAAAAGAATTAAAGAACAGTTGAAGTTCTGTGGAGGAAATTACTAAGAAATTGTTAAAAATTAAAAATACTAGTACGTGATAATTAAGGAGTATTCACTGAAGAGAGAGAGAGAGAGAGAGAGAGAGAGAGAGAGAGAGAGAGAGAGAGAGAGAGAGAGAGAGAGAGAGATCTGTACATTGTTTCATGAGAAAATAGCAAATACGGTTTCAAACATAATAAAGATATGAAATCTATAAATATGAAATAATTTCAATAGAAGGTTTCTAGTAATACTTTTTTTTTTTTACAATACAATATAGGTACCTATCAATTGCTAAATACAATTTGAGCTCAATTCAAGATAATTAGGCCTAGACTAAATTTAGTGAGAACCTTGTGCTTCATGCCTGCCGAAGAGGGATTCTATTAGGTGCCAATTAAGTAAGCTTCAGTCTCTCTCAAGTCTCTTCGTTTAGGTATGTCCAATTTTAGATATCTTTCCTCAGCATGAAATTATTCACAGCAGAAACAACAACAAACAGAAAATGCAACAGTTTTTGGTCCTCTGCAGGATAAAGGCCTCATAAATGTTTTTATTTATGTCTGGGGTTTTAGCCAGTTCCAATATCACTCTGGCCATTGCGGAGTGGTAATGGTGAGAGATTTTTGTCTAATCGCTAAATCCATATTCAGCTAAATATGTATTGTGGATGGAACAGTAATAATGGTTATCTTGCACAGTTGGTTGAGTTTAAAAATTTATTTTCTCTCTAATCATAAAGCCATGGCCTCGCTGCTTTTGAACCGAATAAAGGTTTAACGGATACGATATTTTTGCATTTCTGAGAGTTCTTTTTGGCAGTGCATTGAAACATCACATAGATTCTTTAGCACTACGTACATAATCCATGTCAGAAACATAATTTGTTTTAGATTAGAAAATCTTTCTTATAAATCATTGGCCAATATTTTCAGAAGATCCACATTAATAATACAGGAGTATCAGTCAATAAGGCTGATAAAATTTTCTTTTAGAAATATTTTTTTGATACATTATACATTTAATGAAGTCAAATATCCTTGATTTTACATCAACAAGAGATTTATTTTTTCTTAAAGTTGTTTATTTAACATATTAAGTTGAACACTAAATTCTCTCTATGAATAACAAAGTCCACCATCTGCTGCAAAAGATGTTATGTTTTCCATTGGTAAATGATTGATCTCCAAATAGTTTTTTAGCTCATTATATATATATATATATATATATATATATATATATATATATATATATATATATATATATATATATATATATATATATATATTTATATATATCTGTGGTGCTTTCTGATTAAGTGTTGAATACAGATTCTTCGGCAAAATCACTTCATCAATACATCTAACATAGGTTATCAATAAAGCCTCATTGTCTCTCACTGTTGATTCATCCATTTGTAAGGAAAATTTTATTTATTTCAGCTTGTCAACAAGCTGTTTTTCAGTATCTTCACTCATTTCCTGTCATGTTCTGATAACAGCATTGTTACTGAGAGCCGGCATGGTTTTTAACATCTTTGTTTTCTTTTCCAGAGCTGTTTTAAGAAAAGCTAAAAGTGATATCTAAAAAAAAAAATCAATTTTACAAATAGCCTTAAGTGTACTACTTACAGTAACAGTTTGTTCAGTGAACAGAGACCTTATTGGTGATAATATTTTTCAAAATTTCTTTAAAAACTTGAAGCAATTTAAATATAGATATGCATGCGACGTGTTTTGCTTTCAAATGCGCCTAGAAACAAACTCGTTTCATTGATCCGTTGGTCAAGAATTATTGGTATAAGACGCAGAAAGATGACCAATTTCTAAATTATCTTCTGAATACTAAGGAACTTTTGTCTTGGTTGCACTACTTGCTGTATGCGTAGAGTCTGTGAGTGGAATAAATTAATGTGAGAAAGACTATTGAAAAGAATGCACTTTCAGATTTCAAGTCAACATAAATTAAATAAAAAAAAAATATTACGCAATATGAATACGTAAATTGATAAAAATAATAATGATTAATTATAAATAAAGCGTCAATTCGTTTCTAAGCCGTGCAATTATACACAAACTGTTGAAAAGAGAACGTAATTTACACACATTCACACCGCTAGAAAGCGTCCGCTTGTAAACATCAATGCGACTTCGTACGATTTTCTTACGATTTTTCAACAGTAGATTAAATTGTTTGGTTAAAAAAAAAATTGATTGTTGTGGTGACTGTGATACACACATACACACACACATTATATATACAGTAGGTAGTAGGTTGGCCAGGGCACCAACCACCCGTTCAGATACTACCGCTAGAGAGTTATGGAGTCCTATGACTGGCCAGACAGTACTACATTGGATCCTTCTCTTTGATTACGTTTCATTTTCCCTTTGCCTACACATACACCGAATAGTCTGGCCTATTCCTTACATATTCTCCTCTGTCCTCATACACTTGACAACACCGAGATTACCAAACAATTCTTCTTCCCCTAAGGGGTTAACTACTGCACTGTAATCGCTCAGTGGCTATTTTCCTCTTGGTAAGGGTAGAAGAGACTCTTTAGCCATGGTTAGGGGCTCTTCTAGGAGGAGGATACTCCAAAATCAAACCATTGTTCTCTAGTCTTGGGTAGTGCCATAACTTCTGTACCATGATCTTCCACTATCTTAGGTTAGAGTTCTCTTGCTTGAGGGTACACTCGTGCACACTATTCTATCTTATTTCTCTTCTTCTTGTTTTGTTAAAGTTGTTATAGTTTATATAGGAAATATTTATTCTAATGTTTCTGTTCTTAGAATATTTTAATTTTTCCTTGTTTCCTTTCCTCACCGGGCTATTTTCCCTGTTGGAGCCCCTGGACTTTCAGCTTCCTGCTTTTCCAACTAGGGTTGCAACTTGGCAAGTAATAATATATATGTATATATATATATATATATATATATATATATATATATATATATATATATATATATATATATATATATATATATATATATAATGTGTATATATATACGCATTGCATAAATATGCTTATATATCCTTGATATTTACATTGTTTTTATTTTGTTTATTTCTGAATACTATGATAATGAGTCGAATAAAGCTTGAGAGTAATTTTTCCCCTTATCACCCTTCTCTTAACTACCTTTTGCTCTCGCAAATACACCTCAAGTAACATCTGTCACGGAAGTCTTTCATGCAAATATATAAGTTAAAAACCACCTTATATTTTTCTATAGTTCAGAAAGTCCTAATCTTCGTCTAAAAGATTGGTTACAACGAAGTGGCAGGAGGGCGTGGTTGTTCTGGTACATTCTCTGTATCAGCGGTGATGATGGCGACCCACGAGATCATGCACAGGCCGGGGAGGATCAGGTTAATACAGAGATTATTCTAGTGATTACGGTCATGATAAGGAACTGTTATATATAAAACGTATTGCGTATTTAGTCATTTAAACTCTGATAGGTTGAAAATATATTCAAGGCATGCTGTGACGAACACCCGAGATGTCGACTGAATGTCAGGTTGATTTTTTTCATGAAAAACAATCGAAGAAATTTTACAAACACTGCGTAGGATTATTTACTTTCCAATCAACATAGTTCTTCTGTGTTTTCATAAAAGCTTTGGGGACAACTCTTTATGTATTCAACTCTTTAATGTATTTTTTTCTTTTTTGTATATATGATGCATGATCGAAATCTTTAGTTTCCAAGATGACTGAAGGTTTCAAGACATTGCTTGTAGTGACACATTGTTCTTAAGATTCTCAGCATCGTAAGTCACACCGACAAAAATTACGAAATTTAACTAACACAGATTTTATATACATTTATTATTTAGTCAAGGTTTTAGAACATTAAAGAAAAACGTATTTAATAATCTAGGCATTAAAGACATTGAAACACACGCCTGCGTCAATATGGAATCACACCATAGATTCCTTGTTTATATTTCCACGTTTCCATTCCTGGCTCAGCAACATCACGTTTTGATCAATGACTGAACCTTCCAATAGTGAGAGAGAGAGAGAGAGAGAGAGAGAGAGAGAGAGAGAGAGAGAGAGAGAGAGAGAGAGAGAGAGAGATGCCCATCCTATAAGTCTCATATTCCTTCACCCACAAGACCGCCCCTCAAAATCTGAGTCACCATGTTGGAAATAGAACGAAAAATTTGGTTTAAACGTTTGTCGCTCTGAAGAGGAATTTACGTCTGTATGGATTTCGCAAATGCTTATCAAGGACTAAGATATATATAGAGTTTGGTAAATATTGCAACGTAGATTATAATGCCTCTTTAAGAGAGAGAGAGAGAGAGAGAGAGAGAGAGAGAGAGAGAGAGAGAGAGAGAGAGAGAGAGAGAGAGAGCAGTATGAGTGGCTTGCGCAGTCCGGGCTGATGGGTTATGGTCGGTGGGGTGGGTGGGGTGAGGGAGCAATGGTTGAGTGCCACGGATGTTCTCCTCTCTCTCTCTCTCTCCCTCATATGGGTTCGTGCTCGTCCGCTGTCCGTGTTATCAGCCTGGCACCCTCTCGCAGCCAGCAGCATCCAGTTTCAACAGTTGTGGCATCCTGGAACATGCGGTGAAAGACCTTTCTCCGTGCAGTGCGTGAAGATTAAATCGATTACGGAAGAACAACATCTAAGTATTAGATAGTGTTCGAGGTTTTCTTAGGACGTAATATATAGTGATTCTGTTATCTTATAATTAGAAGAAATATATATATATAAATAGTCTTAAGCCATCATATTTATAACGATTATTAACAATACCGGTCAGATTAATAATCGTAAGATGACTGTTTCTTTAGTGGAATATCATATAGAATAATTACTGCAGAATCTGTCATAACCGGTACTCAACTCCCTCTCTGGTACTGTGCTTATCTTTTTGGAAGGGAAGTTGTCAGGCAAACCTACGAAAATATATTTCCACGCCTTCTTTGACAGAATGGTGAGAGGCTGTGCCAAATCTCCCTCTACTACGCCCACATCCCCGCCAGCTATCAAGCCAATGCTGAGTCCTGTCACGCCGGCTAGACCCATGCGACTTACAACCAGGTACGTTGATCTCGGGGTCGTAACCCTCCTATGTTTCATGTTGAGCTATCTCGTTTGCCCCAATTGGAAAATTAGATTCCTTATTAACAAGATATATATATATATATATATATATATATATATATATATATATATATATATATATATATATATATATATATATATATATATATATATATAAAATAAACCATATATTTTTTATACATTAATGTCTGGATTCTCTTAACGACCTCGGGATCAGAGCCCCAGGCGAAATCACACAAAGACAAGAGCTTGTGACCGGCCGGGAGTCGAACCCTGGTTCGGCAAACTTGTAGAGACAGTGACTGCCACTTGGCCACTTTCTTCGTGGCCAAGTGGTAGTCACTGTTGTTAAGAGTATACAGACATTAAAGTATCAAAAATATATGGCTTATTTGAATATGAAAAACACGTCTAAATGTGCAAAAATTTATCATCAATATATATGTACATGTATATATATATTAATATGTATATATATATATATACATATATATATATATATATATATATATATATATATATATATATATATATATATATTTATATAAATATATACAGTATATATATATATATATATATATATATATATATATATATGTATGTATATATATATATATATATATATATATTAACAAGATATATATATATATATATATATATATATATATATATATATTAAAATATATATCTATCTATCTATCTATATATATATATATTAAAATATATATATATATATATATATATATATATATATATATATATATATATAATCACACAATGACGTTATATTATAGCCAATTAATCACACGATTGCTGTTACTAAGGCATAAAAATATTGCCACCCATGTCACTTGTTCTTAAAACATAGTTATATGGGTTTAATGTTACATTGTCCAACATGCGCTTTATTTTACTTTTTACATAGAATTTTCTATATACTGTACATATATTCTGATTTTTTGAAGAAATTCTCATTATGATATTTCAAACTGTCCAAATAGTTTAAAATACAAGATCGATACCAACTGGTTTGTTGATTCTACGGAATAAGAAGGAAACACTTAAATGTTTTGCTTTCAAACTCTCTGAGTTTTCGTTAATCTATTTTGTAGATTGATAAGTTCTTGGTCTAAAATTTTGGGACATTGTTATTCCTTAGTTAGTGTTTAATATAAAGTGAATATGGGAATAGATGTTTGAAAGTATTTTTAGATAAAAGAAACTTTTCAATTTAAGGTATCAAGACTATTTTAGTATTCTGTAAGTTCTTATAAGTTCCGAAAAACGTTTTATGACGTCTAAAACTCTAGTTCGAAAACAAAATCCTTTTAATCCTACCTGATCAATTATGTGATAATTTTATGTGTAAGGATAAATCAAAGCCTATGATTTAGAGAAGAATTTATAAATTCCGCATCAAAACAATGTTTACGTAAACACCTCATGATTTACGCAAATTTACTTAATCACGAAATTCTTCGTCGCTCAAGGGGTTAACTACTGTAATGTAATTGTTCAGTGGTTACTTTCCTCTTGGTAAGGGTAGAAGAGACCCTTTAGCTATGTAAGCAGCTTTTCTATGAGAAGGACACTCCTAAATTAAACCATTGTTCTCTGGTCTTAGGTAGTGCCATAGCCTCTGTACCGTGGCCTTGCGCTTTCTTGGATTAGAGTTCTCTTGCTTGGGGGTACACTCGGGTATGCTGATCTATCTATCTACGCTTCCTCCTTTTTTTTTCTTTTTTTTTTAAGTTCTTATAGTTTATATGTGAAGGATCTAACTTAATGTTGTCACTGTTCCTAAGATGCTTTATTTCGATTGTTAATTCTTATCTTGTAGTTTATTTATTTCCATGTTTACCTTTCTCACTGGGTTATTTTTCCCTGTTGGAGCCCTTTGGCTTATATCATCTTGCTTTTCAACTAGGGTTATAGCCTAGCTTGGGATAATAATAATAATAATAATAATAATAATAATAATAATAATAATAATAATAATAATAATAATAATTCTCTCAAACAACGCACTTCTAAAAGGAGAGAAACAGTTAAATTAATTTGTTTAAAGCAAATCATGATCAAACACAGTATCAAAAAATATCTGGCGATTATACTTGTATTCATTTCTGAATCTAGACATTCACTACACATTCCCAGCAACAATACTCACAACATTTCGTATACAAAGTCGAAGGAGTCATTGGTATTCGTTGGGTATCGAGATATCATGCCTCATGCCCGATTACTGCAAGTCATTGAGTCATATCCAAGACCAGGCTACTTGCATCATCATAAGACTGCTAAATAGTAGAGTAGATGTTGTTTTATCGGATATTATAGGTAGTGGGTTGGCCAAGGCACCAGCCACCCGTTGAGATACTACCACTTAAAAGTTATTAGATCCTATGACAGGCCAGACAGTACTACATTGGATCCCTCTCTCTGGTTACGGCTGATTTCATTTTTGACCGACATATATTCAGAATAGTCTGGCCTATTCTTTACACACATTCTCTTCTTTCCTCATACATTTGACAACACTGAAACTACCAAACAATTCATCTTCTCTTAAGGAGTTAACTACTGCACTGTAATTGTTCAGTGGCTACTTTCCTCTTGGTACGGGTAGAAGAGACCCTTTAGCTATGGTAATCAGCTCTTATAGGAGAAGGACACTCCAAAATCAAACCATTGTTCTCTAGTATTGGGTAATGCCATAGCCTCTGGACCATGGTCTTCCACTGTCTTGGATTAGAGATCTCTTGCTTGAGGGTACACTTAGGCACACTATATTATCTTGTTTCTCTTCCTCTTGTTATTTTCAAGTTTTTATTCTCTTTTATCTTCAAGGTTTTATAGTTTATATACGAAAGATTTATTTTGAAGTTATCATGGTTCTTAAACATCTCTTGTAGTTTTTTCTTATTTCCTTTCCTCACTGGGCTCTTTTCCCTATGGGAGCCCTTGGGTTTATATCATCCTGTTTTTCCAGCTAAGATTGTAGCTTAGCAGGTAATAATAATAATAATAATAATAATAATAATAATAATAATAATAATAATAATTGGTATAAAAGAGGGAGTTCATTATTTCCGACTCCCTTTTCATATAAGTGTTCCTTTTGAAATTTAACAGAGAAAATGGTGGCTGAGTGAGAAACTCCATTGTTAGAGGGAACGGTGTGGTTTCTCATCTAACCCTCCTAGTGTTTCTTATATTATCTCCCCAAGTGTCTAGCTATATATGTAAATGCATAAATGTATTTTTTTCGTCCCTTGTGAAGGGGGAGAGGAAGTCATGCTCTGGTTAGATGAAGGTGCGTGTGTGTGTATATCTATGTAAATATATAGCCGTCATTTTTGACGGGTCGCATACGTTAGTTACTGATTGAAATTTAAAGGGAACGCCTGTAATGAAGCTTTGAAATACCCCCAATACGCTACTTCATCATATTGCCCAACTGGTACCGTGCTTGATCATATTATATCATTAATGACGTCACCTCTTTACTAAAATTATCTTGATTTCTAGATTATGGCAACGCTTACAATTACTGGATAAAACAAGTTCTCGGCACTTTGTCCATGCTTTTGCTAATTCAAATTCAAATTCAAATTCAAAACATTTATTGATATACATCAAATGGAGTGTACCAGCATGCTACTACACCCACCAACAAAATTCAACGGAGTCCAGACAATAAGAATTGTAACAAAAAGCAAATTCTTTGAATAAAAGAAAATAAACTAAGCCATACAAGAGAAAATGTTACAGTGAATCATAGCAAAGGTTAAACAGGTCAATTATACTAATGCCAAATTATGAAGCAGACTTTATACAAACCAAAAGTTGATAATATACTATAACAAAATTAATTAGTCAAAAGCCATACAAATCAAGTTACATAAACTACTTTAAGAGAAAGGTATAAAAATCAAAAGTTATAAATTATACTAATGTACAGGCAAATGGATCAATTATTTATTCCAAAATAAATTAGGAAATTTCTTTACAATTCTGGAACAAGCGTCATTTTTCAGAGAATATCACACTTGATATGTTACGTCATCTATTGTGGTGTTACGAAACTCTGATAATTTATTACATTCCATAAAATAATGTGAAATATGTTTCCGTAACTCCCCACACAACTTACATTTAGTTTTCATCGTCAATGTATTCCCAAGAATATTTATATGCCAGGCGTATCCTCATTATTAAAGTATCTAGTTTAGAAAATGCCCTGCCGCCATATACAATATTGCTGTTTTCCGACAGAAGCAAATAATGTCTCATACTGACACTACCATTAATCAAAATTTGTCGAATTTCAGCTGCTCCCCAAATTGACCTCTTTATTTTTAGCCCTTTCTTTATTCTACTTGGAGTCATTGTGCTTTCTATATCAATATTATTCTTATTTGTAGCTTCCTTAGCCAAACTATCGGCCATCTTATTCAAGCGAATACTAACGTGAGACGGTACCCCAAACAACTTGACACCATTGCCCTGATCTTTTTTATTGCGTATGCAATTTCTTTACACTTATTCACTAATACTCCGTCAACCGGATATCTACAGTTAAGTGCAAGAATAGCACTTTGGCAATAAACGAAAACAAAAACCTCTTTTATCTTGTTTACTACTAGGGCTAATTCTTCACGAATGACCTGTAACTCAGCTGCACTAGTAGAAGTTTTATCCTATATCCTTTTTGAAAGTGTCTCATCAGTACTCGCATCCTTTTCATAACATTCTCTTACAACCACCCCACATCCAACCTTAATACCATTCACTGAACCATCACAGCACATATGTATACTATTAGCCTTAGGCAGTGAGTTAATTTTAGACAAACTGAACTGTTTCAATTTGTGTGTATTACACTCACTTTTTTACAATCTATTTTGCAGATACTTAATCTATTTTATTTCGCAACCACGGTTTAATTAGAGCCACTTCTTGTAATTTTATAGAAAATTTTAAAATATATTTCCTCAATATATTATATAGTTTCGTTTCTTAAAATAATTGTTATACTTAGCAATACAACTCTATTACCTGAATAGCGGTCAATCGCCATCTTTAAGGTCCTTTCTCTCCTAATCATACGGAGAGCAGCCGTATTCGGTCAATAACACTCGGTAGATTCAATTCCAGTCTCATGATTTGTATACTAATGGAACAGCCCAGAATAACTCTCAGTGGCTTATTCTGAACCACTTCTAGAGGTCTCAACTCAGCGTTCGAATAATTCACCAGCACAGGTGATGCATAGTTAATAACTGAACGCACTGTACTGATGTACATCATCCTTAAAATAGGAATACCAGTACCGTTACTTTTTTTTTTCTTTTTTTTTTGGTAACACCTGTAAAGGTTTCATTCGAGATATACAAACATTTTTCAAGTAATTAATTTCAACCATGTTTTTAAATTAAATATACATGCCCAGCTTCTTATAATTATTCACTTTTTTTTTAAGTTTTACCATATATGGCAACTACATTACTATTCACCATCCTTGACAGAAATTTGCTCTTTTCTTAATTTATCACTAAGCCCATGTGCATGCATAAATTCTGTAATTCTGCCATTGGCCTCACCAAAATGGTTTTACCAACATACTGAATCAAAATATTATCAGCATAAACAATAACATCAGTACAAGCAGGAAAATTATGCCCCACAATTTTGTCCATCAAAACATTAAAATGGATTGGACTAACAACACCACCCTTAGGAATACCTAACTCAGTCACCATTTCCTTGGACTCATATCCTTGGAATCAAACTTTTGCTCTTTGCTTCTGCTAATAGCCTGTGTATTCTTGAATTATTGACTACCTATTCATCTTAGAGTACCTTAGCTTAATCTAGACAATGAAATTACTTGAATTCGATATTCTTTATCAAACTTTATTTGGATCGGATTTTGCTTTTCCTTTTCTCCTTTCCAGTGAAATGTTGAGATAAATATTCACAGTAACCCCTGTCAAATCAAATCTTTCCGAGCTGCTCTAGCAGCATCAGCAGTTCTCGTAACAGGTCTAGGACTCTATATTATATTTTCCACATACACTACACAGAATATTTCTCCTTTCCTTAGTGTTGAGGATTGACTTTATTCTAAAATAACAATTTCTTCTTCTTCTTCTTCTTCTTCTTCTTCTTCTTCTTCTTCTTCTTCTTCTTCTTCTTCTTCTATTTTTAGTAAGAGATATGGCCCAATTCTTGGAGCCAATGTACTTCCCTGTAAATATGATATGAAATAAAATATTAGATCTAATCAATACAGTTGACAAAATTTTGTGTAAGTCTGTTAGTAAATATTAACTCCTTCGCCGAATGGAATGAATATGTTAACTCCCCCACATGAGGCTTGATACCTTTTATTCAAACAATATCCATGCTCCCCTTTCCATTGATACTATTTTTGTAGTGCGAAATATATATCACACTTTTTAAAAACATTTAGCCTACATTATAATACATTTATATTAATTTATATTTAAAAAATCTCCTGTGGGTTGTCTATTACAAAATCGTTGCATTAAATGTAGTCTCTTTACAAAAGAACATACATGTTGGTTTAGAGAAATTTAATCTTTATTCCTCTTTTGGATAATCAATTTTACAGATGATTATAATGTGTTTAGTAAATTATTTTTAGTTATAAATGAAGAACCATTTTATCAAAGGTTTCTTTGATTACACCACCACTTCCCTAACTATATCATCTAACCGGATATGACTTGTAACTTTGAAAGACTGCTCAATTTCCATTTAGCCTAGTCTGTTTCATAAGCCTGAAAATTATATTTACCTCTTTGGAAAACTTGTTCAGAATGATGTTGCTACCAAAAGGACAGTAAATATTATTTTCGTTACATCACACTCATACATCTACGGCGTAGATGTATGAGAATTCCTTTGTTATTCAAGGCATATACATTCCTGGCTGGACAGATTTTCAAATATACATGTTCTGTGCGTTGTTGCTCAATTAGTTAATTGATTATATGTCAGTTTTAGTTAACCAAGAAACACTTAATGGATTTAATAATTGTCACGATGTATCTCTAACTTTACATATTTTACGGTTAAAGGGATGCAAAAA
The DNA here is from genome assembly GCF_036898095.1 of Palaemon carinicauda. Classification (NCBI taxonomy): domain Eukaryota; kingdom Metazoa; phylum Arthropoda; class Malacostraca; order Decapoda; family Palaemonidae; genus Palaemon; species Palaemon carinicauda. The sequence continues at coordinate 50,799,603 of NC_090764.1, read as the reverse complement.
AGATATATTTTGTTGTTTTATATCATCTCATATTTACATTAGCTCTCAATGCCATAGCCTGTGTACCATGGTCTTCCACTGTCTTGAGGTAGAGTTCTCTTGCTTAAGGTTACACTCAGGCTCACTATTCTGTTTTCTTATTTCCTTTCCTCACAGGGCTATTATCCCTGTTGGAGCCCTTGGGCTTATAGCATCCGCTTTTCCAGGTAGGGCTGTAGCTTGGATAATAATAATAATAATAATAATAATAATAATAATAATAATAATAATAATAATAATAATAATAATGGCAACTAGAGATTTCAGACCTCAACCAATGAATATGGCCATGATTGAACTAAAGTCTACGGACATCTCTTCCCTTTTCATGTGCTGACTGTACATATGGTGAAAAGTGCAATATTCATCCAGAATCGTGATCTTGATCCGTATTACTTCCAAAATTTCATGATTTTATTCCGATGCATAATATCTATACATTATCAAAATTTGGTGAAAATCCAATGTATCAATTTTTGACGAAATCTTCAAGATTATGAAAAATGCAAATCTGGATCTAGAATTTGGATCCGGTACCGGATTATCTCCAAATTTTAATGGAGCCGTCCATGACGTAAGATCTATCTGTTGTAAGAATTTCGTCAAAAACCGTTGAACAGTTTTGACGTAATTCTCTCCACAGACAAATAAATGAATAAACCGACTCGAAAACATAACCTCCTTGGCGGAAGTAATAATAATAATAATAATAATAATGATAATAATAATAATAATAATAATAATAATAATAATAATAATAATAATAATAACAATAACATTAATAATAATAATAATAATAATAAAAATAATAATAATAATAATAATAATAATAATAATAATAATAATAATAATAATAATAATAATAATAATAATTCTACGGCAAGTATTATATTCGATGATACTAAAAGAGTACAGCAATTTGAACACAAAATACGAGTCTTCATCTGTTAAAGCCAGACTTATAGATAAAAATATCGTAAACAAAGACAGAATAGTTTAAAATGTTTGTGGACAAATGGAATACATTTATGATCATGTTTATTCCCGTGGAGGAGACGTTAAGAACTGCGGGTGTCTTCACAATAAACAAATCTACTTTGAAAGCTTTTCTCAATGGGTAAGAATTTGATTTAGAAAGAAAAACAAAATTGTTCTAACCATGAATACTTTCCTTGCCCCATTCGAGTGTAGAGACGATTTTGCTGTGATTAAAACTTTATTAATTACTAATCTAAACTTTAGATGTTTCAATATGGCTTATCTGATTTATCATTTACATGAATGTTCTAGTTTAAGTTCTGTGGCTCTTCAAATTTAACGTTTCCTTCATTTTTTAACTATTAATTATTTTTTTATAAAATTCTTTAAAAAAAAGTCAAATCGTAAACATTGCAAAGCACAATAGGCTCTCTCAAATAAAGTCTATTTCACTTTGCTGATACTTAATAGGCACTAATACTTACGGTGTCCAATTTCTTATCAGCAAGCATAACGTAAACTAAGTATTGTTGTGAGATTTAGCTTCCGGATGATAAAGGTCAGGTCGTGTGTCAATATCACACCAAGCTGTGCTCCTGGAATGATAAATGTCATCTTTTTGAGGATCTATATATATATATATATATATATATATATATATATATATATATATATATATATATATATATATATATATATACATATATATATGTGTGTGTGTATGTGTGTATATATATATATCTTTATATATATATATATATGTATATATATATATTTCTATGCATGTATATATATATATACATATATATATATATATATATATATATATATATATATATATATATATATATATATATATATATAGAGAGAGAGAGAGAGAGAGAGAGAGAGAGAGAGAGAGAGAGAGAGAGAGAGAGAGAGAGAGAGAGAGAGAGAGAGAGAGAGAGAGAGAGAGAGAGAGAGAGATCATTCAAGTATGAGGGTCGGTGGCTTTATATTATATTATGGTGTTATCAAGGAGACTCAAAACAAAATGTATATTTCAATATGTTGCAGAAACTTATTTTTGGTGCAGTAATATGTAATATCTCGTTCAGCACTGAAAATATCAGGAGAAACTTGTGAGTGTAACTTTACCGGTAGCTTTAGACTCGCTATTTCATGAATGTACCTCTGGATTATATGTAACTCGGTGAAACACTTCTATTATACTTTTCAGCTTTAAAGAGTAAAAACTCACACAAAGCCTTAGTGCTGAAATACACTCTTGAACTATCTCGAAAATGTGAATAAATGAAAGAGAGCAACATTTTTATTAAAAGATGACATCAGAAAACTTATAGTATGATCTTATAGATATTCTTTGGATTCAACGAAACGCAGACTACCGTAGAAGCTGGTAGGAAAAAAAAAAAATAAAACCTACATTCTCTGATAAACAAATAATTGTCATAATCAGCTTAGCTATAAAAATCCTTGCATTGCTATTTTTTTTTTATTAAATAGGCAATATTATGCAAATAATCTAATCAGTGCTAATATCCTTATTGGATACAAATTGAATAGACGAACCTAACTCTGAGGCTTTCTAATATCTTTTAGTAGAAATTAAAGAGCAAACAACAGTACACAGACATATTTTGTGATTTAAAAGAGTTACAGCGAGTAGCAAATGAAGTATTGGCGGTTCCTTCCCTCAGAGCTTAAGTCTTCATGGAAGAGATACAATTCTGGTTTGTTATGATTTATTCCTAATCCAGAATTATTTTTTGCTCGCCGTTATCTAATCTTTTCCTTAGTTCCTATTTTCTAAGTACGCAAGACTTTCTATGGGTCTAAACTTCTAAATCTCTTTTCTTGATTTTTCAAAATGTTCTCGTTGCCATTTGTGCCCTGTATATATGAGTTGCGTTCTAGGTGTTGCCAGGTTTTGCCATGCAAGTTTTCAACCTTGACCTCATTACCCATTTTAAAGTTTGCTGTTTTTAGTACAATCTTTAGTTTCAAAATGTCTATAGAAGAATTATGAGTTTTGGCTTGACTTTATTTAAGGGTAGAAGAGTCTTTTTACCTATGGTAAGCAGCTCTTCTAGGAGAAGGACACACCAAAATCAACATTGCTCTATAGTCTTGGGTAGGGTCATAGCCTCTGTACCATGATCTTTCACTGTCTTGGGGTTAGAGTACTCTTGCTTGAGGGTACTCTGGCACGTTATTCTATCTTGTTTCTCTTCCTCTTGTTTTTTTATAAGTTTTTATAGTTTATATATGAAAGAATTATCTTAATGTTACTGTTCTTGATATATTTCATTACTTCTCTTATAGTTTATTTATTTTTTTATCTCCTTTCCTCACTGGGCTAATAGCATCCTGCTTTTCTAACTAGGGTTGTAGCTTGGCAATTAATAATAATAATAATAATAATAATAATAATAATAATAATAATAATAATAATAATAATAATAACAATAATAATAATGTTGATACATTTGTATTTTGTGATAATGAGATAAATATAGTAAAGTTAGGCTATCGCCTAAAATACAGTATATTACAATCATCTATGTATATAAGAAAGCCTTAAAAATAAAAGACCTCTAACTGGAGTATCTTTTGCATTTTTGAATAACAGCAGACCTTTTACGACAAAGTAAAATTATGTAAATTAAAGAACAACATTCTCATGCTTACTTAGTGAAAACTGGAGTAAGATATTTCAGAAGCAATATATATATATATATATATATATATATATATATATATATATATATATATATATATATATATATATATATATATATATATATATATTTAAGAAATTACCTATGGCATTTGATATGCCCCTACCTGTGGCTGTTTATGTTTTTACCTTTGCATTTTAAGCCTGCTAATGGAAGTTTCATGAAAAAATCAATTGGCATATCATATTATTTTTTTAAATATAATAACTGAGCCCTTAACACCTTTCCAAAATAACAGTTATTGTAATATCAGGACCTTCAGTTATAAAGTCTGGTTTCAGATTCATTCAGTAATTTCCCATCATTTGAACCCTGAAACATACCAAGAAAAATTCCTCAGTACTAAAAATGGATTGGTCCTAAATTATTCCAGAGCAACTTTCGGAAAATAAAGAAACAAAAAACACCAATTTATTTTGTAATTTCTTTACTCTTCTATGGAATTATTGGGGGATGAGAGTAAAGGAGCAAGAAAAAAAAAAAGAAATTTATTCATAATATACAACATAGTTTGCATGGCACTGTTGGGATTAAAGCTGAGCAGTTTATTCTTCTTTCCCAAAAAAGAATACTTTGCTATTGGAAGCGTCCCTGCCTGGCGCTCGCCGGACTGGGGCTCGAGACCCGCTCAAACTCTATGGTCTCGTGTAGTGTTTGCAACCTCACCACCCATGTGAGCTAAGCATGAAGGATTTGGGGGAGTCTACAGGTCTACCTGCTGAGTAATCAGCAGCCATTGCCTGGCCCTCCTTCGTACTAGCTTGGGTGGAGAGGGGCTTGGACGCTGATCATATGTATGTAAGGTTAGTCTCTGGGGCATTGTCCTTCTAGCTAGGGCAATGTCAGTGTACCTTGTCTCTGCCATTCATGAGCGAACTTTAAAACCCAGTATTAGAAATCGGGGTTGTTAATAACTGAATCCCTTCATTGCACAATTGGATCTAATCTAATTTATAAGGATTAGCAGTGAAACCGTACAGCCGGTTCTCTGTAAGTTTTTCTTTTTCTGTAAAGAGCGTTTTTACCCTGGGCTTCGCCTTTTACTTTAATAATGGATATTTGAATATTGACATACATACGTACAGTACTTTAAGGGAAACAACACACTTCTGTAAAAGCTATATTATGCTACAACCATAGTTGAAAAAGCAGGATGATATAAGCCCAAGGGCTCCAACAGGGAAAAATAGCCAGTGAGGAAAGGAAATAAGGAAATAAATAAATAATATGAGAAAAGGTTAACAATAAAAATTTAAAAAAACAGTAACAACATCAAAATAGATATCATTATTATTATCATTACTTGCCAAGCTACAACCCTGGTTGGAAAAGCAAGATGCTATAAGCCCAGGGGCCCCAACAGGGTAATAGCCCAGTGAGGAAAGGAAACAAGGAAAAATAAAATATCTTAAGAACCGAAACATTAAAATAGAAATTCCCTAAACTATAAAAACTTAACAAAACAAGAGGAAGAGAAATAAGATAGAACAGTGTGCCCGAGTGTACCCTGAAGCAAGAGAACTCTAACCCAAGACAGTGGAAGACCATGGTACAGAGGTTATAGCACTACCCAAGACTAGATATGTCATATATAAACTATAAAAGACTTATGTCAGCCTGTTCAACATAAAACCATTAGCTGCAAGTTTGAACTTTTGAAGTTCTACTGATTCAACTACCCGATTATGAAGATCATTCCACAACTTGGTCACAGCTGGAATAAAACTTCTAGAATACTTTGTAGTATTGAGCCTCATGGTGGAGAAGGCCTTACTATTAGAATTAACTGCATGGCTAGTATTAGGAACAGGGTGGAACTGTCCAGGAAGATCTGAATGTAAAGGATTGTGAGAATTATGAAAAATCTTATGCAACACGCATAATTAACTAATTGAACGACGGTGCCAAAGATTAATATCTAGATCAGGAATAATAGATTTAATAGACCGTAAGTTCCTGTCCAACAAATTAAGATGACAGGAGAATAATACTGGAAACAAGGTAGAATGGTAGAATGAAAGGATTGAAACACTTCTTCAGAATAGATTGATCACCGAAAATCTTAAAAGATTTTCTCAATAAGCCCATTTTTTTTCTTTTTTGCAATTGAAGGAGACAGACCTAATGTGTTTCTCAAAAGTAAATTTGTTCTCGAGAATCACACCAAAAATTTTAAAACTCAAAGTTAAAAAAACATTATCAATGATGAGATCCGGATGTCGAGGAGCCACTGTCCTTGACCTACTTACAATCATACTTTGGGTTTTGCTAGGATTTAACTTGATACCCCATAATTTGCACCATGCACTAATTTTTGCTAGATCTCTATTAAGGGATTCAGCAACCCCAGATCTACATTCAGGGGGATGGAATTGATGCAAAGAGAGTAGCATCATCTGCATATGCAACCAGCTTGTTTTCTTGGCCAAACCACATGACATGTGTATATAGTATGAAAAGTAATGAAAAATAACAGGCCAAGAACACTACCCCGTGGAACACCAGATATCACATTCCTATACTGTACAAGCGTCAATGATATTTTTTTCCGTAGACAAAATCATGATCACATTTAGTGATAAAAACTGTGAAAGCTTTTAGCTTCATATAATTTACGGTAAGCTACCCAAATCGTAATAACCTTTAAATAAACATTATATCTATCTATCTATCTATATATCTATCTCCACCTCCCCATCAAGCTAGGACAAGGGAGGCCCATTCAATGGCTGCTGATGTCTCAGCAAGTATATCTATAGGCTCCCCCACCCACCCACCTTTAGCTTACAAAGATGATGAGGTTGCACGCACTAAAAAGAATATCGAGTGTGAGCGGGTCTCGCACCCCAGCCCATCAGATTGACAAAGAGGGAATTTTCTAAAAAGCTACCACAATCTCTGGGAAAAGTTATATTTAGGATTAAGTTAAGTTGAAATTTTGATTGAGTATACGTAGAGCCAAATGTGTAATAAAATAATTTCTGTCAATCTAATGCTATGTTATCAATGTTAATTAAAGAATCAGATGTTGATCGTTAATGGTGAGTGATACCCCTCAGAAACAATTTCGAAGATATTCTAGAATAATCAAGTTGTCAATTATGGGTAGACGAGAAGAAAAATTGGTTAATATTATAAGATTAAATTATATTAAAAAAAAATTCCAATTCACATACCTTATGACTCGGTTTGCTTCGATCTAGTAAGTATTATTTATTTTACTTACAATATTAATTGTATATATGAAAAAATATGTATCTTTCTTTTGTTTTGGAAATAATTGAGAATAGTGAACTTTTTTGAATCAGACAAAGAAGTCTTAGGTGGTGTATAAAATGTAAGGATCTGAAATATCCCAGTGTGGAAAGGAAGCAATGAAATAAATAAACTACAAAAGAAGCTAAGAACAATTAAATCAAACCATTTTAAGAAAAGTAATATTAAATTAAATATTTCATAAATAAACTATAAAAACTTAAGAAAACAAGAGGAAGAGAAACAAGATAAGCGTGCCCAAGTGTGCCCTCAAGCAAGAGAACTCTAACCCAAGAGAGTGGATGACCATAGTACAGAGACTATGGCACTACCCAAGACTAGAGAACAATTTTTTGATTTTGGAGTGTCCTCCTAGAAGAGATACTTACCTTTCTTCTACCCTTATCAAGAAGAAAGTATCCACGGAACAATTACATAGCAGCAGTTAACCCCTTTGAGTGAAAAAGAATTGTTTGGTAATCTCAGTGTTGTTAGTTGTATGAGAACAGAGGAGAACATGTAAAGAACGGGTCAGACTATTTGATGTATGTGTAGGCAAAGGAAAAATGAGCCGCAACCAGAGAGAGGGATCCAATGTAGTACTGTCTGGTCAGTCAAATGATCCAATACCTCTCTAGTGGTAGTATCTCAACGGGTGGCTGGTGCCCTGGCTAACCTACTACCATTTACCTGCACCGAACCCTTATCCTATATTTTATAGGTCTATATCATAGCAACACCGTGTTCCTGATATTCTTTTAATCTAGAAAACAAACTTACGACATTAAATGGAGGCGTGACATCCTAAAAAAAAAAAAAATCTATTAGAATACAAGTACTGTACGTCATATAGCTCCTCTTTTAAGTATAAAATATATGAGGTATAAAATGGGATTAAAATTGGCAAGTTAAATGTAGTCCTACCAATTATATAGAGTATTTCAAACGTTAGTTTTCAATTGGCAGTCCATGATATTACAATACGGGATTGAACTCGGATGTACCTTCAGTCACAGCATAGCAAACTTTACTGGAAGCATTAGGTGTAACCAGGACCACTCATAGTGGGTCCTATGCGTAATTCTCTCTCTCTCTCTCTCTCTCTCTCTCTCTCTCTCTCTCTCTCTCTCTCTTCCTAATCATCACCTGTATTACTTCCCATATTATACTGGAGAAGTAATGCCCAAAACTCTCATTTAGAATAGCCCCAAAATTAAAAAAAAATGAAAAAAACATTTGACAGTATTGATTCGTAAATCCCTTATTTGCAAGAGAATAGAGACCTACTTGGGTTTTCAATCATTGTTTGATAATTAAAGGCAGACTTATCTAAACTTCTCACTTGATATGGTGATTTGAAATGGAAAGACAAAATGAGTTGACAGAATTTCCATTAATTATTTTTTTTCTAAACGCTCCCTTTGCCACATAACGGTCTTTATATGAAACATAATTGAAAGAGGGGAGACTTAGCAGATTTCATACTACAACCACTTTGCTATTATTCAGAAACTACTGGATATTATTGTTCAGCCCTATCATTAAAGTTGAGTGATATTACATGGAAACGGGACACTCTTCTTTGTAGGCTGCAAATTAAGCACTTCAAATAAGCAGTCTTTCTTTATAAGCTAGCGACTGTTTTTCTCTGATAACTGCCTAGTTGCCCCTGATAGTTGGTTTCAATAATTGGTTAGAAAATACATTTTGATGATTATATAAAAGAAAACTTGGATATTATATTCCAGACAATTTATTTATATGATACATATAATCTTTTACTATGGACAATCTTTCACAATGTGTTTTGGGCGTATCACGCGGAAGATACATCCTGGATATGCTTTGACGAAGTTTAGAAGTCTGAAGAACATGACATGAATGATTTCGTGATGGCAGGAATTATCTTCCCAGGGTGCGTTGTTCCTCAAATTGTATGAGCGACTTTGATTGCATGTGCAGGGATGTCTGCCACGTGCAATTGTCCTGGCTCTAACCATAAACCATTTGCTACTTATTGTAGTTGGTGGAATGGCAAGTGCTTGTTTGACACGATCGCCTACAATAAAGCACATGGAGCTTTAACAGAAGGCAAGTTTTAACCAAATGCCTCGCTCGCACGCACACTCACTCGCTTCACAGGTTACAGTAATGAACTCTTGAATGTCTTCTCGTTCACGATTTTATAAAGAATCGTCTTTATATTGATTTGTTCGTATGTACTGTACATTCACTCGTTATCATACATTTAGTACCTGATGATTACCAGGTTGACCTTTATGTGTTTTTCATGGGGACGGATTGTTTGTGGAAGTTTATAAAACAATTTCTTTTCTATTAATTATTCCGGAATCTCTCTCTCTCTCTCTCTCTCTCTCTCTCTCTCTCTCTCTCTCTCTCTCTCTTTACACACACACACACACACACACACACACACACACACACACACACATATATATATATATATATATATATATATATATATATATATATATATATATATATATATATATATATATATATATATATATATATATATATATATATATATATATATATATATATATATATATATATATATATATATATATATATATATATATATATATATATATATATATATATATATATATATAACGTCTATTTAAAAGTCATTACGATGACCGTAACTTACCGTAAATAAAATGAAGCTATAAGCTGATATCACAGGAAAAACATGGTGAAGTTAATAGTAAAGTGGCTTTCACTTTCTATAACATTAAATGGGATTATGATTTGTATACGTTAACATGGTATTAACGACTTCATACGTAGACCTATAACGCTTATTTATTGAAACAAAGTTTTAGAAAATCTTTTAGTTGGATTTTAAACTAGTTTCTTATATAGTTCGATGTTCCCTTGTAAGTGAAAGTAATTGAAGTTTATCGATGACAAAAATTTTTATTACCTAAATCAAAATAGCGCCCACTACTAGCGGAAAGATTTCTTACATGATATTTATTGCTCTGGATAGATATTAATGCCGCACAACACGCCAACGAAAGTTTTTTTTTTCCATAATTGTTGGCAGTTCCGCCCGCCTCCGTCAGTAACTAGATCCACGGGCGTTGTCCCCTCCAGGCAGTGATGATAACCCCAGGTGAGCACTTCCGCTCACGGTCCTCCTCCTGTTGGGTTCACTCCTCACAGACGCTGCACAGGATGTGGCGGAAAGTCGTTCTCATTCATTAACTCGGGAAGAAACTGACAATCCAGAAAATTTGTTATTCTTTCCGTTAGTCCAACAAAATTTAGTTTATACGAACAGGGTGTTCCACAGAGGCTGATTTTTAAACGATTTTTCTTGACCTTTTTGTAAAGAGCAACAACCAAGGGTCACAGATGGGTGCCCTCGAGGGGGAGGGAGAATACGCCGTATTTGCGCTGCAGGCGCTTCTCTCTTCCTCTCTCTCTTTCTCTCCCTCAGTCGCCGTGGTTGTGGCTGAAGGGATGGCGGCCGGCGAGGAATAACGAAGAGTGAGGAGTGAGTTAGTGACCGCCCCCAGCCACATACGCTTCAGGTTTCCCGTCTAGGCCACTTGTCTTTGGCACCGGACTCTGGTGGTTGTCATCCTCTTAGACACAGTTTAAATTTCTATAGTGCTATGCCTCCTGGTAAGGTCTTTGATACCGGATAACGATATTCAACCACTCTTCTCTCGCAATAAGGAAACTTGGGCCATTAGCTGCTTTGGGGAATATACAAAACTGGCGGAACTTCGAAAAGTGATCAACCCACGTTAGTGCATCTTCTTCTGGTAAAACTAAGAGGGCAATAAAATAAATTAAAGTACAGGCCTTTTTAAGTTTGCAGTGCTTGTTTGTTCACTTTTGTGAGGGGAAATCAAGTGATTGGTTTTTAGTTCCGGTATAGGCCTACCGTAATTGTGATTGGAGTCACTCTCGCTCACAGAGTAAAGGAGTGCTTCAATACTCCCGAAGAATTCAACTCGTAGTAAATAATTTCTTAGCAGGAAGTAGCAGGAGGGCCCCTTGGTGCTCCTCCGCAGTATATCCGCCAATATTCTGTGGGAGGTTGCAAACAAACGTGACCGACCTACCGCTAGTGCCTTCTGCAGTATACCCAGGTATACTGGCAGGAAAGGCCACGGTAGGCTCAGTGTCACCTTCAGTCTCGATATAGCAAGGTAAGAGGCGTAGGCCTATGTTTAGATTTTGTACAGATTGACACTTCGTAAATGAGAATACAACGAGCTTAACTTTTTAAAAAGAAATTGCTGTTTTCTTTTGAATATGTTATGAATATCTTGTCATAAATGTGTTTGTAATATAAAATGAACGTTATGGTAAACATGTCGGAAGAATACTTGGAAATTATTTTTGCAGTAAAGTTGCTGAATGATTTAATATGTTGTTTAAATACATGATTTAAATACACACATTTTTAACATCAGATTTATTTTATTGTTAAAATTATGTTAATTGAATTAAAGGACAAAGTATTAAGGGGAATATCATCATACAGATAAATTATTGTTATTTGTTTAATATCAAGCTGTTTCCCCCAAACAAGGGGATGGCTCTAGAAAAAGAATAAAAGCAAGTCACTACCCGTTAACATTATTATTATTATTATTATTATTATTATTATTATTATTGTTGTTGTTGTTGTTGTTGTTGTCGTTTATGAGCATCATCGTTTACTCAAGTAGGACTGTCCATAGGGAGTATAGCAACTCTAAATAAGATTATAAAGGAAGATGATTCCTGTCAAATCTACATCCTGCACAGTAGGTGGAGTTCGCTATGGGAAAATCCGACGTAACCTGACAAGCTATGTCATTTAACGCAAAGATTACGGATATTTACAGGATGTATCTTTTTACCTCATAATTGGCATCAGTTTACTCGTTGCGTAGTTAGCGGTCTGACGTCTTACTTTAAGTCCCATTGTCCCAACTGTTTTCTGTCATGACATGAATCTATAGTATTTGACATGACAGTTACAGCATTTTAGTTTTATTGAATGTATAATTTATTTATTCCTTAAGAATGACAAGTTGGTATTATTACTAATTTAATGGATAGGTACCTACCGGTTGTCCGCATTGTCATTTGTTCAAAGATTAATTTTAGATAATTTTTTTTTTCTTGAGCATATAATAACGATGGCATTCGTGTCACTTTTATACTGCAGAAATGCGTGGTTTGATAATTTTTATAATTCTCACAAGAGACCAACATCAAACGTACATCTGAAATGATCGTGGAGCATGCTATTATTATTATTATTATTATTATTATTATTATTATTACTTGCTAAGTTACAACCCTAGTTGGAAAAGCAGGATGCTATATGCCTTGGGGCTCCAACAGGGAAAATAGCCCAGTGAGGGAAGGAAACAAGGAAAAATAAAATATCTTAAAGAACAATAACAACATTAGAATAGATATTTCCCTATATAAACTATAGAAACTTCAACAAAACAAGAGGAAAAGAAATAAGATAGAATAGCGCACTCGAGTGTATCATCAAGCAAGAGAACTCTAACCCAAGACAGTGAAATTCCATGGTAAAGAGGCTATGGCACTACTTATGACTATCCCAGCATTCAGAGAAGATAAAGTCTGGTTTGGAGCTCTGATATCGTAAACCACAAAGAGATTAAATGATCGCTTTGGAAGAAATACGATCTGATTCGTGACATCGACTGAGGGACACGTGTATGGGTTATGGCGAATGTTTCATAATGCGTCTCTTCTGTTTAGGATTTGTTCTATAACAAAAATGTTAAATAAAGAATTGCTGAAAGTATAATAAATTGACTTCTTGCTTATAAAAGTAACTAGTGTACGCGACCCGTCAAAAATGTCTGAAAATTTAGGTATGTATCACGGTCCAGATATATATAGACCTTGGTATGTATGCACTTGTGCACAGATTTAACCCTTCCCACCCCTCCCCCTTTCCTAACTATCACACACAGTTTGGGCAATTTGTGGGAGATAGTGCTTTCTGAGTGGTTGCCGCTCAGCGTGACAGGACACACACACCCATATATATATATATATATATATATATATATATATATATATATATATATATATATATATATATAATGTGTGTGTGTGCGTGTGTGTATGTGATATATATATATATTATATATATATATATATATATATATATATATATATATATATATATATCACATACACACGCGCACACACACACACACACACACACACACACATATATATATATATATATATATATATATATATATATATATGTGTGTGTGTGTGTGTGTGTGTGCGCGTGTGTGTATGTGATATATATATATATATATATATATATATATAATATATATATATATATATATATATATTTATATTTAAATATATATGTGTGTGTGTATGTGTGTGCGTGTGATATATATATATATATATATATATATATATATATATATATATATATATATATATATGTATATATATATGTGTGTGTGTGTGTGTAGCCATACACTTGCTCTTTATTATATAGGGGAAATATCATTGTAATATCCAATACCAGGCTTTTCAATCGAGATCATTTGTATATGTATTTATTTTTGAACGGTCAGCATTTACTTTTGCATCTTCATGGGTTATTGAGGCTAAGTGCAGCTGTAAGTTAATTCAGTAGAGTTAGAAATAAACTAAAAAAAAAAGAAGAAATTATGATTTTCTCATAGTGAGAAAATTGTTTGCAATCTAGGCTGTAATGTTTAATTGGAGAAAATATCTAGAATCCCAATTATTCGATGTGACAGTGAATATTGGTCTATAATTTTGATTTACATTATAAAACTTACATAGAAGAATATTTTCATAACGATATCATGTCACTAACTGTAACAGTAGGGGGCGCTGTCCCCCCACTCACGGAATAATATTGATTTTTAAAAAATCTCCCAAGTAAGTCTCCAGGATTCGTGTTAATTATTTTTTGTGTAAATTTACTTTAGTACAATATTATTGCTCATTGCAATTTGTCAAACACTTGTTCGAGTTTTCTAAAGCATCACTAGGCCAAAAAAAGAAAAAAAAAGAAATAATAAAAAGCTTTCACCACACGATAATTTTATCAAAATACTTGAAAGGATCACCGAAGGCTATTTTAACAGATGAGGAGTGAAAGCGAAAAAAGTTTCAAGAGTTGAACTAAGACTTTCTCGTCCTTTCATTGTAATCCGAAACAGAAAAGAGAATGGAATCTTGAAGGCTATTTCAGTCTAGTCTCAGCTCTAAAGTTTTTAATGTTTATAATGGAATGTGTCTTAATTTAATTAATTATATTATCTGCTATTCTTTAATTGAGAGAAATATATCCATAGGAAAGATTTATTTTTAGTTCTATATTGGTTATTTATAACCTACCACTCCTGGGTTAGCATGTATATGATTTTTCAAAAATTGGGTAAGAAATTCTTATAAAATTTTCGGTGGCAAATCTATCTTGAGGAAAGGATTAAATTCATTTATTCTATCCTCGTTTCGAGTATTTTTCTCCTGCCTGGTCTTTAGCTGTTGACTCTCACCTTAATTTGTTTGATAGAAACTTGCTGTCTATATTCTTAACCTCTGGTATGAATGTTAATCTCTGGCACCGTTGTTCAATTGTGTCTTTAAGCCTGTTGCATAAGATTTTTCGTAATTCTGACCCTCCTTTTGCCTTCACATTTTCCTAGAATGTACCATATAGTACGCAGTACTGAGTATGCAATTAATTCTGTCAGTTTTGCCTTCTCCATCGCAAGGACTCAGTACTACATAGTATTCCAGAAGGTTTATTCCAGCTGTAATCAGATTGTGGAATGAAATTTCTAATCTGACAGTTGAATCGATGGGACTTCAGAAGTTCAAACTTGTTGCAAATACTTGTCTATTGAACAGATTCACTTAAGTCTCTTTTTTAGTTTATATATAACTTATATACATTAATTTAACGTTGTTAGTGATCTTAAGATTTAACAATCAAATAATCTATCATTTCTCATTCACGGTTTATAAATTATTTCCTCTCCTCACTGGGCTACTTTCCCTATTGGAGTTCTTGGACTTGTAGGACCATACTTTTCCATCTAGGGTTGTAGATATCCTGGTGAGAGGGGGTGTCCCGAGTGGTACACTCGGAAACCACAATCTCCCACAAATTGCTGAACAAGCTGGTTGTAGTTATGATGTGGGAGGGAAGGATTGAATATGTGTGTGAGTGTGCGTGCATATCTATCTAAATATTTAGATGTCATAACAATAATCGCAATAAAAACATTAATATGATAAACAATTGTCTTTGTCCGTATTTATTACGTTTGTAGTTTTACCCAAACTTCGAAACATATGGTTGCCATATTCCTTGAAAAGGAAATCTCTCTAGAAAAATAATTCAAATTTTTCTCCTTCTGCCGAGAAATATCTGTCTTCTTGTGTATTGTTTCAAAGTAAGCCAGTCTGAAAATTTTGAAGCTATGCTCTGCGATAAACAGTCTCCTTTTGCCATTAATCTTTTCTTATATGATTTTCGATTTTCAATAATGGATTATAAAAAGTTTTGACGTATCTTTTGGTATTCTTTGTCAGATCTCCCTGAGTTAAAGATTTGGATATGAAAAAAAATTATATTTACGAAAATGACACACTTCACATTAATGGGTCTTTTGCATACAAATGTAAAGGAATGCCTGATAGCCGAGCTAGCAAGTTCACAACAATTAGTTTAATGTTTTGCCAAGTTTAATATATGTCGCAATCCTGCTCTTGTCAGTTTTTAGATGGAAGTAATAACTCTACCTATAAGTAGTTATACTAATACGAAATACTGTAGATATATCAAGTGACGATATTGTACAATAATAGTCGTCCAAGAACAGTGTAATTAACCTAAATGTTTGATCATAATAGCAATCTAAGGTTTACTTTTGCGAAAATTAAAACAAGCTTGTGGCTTTGTAATAGTTCTTGGCGCTGAGTGAAGAATGCAGTGGAGTTTTCTGTAGCCCTAACTTCTGTTATTATTATTATTATTATTATTATTATTATTATTATTATTATTATTATTATTATTATTATTATTATTATTATTTGTTAAGCTACAACCAACAGGGAAAATAGCCCAGTGAGGAAAGGAAACAAGGAACAATAAAATATTTTAAGCACAGTAACAACATTAAAATTAATATTACTATATCCTATATAAACTGTAAAAATTAACAAAACAAGAGGAAGAGAAATAAGGTAGAATAGTGTGCCCAAGTGTACCCTCAAGCAAGAGAACTCTAACCCAAGATAGTGGAAGACAATGGTACAGAGGTTATGGCATTTCCTAAGACTAGAGAATGATGGTTTGATTTTGGAGTGTCCTTCTCCTAGAAGAGCTGCTTACCACAGCTAAAGAGTCTCGTCTACCACGTTAACAAGATATCAGAGGAAGAATTCAATCTTATTGATAATCACCTCATCACTCAAATTTCAAAAAGCCGTTCTGTGTAGTGACAGATTTATTAAGAAAGAAGCTTTGATTTTCCTGATGAACTGAGCATCATCTGCTTTTCCTCGAAAGTTTATTAGTGAGTGACGTTTTCTCTCATCTGGGAAATAACCAAGGTCACACACGCCGCAGGAGAGGCGTCGTCTCCTTTCTTGTTTCATCATGGGCGTTCACTCGTTCGGCGTCCGACAAAACCAATTGTTTTATGGCGACGCAATAGTTTGTTTATGGAATAGCGAGGTTTTCTCTAACGAAGAGGTACGGCGAGGTTAAGCGTAATTGATATTGTGTGTAAATATGGGAGTTCTTATTTGCGTTAAATCGAAAATATGCCGATCATTTCCCATATATAATAAAGAGCAAGTCTCTCTCTCTCTCTCTCTCTCTCTCTCTCTCTCTCTCTCTCTCTCTCTCTCTCTCTCTCTCTCTATATATATATATATATATATATATATAGATATATATATAATATGTTATATATATAAATATGTATATAATATATTATATATGTAAATATATATATATATATATATATATATATATATATATATATATATAGATAGATAGATATATATAAATATATATACAATATATATTATATACACACACACACACACACACACACATATATATATATATATATATATATATATATATATATATATATATATATATTCCTATTACGCTGAACGGCAACCTCCTTGGCATCCACTCGGATAAACAATCTCTCACAAATTGCCTAACCTAGCGTGCTGTAATTAGGAAAGGGAGAGAGAGGGTGGAAAGGGTTAAATCTGTGTGTGTGCATGTATGTACAGTGTATCGAAATATTTAGCCGCAATGTTTGACGGATTGTGTACATTAGTACAGGAATAATTTGTTGTACTAAGAAGAATCTACAAGGCAATAGATACCATAATATTATTTCGAAAAAAATATAATTGGCTTATTTTCAAGCGTTTTTCATTAGCTTCATCATATTCGTGAATATATCCCTTAAATGGTTTTAGTACATCCATGAATTGGTTGCAAGAGCTATAACTAATCTTAAAATAGACGACGTGCTTATGCATATTTTTCTTTACCACAATAACAGGAACTGCACAAAAGCAAAGTATTGACACGGCACAGAGTAAGCAGCACTTAAGCCATTGTGATTGTATGTTTTTCAATAAGTTATTTGGTAGGCTGGAGATATTTTGCTTTGTTTCATGAATCATTAATTATGAGAGATCACTACTGGGTGGTGTAAATAGTTCTGGTTCTTAGAATGAGAGAGAGAGAGAGAGAGAGAGAGAGAGAGAGAGAGAGAGAGAGAGAGAGAGAGAGAGAGAGAGAGAATAGAAACGATTTACTGTTGTGTTAAAGCTCCTAAGAAATCTTCAAACGTTTTGGTTTATTACCTAATCATCTCTCTCTCTCTCTCTCTCTCTCTCTCTCTCTCTCTCTCTCTCTCTCTCTCTCTCTCTCTCTCTCTCTTTCTCTCTCTCTCTCATATTGAAGGCCTTTTCTGCTAAAATTCGATTGGTTCTAATTTATTGCACTCCTTAACTAGATGCTCTAGTATATTTGAACTCTGATTTTCCTGGGTTACATTTTTGAGCCAGTGAAATATTAACTGCTAAATGTATTTATTATTTTTCTCTGTATCGCATTTCATATTGGACGGAAGGTTTCAGACATTCAAATAGAATTTTCTGAATTAACTCTGCATTCTTTAGAGGTTTTTGCTATCAACACCGCATCGTGGAGATTATTATTATTATTATTATTATTATTATTGTTGTTGTTGTTGTTGTTGTTGTTGGTTTTGTTGTTGTTGTTTTTGTTATTATTATTAGCTAAGCTACAACCCTAGTTGGAAAATAGAAATGCTATAAGCCCAAGGGCTCCACCAGGGAAAAATAGCCCATCGAGGAAAGGAAATACGGAAATAGATAAACCATATGAGAAGAAATGAACAATTTGAATAAAATAGTAACAACACTAAAACAGATCTATCATATATAAACTATAAAAGAGACTTCTGTCAGCCTATTCAACATGAAAACATTTGATGCAAGTTTGAACTTTTCAAGAGTTGAGTCTTGTGAGGTTGGCCGTTCTTGATATCGATTTTTTCCTTTTTTGTATTCTCAGATATCTTGCAACGGTCTGCAATAATATTTTGTCTTTGTTTGTCTGTCTGTTTCTCTTAAAAGTGAATGTCTTTTGAAGCTCGGGTTATATCTGAAAATCGGGATGCATTTTTAGTTGTTGAACTCAGTTTTCAGTCTTTATTCGAGAGAGGAAGTGCAGGGTAATGATACAAATTGCAATATCTCAAAAAAAAAAAAAAAATCACAAAATAAGTTGGAAGTATAATTAACAAGAGTAAAGGTCGAGATTGTTCGTCACAATAACACAACTCTTTGGAATGTACGTACAATCTCGTATGTGGTCTCTCTTTAGATTCCACTAATATTCTCTGGTAGTAGGTGTGATTATATGGAAAATCCTCAGCATTTTAGATTTCCATTCTCTCTTTCAAGTGTCTGGGGAATGTGATGAGGACAATTTTTTTTTCAAGGATACTAACAGAAGGAACATCTTCATTGAAAATCATCATTACAAATAGCATACGTGGCACCTTTGCCGTCAAATTAATGGTGGTAATGTAAAAGAGGCTCAGACTATCTTCGTTTACAGAAATTAAGGGAGCGATGTATAAAAGGGAGACCTAAAGTGAAATTCATTGCTAGTTAATTGCTGTTGATAACAACATGAAAAACAAATATTGGGATTCTGAGTGACTTATTACACACACACACACGCACGTGAACCCACATAAACACACACACACACACACACACACACATATATATATATATATATATATATATATATATATATATATATCTGTGTGTTTTTGTACGTGTATATATATATATATATATATATATATATATATATATATATATATATATATCTGTGTGTTTTTGTACGTGTATATATATATATATATATATATATATATAAATGCGTGTGTTTGTATGTGTGTATTCGTATATAAATATATATATTTATATTAAAGTTACTATTATTATTACTTGGTAAGCTACAACCCTAGTTGTTAAAGCAGGATGCTATAAGGCCAGGAGTCCCACGAGGGTAAATAGCCCAGTGGGGAAAGGAAACAAGAACAAATATATTTTAAGAACAGTAACGACATTAAGATAAATATTTCCTATATAAATTATAAAAAACTTTAACAAAAAAAGAGGAAGAGAAATTAGATAGAATAGTGTGCCCGAGTGTACCCTCAAGCAAGGGAACTCTAACCCAAGACAGTGGAAGTCCATGGTACAGAGGCTGTGGCACAACCCAAGACTAGAGAACAATGGTTTGATTATGGAGTGTCCTTCTCTTAGAAGAGCTGCTTACTATAGCTAAAGTCTCTTCTACCCTTACCAAGGGGAAAGTAGCCATTAAACAATTTGAGTATTTTAGTTAACCCCTTGGCTGAAGAAGAATTATTTGGTAATCTCAGTGTTGTCAGGTGTATGAAGTCAGGGGAGAATATGTAAAGAATATGCCAGACTATTCGGTGTATGTGTAGGCAAAGGGAAAGTGAATCGTAATCAGAGAGACAGATCCAGTGTAGTACTATCTGGCCAGTCAAAGGACCCATAACTCTCTAGCGGTAATATCTCAACGGGTGGCTGGTGCCCTGGCCAACATACAACCTACTACTTACACATAAAGGCTATATGAATTATATACACTCACACACACACACAGACACACATATATATATATATATATATATATATATATATATATATATATATATATATATATATATGTGTGTGTGTGTGTGTGTGTGTGTAGGCATACTATTCTATCTCGTGTCTCTTATTTCCCTTCCTCTTGTTTTTTTTTTTTTTAAATTTTTATAGTTTGTATATGAGAGATATATTTCAATGTTGTTAGTGTTTTTAAAATATTATGTTTTAATTCTTCATTACTTCTCTTGTAATTTATTTATTTCCTTAATCCCTTTCCTTACTGGGATATTTTTGCCTGTTGGAGCCCTTGGCCTTATAGCATCTTGCTTTCCTAACTATAGTTATGGCTTCGCTAGTAATGATAATAATAATAATAATAATAATAATAATAATAATAATAATAATAATAATAACTAGAGGGACACTCAGTAGAGCGCAAACATATGCCGTGGCAGCTTATTTTTCTACTATTTGCTCGACCTTGAGCTTTGATCTTAACATATATCAATTGGCGTGGATATTCATACACTCAAATATGAACCAAGTTTGAAATGTCTGTGACAACGATGTCCAAACTTGTGGCAGATCACGTGAATTGGAAATTTTGCTTGACCGTGACCTTGACCTTGATCTTTGACCTTTATCTTCTGAAAGTTAATTATTTGCAGATTCTTACATAAGAGTTAATTCCTGTCAGTTTCAATACTCTACGATTGAAATTGTGGCCAGGAAGCTGTTCACAAACAAATACACACAAACACAAATACACAAACAGGGCCGAAACATAACCTCCTTCCAACTTCGTTAGTAGAGGTAATAATAATAATAATATTAATAATAATAATGCGTGTGTGAGCGACTATTTTATATATCATACAGTATACATAATGCCTACAGGCGTCAGCAGCTTTTTGGAAATGAACGAATTTGAATATTTATTTTTACAGCTCCACATATCTTTTGCTATGACTACTCAGGGCCATTTCCACACGGTTGAAGAATTAAGTAACGTCCCGGAATTATTTTGTTTCATTTGTTTTACATATTTTCCTTCTCTGGAGCAAGAATCATTTCATAACTAAAGAATTCGTGAATATCTATGTGTTGTAATTGTTTACAATGATGGAGAATAAGCTTCAAAGTGCTACCCATATTACTGTAGTACTTCCCGTCCAAACATTAGCAAATAAACCCCAAAAAATATTTTACACTTCAGTTAAAAAATGATAAAATGTATGGATTTTTTTTCACTTGTTTTCAGTATATTTCACTCGAGTTGAGCTCTAGTGCACCTGGGCCGAAAGATAGGCATCCATCCGATTATATATATATATAAAAAAATACAATAGTTCTGTTTAAATCTGCAGAATTCTTTTTTGATTTTCCCAGAACAAATATACAATATTCGTGAAGTTATGTCAGTTGAGGCTTGGACGGTAAATGGCCACATTCTATTGTATTTATTATTTCATTATCGTTATTATTAATTATATCATTATGATTATTACTTTGAAGTGATCATAAAAAAGATACAAATTATCAATAGTTATTGTAGGCTTTATTGCTTAAGAAACTAAAGATATATCTATGACACTGCAGCTTTGAACTCTTCATGCATTTTCAAGAACGTTACGGTTACATAAATGAGATTTCAACTGCCGTCTGCAATATTGGTTTTCAAATTTAGAAAAGTTACACAAAGCATTTTCTTAATATCCGAAAACTTAATATACCTTTTGTATTGCTTATGATAATTTTACATACTGTAACGAAGTTTATTGAAAATCTTTACACACATGTACAGGAAGAGAGAGAGAGAGAGAGAGAGAGAGAGAGAGAGAGAGAGAGAGAGAGAGGGGGGGGGGGGCTGATGGGGAAGGGAGTAATCCCTCAGATTACGTTTGAATCAATAATGGGAGGAAGGAAAGGTTTGGGGGTGATTGGGCACAAATGATGAAAGTTCTCGTTTTTTTCTGTTTTTTTTTTTTAACGTTTTGATTTTGTCATTTTCCCCTCTTCTATCGTTAGAAATTGAATATTTGATATTTAAGAAAGTAATAAAAGTCTCTGCTTGAAAGGGAATATCTAGGGTTGTTACCGTTGAAAGCTTAATTCAACCTGCATATTTTCTCAACACACTGGGAAAATATCTGACAGTAAAGTTTGTATTCTCTTGTACGACTCCAGAACTAAATGGAATTAATGGTGTACATTCCAATGACTTTAGATGTAAAATGAATTTTATAAGACATTTATTTGTTGATGTCATTAATAATTCTTCATTTGGTATTTAATTTGAAATATACCGTGTTTGAAGTCGTCGAACATATCTTTGTAAAGAGATTTTTTTTTTTTATTTTTTTTTTTTTGTAGCGCTTCCTCATAGTTCAACGAACTCTCTTAGGCTTAAAGAGCCTGCCTTATCTTTCTCGGCCCTATGACTGAGTGACTGAAATATATTACGGGTGCTGATAAAAGCTGACTCAAGATAGCATTAGTTAGGGCGTTTCCATCTATACAGTTTGGCAGACGAAATTAGAACAGTTCTAAGTTGGTGTACTAACTGTTATTATATAAGCAGTTCCGTTTGATTATTTTACCAGATTCTCTTTACAAGTACTATAGACTGAAAGACTTCTTATATTTCCAAAAACTATTTCATGAAGAGGGAATATCAGACATATTTAACAGCTTTAGTAAATATAAAACATCCAGTCATTGGTAAAAATAAAAAAAAGAATGATTCCATATCAATCGATCATTTTCCTGTTTTCAGTCTGCGGTTGTATATACGGAAGACCATATTACAGACGATTATTCTGTCCTCGTTTTCTTGTCACACAAGACGGTTAGCAACGTCAGTTGCAAGGTATTTTTGGAAAAGAAATGAAATAGTGTATCGTCTGTAGGCAACTTTCCAAATATAGAACTTGTGATAGAGGAATTCATTTCGTAAATTTGAATGGATTCATCACTAACGTAACTGTTTCGAGTTTTGAGTTTTTTCTGGAAGTTACTCTTTTGATGCTGATAATTTATCCTGGCTATTTTGTATTTTACTTCATTATAGAGGAATTGAAAACGAATAGTAACTAATTTAACGAAAAGGAATATATATATATATATATATATATATATATATATATATATATATATATATATATATATATGTATATATATGTATGTATATATATATATATATATATATATGTATGTATATATATATATATATATATGTATAAATTTATATATATAGCATAGTATATATATATATGTATATATATATGTTCTCCTTGAATAACTTCATTTTATTGTGTATATATATACAGTATATATATATATATATATATATATATATATATATATATATATATATGTATATATATATATATATATATATATATATTCTCCTTAAATAAGTTCATTTTATTGTTTATATATATACAGTATATATATATATATATATATATATATATATATATATATATATATATATATATGTGTATATATATATATATATATATATATATATATATATATATATATATATATATATATATATATTGCTCTCAGTTACCTTTAATACATGTCTTAATGATCGATCACATAAAGTAGAAAGGAACAGATTGACAGCACATTATTATTATTATTATTATTATTATTATTATTATTAACTCAATGATAATAATAATAATAATAATAATAATAATAATAATAATAATAATAATAATAATAATAATAATAATAATGTGTTGTCAATCTGTTCCTTTCTACTTTATGTGATCGATCATTAAGACATGTATTAAAGGTTAAATGGACATCGCTTGATTAAGCGTATAGATCTTACCTTACCTCCACCGTTTGGTATATACATGAGAAAGAGTATTCACATTCTGATGTAAATTTTATTCTAATTATTTAATATAAGACTCATTTAAATAATAACAGTAGCCATTTATACACTGTGATGATAATTGCATTAACACATCTTCATACAATTTGTGGTTAAATTTGACCTACTTGAAGTAACAACTGTTGATGCCACAATGGCTTAATAATGTACAATGATGGCTTTTATTAAAAAAGAAAAATAAATAAACAAATAAATCCAAGACTCGGTATAATTAGCTTATGTATTACGAGTAGTGATATTTCAGGAGGTAGAAGTCGTTGAGTTTGTCTCATTTGATACAAATAGAGTTGTTCCTAATCTAAATGTCGATTAATCTAAAGCCTTTACAATAGCTCATAGAGCACTTTCAAGTTTTTGAACTCTGCATATGACAGATAAAGTATAGTTTATCAAGGTTAAAGACGCAGATTTGTTATTTTATAGAAAAGAAATATTTAATTGTTACTAAATTGTCAGTTAAGGAATAAAAACTGTTTTCTTTATTTGCTGAAAGGGGAATATTGGAGGATATGGGTCAAAAGCAAAGAAAAATGTGATTGTTACTAAATTGCCAATTAACGAAAAAAAAACAAACTAGTTTCTTTATTTACTGAAATGGAGATATTTGAGGATATATATCAAAGCAGCGGTTTGAAACGTGTATAGAACTTTAGTTGTAGTGATGCCTGTCTGTGAGAAAATGTTTTCTACTGAACATACTTGTTTATGTACTCATAATCTCATATGTACAGTACATGGCAAGTAATGATCACGAACTTCAGTTACTTTTTATGGAATAGCGCAGTTTTAGTCGCCGCTTGGTAATATTGGGTAATGTAAGTGATTGCAAATGACCACCAGCAATTGCGTGCTCTTCAACTGATAAAGGTAAATGAAGTTAGGAGTTTCTTATCTTTTTTAATCTTACTTCTTTGGGAGTTTAGCATTGGCTGCTGATGATTCACCAGGTGAACCTGTAGGCCCCTCCGAAACCAAAATTAAACCATTGTTCTCTGATCTTGGATAGTGCCATAGCCTCTGTACCATGGTCTTTCATTGTCTTGGGGTAGAGTTCTCTTGCTGGAGGGTACATTCGGGTTCACTATTCTATTTTATATCTCTTCTTTTTGTTTTGTTTTTAAAGTTTTTATAGTTTATATATGAAAGATCTGTTGTGATGTTGCTGTTCTTAAAATATTTAAATTTGATTTTTAATAACTTCTTTTGTAATTTCCCTATTTCCTTTCCTTACTGGGCTATTTTCCCTGTTGGAGCCCACGGGCTTATAGCACTCTGCTTTTCCAACTAGGGTTGTAGCTTAGCAAGTAATAATAATAATAATAATAATAATAATAATAATAATAATAATAATAATAATGATAATAATAATAATGATAATAATAATAGTAATAGTAATAATAATAATAATATTAATAATGATAATAATAATAATAATAATAATAATAATAATCTTTAGCTTACTAGAGTGGCAAGGTTGCAAATGCTACAAGATGCTATGGTGCTTGAGCA
>NC_090764.1:50763872-50771372 GCF_036898095.1 Palaemon carinicauda | reverse complement strand
CCATGGCTGGTGATCTGTTGGACTGGGGTTCGAGAACCGCTCAAGCTCTCTAGTCTGAACTAAGATTTGTGGGTTTGGGGGAGCCTATAGGTCTACCTGCTGAGTCATCAGCAGCCATTGCCTGGTCTCCCCCGGTCCTAGGGTGGGTGGAGAGGCATTGTCAATGCCCCTTGCCTCTGCCATTCATGAATGACATTTAAACCTTAAATGTCTGTGTCAAGTTTCGGAAACAATGCACATATGATGGTGACGTTCTAAGGGCAGCCAACCACTGGGAGACGATTGATTACCGGAATACTGGGCGTAAATTATGGTATTTGCCGGTCGGGGGTTTGAGTCCCGCTTAGACTCGTTAGTGCCATTAGTGTCTGCAACCTTACCATTCTTGTGAGCTAAGGTTGGGGGATTTGGGGGAGCCTATAGGTCTATCTGCTGAGTCATCGGCAGCCACTGCCTGGCCCTCCCTGGTCCTAGCTTGTGTGGAGAGGAGGCTTGGGCGCTGATCATATAATATATGGTCAGTCTCTAGGTCATTGTCCTGATTGCTAGGGCAATGTCACTGTCCCTTGCCTCTGCCATTCATGAGCGACCTTTAAACCTTTAAACCCTCATATATTTTCCTATATGTTTTAATGGGATATTAGGCTCCACAAGGTTTCAATATATCACATACATACTTACATACATACATATACTGTAGCTCAGGATGTTTAGCAATATTAGACTTATTACTGTATTTTATTAATTTTATTCGCTCTTTTAGTATGACGCAGACCCGACTCACCTGAGTTATCCTATTTCTTTGATTTATTCAACTCCTTTTTATTTTAAAAGATGATCCAAATAGTATCAAGATCATCGTAAATGTAACAGTGTGCAACCAACTGCTTTTTTTAATGTGTAAGTAAAGATGATCTTAAACATTGCATTTATTCATACATGCGTACATAGATTTTTTTTAGCATTCAGTTAAACGTTTATCCTTTTATTTAGAGGGGGTAAGGCACTATCCTAATTTGTTCAATTATTATTATTTTCTTAATTGTTATGTTGAAAATTTTTAGAATGCTTAAGGGCAGGTAGTCATTATGATAGTCGTACCGAATAAACTGATTTGGTATGATTGAATTTTGTTAGTTATTTGTGACAGACGGTAGCCAAATACAGGTTTGTACGCACAGTAGGATACAGACTCACTCGTGTAAATACTAATTTTTTTTTATATGTATTTGACTTATGAATGACTTCAGTGAAATAATCTAAGAGTTTTTAGGCTCTTTTCTAAGGTTATGTCTCTGACTGATATACTTGTAAGCATATAAGATAAATAATGGATTAAAAAAAAATTAATTAAAGGTTTTTATTATGGTTGCCACGAGGTAGATAAGCAGGGCCTAGCTTCCTCTTAATATTAAAATGCAACTCTTTTCTTATTAAAGAGATAATTTAAATAACAGTTCGGCAATGTGCCACCATGTATTTTGCTGTTTATCACTATGGGGAAACTTGATTCCACATACTTGTTATGCTTACGAACTCTTATTCCTTTCTAAATACCTTCTCATATGCACTTCAGTTACTTGTTTGTAAATTCTGTTAAAAATCCATCGCACGAACTTCCATCCATCGCACGAACTTCCAGTAACGTTTGCGTAGAAAGCCATCATGGACGTGTTCTCTTCCCAGATTATCTTCCTACATATTCAAGAAGGCAATGAAGCCTTTACGGTCACTCGCATCCAAAGACCTGGTTTGTTGTTTGTCCGGATGTAAGGAATCGTATTGCGCGAGTGAATGACAAGTTGCAGCGGATCGCCTTTCAACCTGTCAGACGAGGCAATGTTGTGAAATCCATACCTGAACAGAATTGGGTTTATATGCTAGTAGCAGAGGTGGCACCACCCACTCTTTTCTGTGCACTGGATGATCTTGAACTTACTCGGGATGTCCTCGGGTTGGTAAATAGGTATTCAGTTACAAATGACTCTTGGGATGGGTTTCAGCATTTATTACCAGTGATTCGTTTATTTATTTCATTGTTCATGATTTTGGATTGAAGCATCTTTTTTTTTTTTTTTTTTTGTATGGTAGTTTTGATTTGTCTGGTTTAAAATTATGCTATAACAACGTAAATATTTGGTATGAAGGAAACATGAATATTTTATTTGTATCTTACAAGTTCAGTGATTTGTTTCATTATTAAATCTACTTTTCATCGCATGTATTCCAGACTTTAATTATTTCTATTAATTTGAATAGCTAAATTTTAAAGATACATAACCCTTTCCGACTAGAAATAAATTAATACTTTACCTTTATTCAATAGCCCCTTTGATATTATTTTTTTCTAATTTCTATTTTGATTTTGAAGTTTCCTTAAATGTATGGATGATATTAAAACGATGCCCATTTCATAATTATGCCCATACGATATCAATATCTAGACTTATCAGATTATGAACTTATCTGTGCTTATGCTTGTAGGATTAAGCCGTCAAAAATTGTGGGTGATATTTATTACTAGTTGGTCCCTTGAAATCAGTTGGCTTACACTTTTAGGGCTGAAAATGGTTTTAGAACCAATATCGTGTAGAAAGATTGTAAATTTCATTTATACTGGAGGAGGAAACATTCTCCCTTTTTTAGTATTTGCCAATCTAGTTTTGTTCATAATACCATGAAATTTACCTCATTTGGTGGGAAAGACTTCAATCAACATGTAAACTATAAAGATTTTATATTTCTTTATAACATATTTATGATTATTTATAGAGTCCAATTCAAAATTTGTTAAGGTATTCGTGGTTTTGTACTAGAACTTCTATGAATCAAAGGGAGTCCAGCGCTCCGTGCATAGCTGCACTACCCGGAAAGGAAGTAATATGAGTCTCTGTAGATCTCACTCCATTCATGTTCCTTACTAAAATTTAGTTGTCACAAACGTTATTTTGCGAACTAAATCTTCATGGGTCCTTAGAAGGTTAGACTAGTGAGATAAACCAAGTAACAAGGAGAATGGTCAAAACCATGATAGATTAAAAAATAAGGTAATTGAAAAATATATGAGTGGTATTCATGTAACTGGTCTGATTACATCCTATCGTATGCCGAGAACAATGATTTCTTCTTTATTGAAAAATAATGAGTCTATCAAAGAAGCTAACGTTGCTCAGAGGGTGAAAGGAAAGCGACGTGGTGCAGCCCTTCATCTTTAACATGCTCCGCCCACAAGCATCGTGATTGGTCACTACCTTTTCACAGCTGATTCTTATAAACCTAACAGTAATAATAATGAAATAGTTGATAAGTAATCATGATACTTCAATAGTAACTCATGCACCTGGCATGCGTAGCACATCCATGTAATGCTTGCCAGAGCAAAGGAGCAATGAGATAACGTTTATTTGCAGTGAAACGAGCCTTGGCGGAGCAAAGACAGTTTGAGTGGCGGCCAGTCATGATGTTTTTGGGCAGAAGATGTTAAAGATGAAGGGCAGCTTGGTGAAATCTGTAAGAAAACCAGGATTCCGGCATTATAAGAAACTAATTTTTCATTTGAATAAATAAAAAAAAAAACTAGTGATAGTGTTTCTGAGGCTATTTTCATTAAAAAACAATAATTGAAAACATACCTTGAACAAGTGATGATAATGAAGTGTTTAAAGCCAGTTTTTTTTTTTTTTTTTTTTTTTTTTTTTTTTGTGGTTCAATAACTTCAAGAAGTGGGCTGTCCTTATGTGGTAACGATTGGGGATGTCGCCAGTGTTAACAAAGACACTTCCGATGAATATGTTAATAAGTTAGGGTAGTATACAAAGGCCGAGGGCTTACTCCCCAAATCTATTTGATTGCCTCTTTTGGAGAGGAGAGGGTATTGCCAAGAGTACCAGCCAGTGAAGAACAGACTAACTCTATAGTTGTGTAGTGATACAAATGCTTACTTAAAACTGAAGACTTAATCCACCACTCAGAGAATCCAATGATTTAAAAAAAAAGACAATGTCATACCAACCAGATACATGTGATGTGGAGGGCTAACACTTCGGCTTGAGTGATCGTACATTTTTTTTTAGTTAAGGAATCATTTAGGTACTTAATTCAGTGTAAAGAAATATTTAGAGGGAAACGGATTGCCTATAATGTCCCGCTCGTCAAGGACAATACTCCTCCGCTTACCTCCTAGGCTTGTAAAATGAGATGCTGCTAGAGTTTAATGTCACTATACTGAACATCACGATGACCAAAATCCAGCCCATTGACCAGCTTGTCATTATTAATATCAAGAAACTACACTAAGACACTATCCCAGAAGTTTTTTTTAAGAGATTTATGACACCGATTTACCTCTCAAAGAGTTCTGGAAAAAAAATATATCCTCCATTTCATTTGTCTCAGAAGAAAACATTGGTGGAAGATTTTTCATTGGTCTATAAACTTCTTAAGAATAATCTACCCAAAGTCCACGATTGGAAAGGACTTTGAAGGTTTTGAGGCTGAGCCTGTTGTGAATGATATTGTCTCTGGAAGTCACTAAAGATGATGTGGAAAAGTTAGTAGAGGGGCACAAAGAAAAGCACAGTACTGAGGAGTTGCAGTAGCTGGAGAGGGAGTAGCAACATATGAAGATACAGGAACTGTCTTCATGCGGGGAAGAGGATGTAGATTAAACACCTAGTGCAATAATATACGATTTTTTGTGCAAGATGGGTGGAAGCGTGAACTCTTGTGAAAAAAAATATTTCTCTGACAAAGCTCTGTAATGGTTAAACCGAAAATAACTTCAGTTAATGTGATGGTTTGAGTGCCAATAGTACTTTAATCAATAAGAACATTATGCACAAGATGCTTCAAAACACTACTCCAAGTTTTAGCATTTTCTGAGATGTACTGTTTCAAATGTCATTACCGTTCGGATTTCTATATAGTTTCGATACAGAATATAAAAAGTATTTCAATAACCTTTATTGCAACGGCGAAGGGAATAATGTGCTTATTGATTCAACATACTTGTGACGTGAGGCTAACCTAGATCTCTTTAAGGACATCAACAGTTCTAGCCCGAAACACCAAGGAATATTATAACGTTGAATCTTTAGTTACATCAGAAATAACTAAAGAGATCATTTGAATACCCTTCATTTTGATGAGCTGAAAGCAAACAAAAACACTTTTGCGCTATGAAAAAAGTATATTTTATTCAAAGGGAAAGCTATTGTAAGTCTTAACAAAATGAGAACTAATAAACCAAGGTGTTAAATAGCAATTTTTAGATGAAATTATTGTGGGTGTTCAAGTCAAAGAAAAAGTCAACTAAAATAATTTATTCTCCAAATATGAATGTGTGAATAAGTGTTATACGTGGCTTGATCACTGGTGCTGTTAAGATTTTAATTGGTTTACTACTTACAGTAATACGTTATGAATGAGTTGTTTTCCAATTATAGCATTTATGGTCGGTCTATTTCCAAGCAGAGATACTAAATAATGAATATCCAAAGGGAAATCTACATTCTTTTTCCACAGGCTCAAGATTAATTGAGATTTACCATTCTCAGAAAATGAAAAATATATTTGTTTGTGTCCATCTCTAGACAACAACAGAATGATCACGATATGGAGGAAGACAGATTTGATTTCAAGCAATATCAGAAAAAAATAAGAATTTTATTCACATGGTTTATAATTACACGGAAATTCCCACCAATTTAGAAAATCCGGTATAATGACTTACCTTCAAAACTCACGGAATCTCCTAGACCCTGAAGGTATATGACATCAACAGAATATCATAGAACAGTAGAAGAATATTTTAAATGCGTGGTAGTCAGGATTAGTTTTATTTGCCATTAGGGACTTTTACGAAATGATCAAGGAACTGATGGTCCGAAACCTGATTTGGTGCAAAGCCTCGTTGCAAATTGGTTGGTATACATGAAATTTGGTCTATTTAACTGAGTGTAACTCTCAAGTTGTTCCTTTCTCACTTTATCGAGAATTGTTGTATATTTCAAAAGAATTTATTGATGTAATGGAAAAAATAAAACTATGTGTCAAGGGCAATAACTGTGAATGCTTGGGAGAGGAAGTAAATTTTCTGTAAAAGGAGGTAGAACACAAAAAATAGATAGCTTAAAGAGTTTGGATAGTCATACTTTATTCTGCTGAATCGGTGAACATTTTTCTACCATTACGAGGCCTCTATGATATTTAAGAACAGGTTTTAGTTAAAAGTTGATTAAGAAATATGATCACTACGAAAAAACATTCTAATGACTGTCAACTACCATCCCAACAGTATTTAGAAAGTTACCTAACACATCCCCGTTCTACTGTGTCATGAAAACATGGTTTAGATATGTAACTAAAAACTTATTTATTCTCAAAATATTGACTTCTCAGAAGAGGATTTCTTGATAACCTTTGTTTTCATAAGGAGACTCCAGCGGGAAGCGAGAAGTTGGCAGTGATGAGAGACTAAAGGCAAAAGAAAGCGGTTGGCTAAGTTTGTTTTTTCTCAACCAGTTCACCTCTCATCCGCTTGTTTTGGTTTCATTTCCGCTTGGGGTCAGCGTTAAGTTTAACCACAGCGAACTCCCCTAATAGTCATAAGTACTGTACCTCTTTCCTACTTTCTTCTCCCCTCCCCATTTTTCTTCTCTTCTCTTCTCCTCTCCTCTCTTCTCGTCTGCTAATTCCCCCTTGTCATGAGAGGACATTGATTTGAGTTCTCTGGCATCCAGACATCGGTCATTGACGCCGATAATGAGGGGAACGGAATTTTCCCGAAGCAGTGGTAGATCATTCCTTATCCTTCGATTAAAATTCAACTTGCTTTCAAATCAACATTTTGTTTATGTTCCCATTAATATTTATAAATTACGAGTGTAATTCTCTAGATTTCTTGTACGTTTCAGTCCTCCCTTTTTTATCTATTGTTAGACTTGAGTTCTTACTCTCTTGCTCTGTTTAGAATACATGAATAAATAGAAAATCTTATATGAAATATTCCGTATTACTAAAATCACTACCGTTACACACACACGCACACACACACACACACACACACACACACACACACACACATATATATATATATATATATATATATATATATATATATATATATATATATATATATATATATATATATATAAATGTGTGTATGTATGTATGTATGAGTGAATGTGTGTATATATATATGCATATATATATATATATATATATATATATATATATATATATATATATATATATATATATATATATATATATAGGCTATGTGTGTGTGTGTGTGCGTATATATATATATATATATATATATATATATATATATATATATATATATATATATATATATACATATATATATATATGTATATATATATATATATATATATATATATATATATATATATATATATATATATATATATATATATATATACATATATATATATATATATATATATATATATATATATATATATATATATGTATATA
>NC_090764.1:50713872-50756372 GCF_036898095.1 Palaemon carinicauda | reverse complement strand
TCTGTGCTATTGTAGCAACAATGGTGGGTGTGTCTAAGCTTAGTAGCTCAGTTGTAGCTTAACAAGAGTATAAAAAATTATAATAGGAAGGTCTGAAGGCATTTGCAGATAAATTCGTGACTGACTGTCATGATCAGTGAGAATTCGTGCTTAGCTTTGAGCACAAGAGAAAGTTGGACGCTTGATTTAATTTGAGATTTTTTTCCCATATTTTAATACGTTTACCACTAATTTCTCATGACTTTTGAATGAAAACGTGGTTTAGGCATGTCTGAATGAATGTCAGTTATAGTAATTATTTCATGATATTTTTGTGTGACACGCCCTTTCTCGTTTGACTCTAAGTTTAGAGAGATCATTTGTAATATGATTCAGTATGCAATTTGTTATTCTAATAAATAATGGTCTCATATTTTGGCTATCTGAAAATGTGTTAAAATTTAGAAAAACTCTCAAAATAGATACCAACTTGGTTTTCCTAAAGTAAAACATTAGTCCACCATATAGGTATTGATGAAGATTCGTCATTAGAAATTCCCATTTTCTATAGACGCCGTAGAATGGATGAAAGAGCCCACATCCGGGCCGAAATCTGCCCGACAATCTAGAGATTCTAGACAAACCAAGATGGAATGCCTAATAAATTTTTAATGACTATATACTTCATAAACTGCTTTCCCATCAATGACCGATCAAAAGAATAGTTTTATTTTTCTAGCTTTTTTTTTTAATAATAATTTTGAGATGTTAGAATATCAACAGTTTCCTCCAAGAAGGAACTCTTACCGGGCAAGTAGGCCTAAACCGGTAGACACCTCTTCAGCATTCCTTTATCTTATTCTAGTAGATTAAAGATTTACCTCCTGATCAACAATCTCCCACTGCTCCCTTGCCTCTTTTATACACCAATACAATATACTCAACAAAAGTAATTCGATCTAACCTTACGCACGAGGTCATTTAACGTTTTCTTGTAGGCCATGTACTAATACCCTTTGTTTTCCAATCATACCACCAATCGATCTGCGTTTTAGGTCTCCATATCCCCGCTTTAGTACATCGGGTATCTTTCCTATGCTACCCGTTTATTACATATCGCCCGATCCGCCATTAGGCCATCATAACTTAACCCAGGAAAGGAAGTATATCAGCGGGAGGTCTAGGAAATGTATAACTTTAATTTTAGTAATATTGTCCCCAAAGACTTGCAGAAAATCTACAGGTACTACTTCATTTAGCACTAAGAACAACTGAAAGGGAAGACATTTTGGGGATACATAGTAATGGTCAAGAAATATTCATCGTGCAAACATGGATCAAGGTGTTATGAGGTAGCCTCAGCACGAATGAATTCACACATTCAGAGACACACGAATCTCACGTTTAGTGCTTGGTGGGACATGTTACCGAAAGGTATTATGGGCTTTGAAAGAACAATATGATTGATAAAATAATTAAGAACTGTTATGTAATCTTTCCGTTAAAGCCATTTTCTTAAAATTGCTGTTTTGTGCGCCATCTATTAACTATCCTTCATCTCTCTCATACCAGTATCTGGTAACACTGTAAGCAGTTCTGAGCGGTTACTTTGTGTTAACGAGATCGTCAAACGTTGTGGTAACGTTTTCGTCGATTTCATAATCTTATCGACAATCAACGAACTTTTCACGCATCTATGGTAATTGTGAACTTCTTTGGAACATTTTGACACAGGTATTTGCGAATATAAAGTTGAACAAAGCTAAATATCATAAGGTTTATCAGTGGTGTTTTACTGGTCCTGCAGCCGCGGTGCCATTCAACAGCAGTATTGCCATATTTTTTGAAAACTCAAACGTTTCGAGTTGACAAATTGCTGTAGTTAATGGTTAGAGAAATGATTAATAAATAATACTTTAATTTCTAGTTATTCTGGAGTTTGCTGTAGGAAGTGAACGAGTGCTGGCTATTTTGGCTTTTTTCCTTTATGACTATTGGGGACTGGGAATAATATTTGCGTATCGATCGACAGAAATGCGAACGGTATTTCACTAAGTACATTGTTTACTTTTAGGTAATTGGTGGTGAGTTACAGTGAATTGTTTGCAATCGCTCTTGGCATTTATTCTGCTTTGGTTGTATGACGTAAACATTAGCTGGTTCTTTTAATCAATTAAGCACAAGGAGGTTAAATTGAGGGACGTAATTAGAGTAGCCATTTCCACATAACCAAAGATGGATTTTTTTTTTTAGATTCTAAAATAACTTTTCCTAAATTAAATGTTTATTGAGTTTATGTATATGAAAAGCTTGCAGATTTGCAAAACTTATTTTCGAAGTTGTTATTCATAAAATATATTGTAGAGAAGGCTAGTTTTTGAATGCCCTTTATACTGTATGTTACATGCATAGTCTACAAGATGCATGTAGTCTTACAGTATATGATTATGAAAAAACTAAGCAAAAAATATTTTCAATTTCACTGCTAATGAAACAACATACCATATTCCAACCAACTTATTAATTTCGCAAACAAAAGGAAGTAGCCTATTCACTATACACAGCCATTATGGTACTCTTTTTTTTTTTTTTTTCAAACTCCAAGAGTTTTCTGTTAGCTAGAATCAGGATCTTTTGTACGTCTGGTCACTTTTCTGAAAAGTTATTACAGATCTGTAGTTGTCCCCTGACTGATTCCACTTGTAGATGGTTTCTCTCGTTTCTCCAAGCCGAAGTAATCATTGAAAAGACTAGCTCTGTGTGCTCATTCAGCTTTATTGAATAGAGACGACATAGGCGCTCACCTTCTGATCTGTATAATACACCTCAGATTTGCTAAACAACTTGAGAATATATCAATATCTTGAATTATACAGGTCTTAACTGCTTCACAAAATTCTTCAAAATGTGTGGCATTTGTTAGGCTCAAGTTTGACACATTGTTTGAAAGCAATATCCAATAAGTCGTTTTGATAGAATGGAATACTTCCTTTCACTGCTTTTATTTCGAAAACACAAGCAAAATATTCATAGATATGTAGGAGTGCACCACTCTCTCTGTTATCTCCTCGATAGCTGACTATCGATTACCAATATACCTCTCAAGTGTCTTTGTTCAACATTTTGAAAAATGCTGATGCATCATATCTCATGGAATATTCCCCGATGGAAACTTCCTATAGGTTCCAATACTATTTGGATACTGATTATCTCTATTCCCTAACTAAACTCGTGTCCCGCACAATATTTAGAATAACAATATATGAGAAATTATACAGGAACATACTTAATAAAATTAGGTATATATACACACTCACACTATATACAGTATATATATGTATATATATATATATATATATATATATATATATATATATATATATATATATTTATTTATTTATTACAGTATATATATGTATATATATGTATATATATACATATATATATATATATATATATATATATATATATATATATATATATTACAGTATATATATGTATATATATGTATATATATACATATATATATACTGTATATATATATATATATATATATATATATATATATATATATATATATATATATATATATATGTGTGTGTGTGTGTGTGTGTGTGTATGCATGATTTTATGTTTACTGTATATATATATATATATATATATATATATATATATATATATATATATATATATATATATATATATATATATATATATATATATATACATTGGATATTTTTGTTTTATGTTCAAACTATTTTTGTACTATAAGTAGTTTTTCGCACCCGAATCCCGTGTGCAAAGACAGCTTCAGAACATTATTCAAATCGTTTAACCGATTGTAGCAATAGCTTACTAGAAACATAATAAATCATCATCAATACACAATAAATTTTATTTAGAACGATAACAGCATACATGGCTGATGGCTACAAATCTGAAAAGGCTATTTCAGTAACATGTTACATATTGAGAAGATCCTTAAAGATGATAAATCTTACCACGTTACTGCCCTTTAATCATAAATTTTGGAATTTTTATAATAAAGTTTTTTTCTTTCTTTAGCGTGAAGGGATTGAGGTATAAAGGATGTATCCTACTTTCTCGAGTGCAGCAGGTTTTCAAGTTTATGCTGATATCCAGTACATTATTGTCGTTTGCATAATTCCGTTGCAGGCCATGTTTTTAAAGCTGGGTGTGTAAAGGTATATGTATATATATATATATATATATATATATATATATATATATATATATATATATATATATATATATATATATATATATATATATCATTTGTGTGTTTCCTCCCGTGATAATCATCGTTGATTTTGTTTCGCATTATTCGTTGAACTTTGATGGATAAAAGTGAATATTTTTTTAAATGAAATTTGCAAAAGTTTGCCTGTGCCAAAGTCTTAATCAACATTAGAATTGGAGAGAGAGAGAGAGAGAGAGAGAGAGAGAGAGAGAGAGAGAGAGAGAGAGAGAGAGAGAGAGAGAGAGAGAGAGAGAGAGAGAGAGAGAGAGAGAGAGCATTATCTATCAAATAAAAGATTTAAAAAAGTAAGTTAGTGGCCGAAACGTTATGTAGGACTAACTTCTATTTTAGTATTTGAATTTCATGAGTCCTTTTATAAGTTTTAAGTTCCGTTACTTAGATTTCTCTGATAGGAACGAATTTATTGCTGTACGTTAAGCGCTCCTTACACCGCCTTTTTATTGTATTTTTATTTTTATTTTTTTTTAGATTTTTACGTATGATCATCTTTTCTCATTCACTTATAGATAACTAATTCAAGATTAAAATAGTAAAGGAGCAAACCAGCTGAACGATGATCCTAAAATGTATCTAATTTAGGTAAATAAATTCTGAAATTTTGCTTAATATTTAGACTGAGTCAGTTTTGAACACTGATTTGGATGTAATACAAATGACAGGCAATGAGAAATACAAGAATTCTATATGACTCGACTTTTTCTCATGTTGAGGTCACACCTTAAAGGATCATATTGAATGACCTAAGAAAAATATAGTTCACACTTACTAATTTTTTTTCTAAAATGTATTTTTTCCTGGGTTAAATATTTTTTTCTTACTGTTGGACCCGTTATTTCACGAACGCAACGTGTACAGTATTTTTTAACAGTGTTCAATACTGAAAATCTTACTTTTATTTTCAAATGGCCCTTATCTTTTCTGATGTTCATGATTGCAAGTTTTTTTTTTTTTTAATTCTTGAACATTTACAGAACACTTTCCACTAGAGCTACTTATGAATGATAAAAAAAAAAAACAGTTTTTGGCTATTGGTTGGATTACATCATCCTATAGCATTTCACATTTTGACCTTTCTCTGAAGAAACAGATCCAAATAAAACTAAACCTTGCATAGATGATCCTTATAAGTGTTGTTCAAACGAGTTAATTTCATCACCGACAGATTACAAAATATTTCCTCTTTTTAATAACTTTAAAGCCCAGAATAAAACTTATAAGAACTACATTGTAGATTCTGCCTTTGGCTTATTTCGATGCACGATTAAATATAAAATTGAGCATTGCTACATAAATTATTGGCAGTTCTCTCTCTCT
Source organism: Palaemon carinicauda (assembly GCF_036898095.1). Taxonomy (NCBI): domain Eukaryota; kingdom Metazoa; phylum Arthropoda; class Malacostraca; order Decapoda; family Palaemonidae; genus Palaemon; species Palaemon carinicauda. The sequence continues at coordinate 50,750,797 of NC_090764.1, read as the reverse complement.
CTCTCTCTCTCTCTCTCTCTCTCTCTCTCTCTCTCTCTCTCTCTCTCTCTCTCTCTCCGTATATTACAATCATGGTTATAATATGCTCGGAGCACCTAGGGATAATAAAATAATCTTTAGAATTGATTGTTACCGGTATATTTTGTCCTGTCAATCTATGGGTTGACATGGAATTAATTACAAAAGAAATGAAACCTGCAATTTCCCACGATTTATCGTCCCAAGGAACGTACAATAAGTACAGAAAAATGAACACATCTTGCCAGTCATGATTGATTTGCCCCATGTACCTGAAATCCTCCTTCACACTGTGAGATTTAATTGTAGAAGTCCTGCAGAGCAAGGAGCACTGAATGTCACACCACTTGTAGGAACTGCAGAGGTGCTTCATGCACTGAAACATCTAATGTTTGTGGCACTGGTGAATCATAACTTGAATGCTCAAGAGGCATTTTATTATATTTATATTAGTGGTTGTGGCATGAATGATACTTTCAGAAATTTAAAAAATAAGAAACAAGAACCTTTGATTTTCAAAACAAATGTAAATGCCTATATTAAAGAGGATAAAGGATGGGCAGAGGTAACATCTGTAAAGTTTTATCTTTGTAAATAAACAAAATGGGAACAATAGTAAGAAAAGTTTTTTTTTTTTTTTAAGTAATAATTTTTCACTATTAGTCACCAAGATATTTATAAAGGTAAAATTACAGTGCTCATTATCGTAGAGTACAGTGAGTATGCAAATTGAACAGGAGTTTCGAAGGGGTTGTAAGGCTTAGAGTGTCTATAAATTTATTGTTTCCAGACATGTATTCACAATTGCTTTACAACCAAAAATAATTATTTTGCAATTAGTCTCACGTTGATCCCTATTTTTAGGTAGTTTGACTGGTCTAATTGTACAACCATATGAATCGTTATCAGTCAATCGGCTCTCAACTACTGAAATTACGAGTCAAAAAACGTTTACATTCATTTGTCTTCTATATTTTTGTGATGATTGTTTTTAATTCTCCATAAAATGGAATTAAGATAATGATAAAGTTGCTTGCTACCAATTTAAATCTATGAATTTGTAAATACGATATGGAAATTTAGATTTCCAGAAGTTGCGAAACAGAGAGTTCAAGAGCTTTACATTAAATGAGATTGCATTCTCAGCTGTGTTTGGTTGTGTTTAACCGCAAGCTTTGGTGGCAAAAGACCTGCTAACACTGTTTACGCAGCACCGTTAGGCCTTCTAAGGTCCTTACACCACAATTTTACAAAAAGATTTCCCGCTAATACCAGGAATACGTATTACATATGACTGTTTGGATGGGAAAACTGAGATGAGTTATTTCTTAGATATATATATATATATTTATGATTTTGCTCCGAATAAAGGATTTTTTTTTTGTATGGATAAGTTACTGATAAAAAGCACCAGCCGACTTTTTTTTTTTTTTTTTTTTTTTTTTTTTTTTTTTTTTTACCAGCATTCGAAAGCACTTGTATTCCAAAAGAGTTGTCAAGAAAATAACATGAAATGTATTTTGCCTTTTATAAATGGTTCAACTTAACTGGAAGTTATACCCGAAATACCTTCAACTATGAAAATCTAAGAAAAAAAATGACTTCAGTAACAATTTTAAGAGCAATTAAGGATAACTTCTTACAGCGTTTCCTGTCGACTCTACAGTAATAATACTGATTAAAACAATGAAGGTAGAGATATGTATCTGACAGTTTCACAGCAGCATGTACTTAGATAATGATGTAGAATTTGTATATCATATACCACTGTTAAATACCAGAATAAAGACAGGAAAGGTGAGATGTAGGATTAGTTATGTCTTTAGCAAGGATGAGACCATAGTTTCTGAAACCACTTTCGACCTTATTAGTTTGATACTTATTTTGCAGGTAGGAATTTTTATTTTTGAAAGAGCTCACCACCGGTGTATTTAACTTTTTACAAGTCATTGGCCAAAGAATTGTTGGTGACTGTTGGGTCATGATATCAGAATTTACCGCAGTGGTATAACGGGAAATCGGGGGACTAAAGGTAACATTTTTTTTATATATAGGTAACCAATTTCTTTATAATGAATGATATGCTAGTCATTTATAAATCACGAGAAAAAAACAGTGAAATGTGTTTACAGTAGGTTTGTAGGCTATTTGATTTACGTAGGTAATGTATATTTAATTACTTTATTTTGTGGCTGATAACATTTTACATATTTATCAACTGTTACAATATTCTTTCTGAGTGGGGATGTCTTAACGTGGTGGAAGGGTATGCCTATTATTATAATAAGCAAAGCTGTACTAATCAAGGCCACCCATACTGGGTTGGTTTACTGGGAGCGTTGAGACGAAAATCTCTCACCATCACCAGTCCGAACTGGCCAGCGTGTTGGTGAAAAGTGGCCAAACCCCAGACATGAAATGACGTTAGGCCTTTGTCCTGCAGTGGATTAGAAAGGGCTGCATTTGATGTTGTTGTTGTTGTTATTGTTGTTGTTGTTGTTGTGTATTATCCTTTCAATGCCTTTGTTTGGAGAATCATTCAGAAAATGCCATTTGGAGAATTTCTTAATGGTAAACGTTCCGCGATAATTATCATTACATTCTATTGAGCTTTTGAGGGACCTTTTTTTGCTTCATAGGTTATTGAACGGTGGTAGTTTTGCAATGAAACGTGATTTCCAATGACATTCTCATTACGCATTATGCTTATCAACACCTGACAACATATTACGAAAAGAAAAAGTATCCTTTCTCTTCATCGTTGTCATGATGGTGAAGCAATGAAAATCAGATTATTATTATTATTATTATTATTATTATTATTATTATTATTATTATTATTATTAACTAAGCTGTAACCCTATTTTGAAAAGCAAGATACTATAAGGGTGAGGGCTCCAGCAAGGAAAAATAGCCCAGTGATGAAAGGAAATAAATGATGTTATACTGTGTAGCACTAGGGGAGAGGTAATAGAAGAGAAACTGGAGGAGTGGAGAAGAGAAATGGAAAATAGAGGATTGAAGATCAGCAGGAAATAGACAGTATTTGAGGTTGAAAAATGGCGAGAATGGGGAAGTTAGTTTACAAGGAGAGAGATTGAAAAGAGTTGAAAAATTCAAGTATTTAGGATCAACAGTTGCAAAGGATGGTGATCTGGGGGCAGAAATAAACCACAGAATACAAGCAGGATGAAATAATTGGAAAAAAGTGCGTGGAGTATTATGCGACAGGAAAATAAGGGTTAAGTTGAAAGGTAAAGTACACAGGACAGTTGTGAGACCGGCAATGATGTATGGAGCGGAGACGTGGGCAATAAAGAAGACAAAAGAGAAGAAGCTGGATGTGGCAGAGATGAGAATGTTGAGATGGATGTGAGGGGTGACAAGAAGAGATAAGATACGGAATAAGGCAATTAGGGGTACCACAGGAGTTAGAGAACTATCAGATAAGATCCAAGAAAGTAGACTGAGGTGGTATGGTCATGTCATGAGAAGAGATGAACAGTATATTGGGAGGAGAGTGATGGAAATGGAGGTACAGGGATTGAGAAGGAGAGAGAGACCAAAGCGAAGGTGGGTGGACTGTATCAAGGATGACCTTCGATCAAAGGGATTAACCGGTGATGAGGTGTGGGACAGAGGTAGATAGAGAATGCTGGCCAGAAACATCGACCCTGCATAGAAGTTGGAAAAGATGCAGAGAAAGAAGATGAAAGGAATAAACAGTATAAGATATCTTAGGATCAGTAACAATGTTTAAATAGATCTGTCATAAATAAACGACGAAAAGAGCCTTATTTCATCCTGTTCAAAATTAAAACATTCGCTGCAAGTTTGAACTTCTGAACAATGGATAGCCACCATTAGAGTGTAGTTAAACCGAGCGAATGTGCATAAATCCGTTATTTGTGCAAGATTTAAGTGGAAGCTCCTCGAGTGGGTTCTTGGTTGCAGTTGCAAGGAATCAGCAATGCATACATCATGCGCCGTGGACCATTTTAGATTATCCTTTTGGTTCCATGTAATCATCAGAGGCTGAGGTTGTATTTTTAAGGGGTTAGGATCGTCCTTTAACCTTAGATTGGGGGTTATCTGAAAAGGATTTTAGTATTTTTTTTGTTTTGTTTATGTGATTAGCTTAGTTTATCTTAGCAAGTCAATTTTAATATATAAATTTTGTTCTGTTCGTTCTAGTATTAGATTTATTATTTTCTTTTTATCATTATGGTTGAAGTAATACGGAATATTTTTTTCTCTCTCTCTCTCTCTCTCTCTCTCTCTCTCTCTCTCTCTCTCTCTCTCTCTCTCTCTCTCTCTCTACATATATATATATATATATATATATATATATATATATATATATATATATATATATATATATATATATATATATGTGTATATATATATATATATATATATATATATATATATATATATATATATGTGTATATATATATATATATATATATATATATATATATAATATATATATATATATATATATATATATATATATATATATATATATATCCTATGCATTCAGATCTTCCTGGACAGTTCCATCCTGTTCGTAATACTAGGTATGCAGTTAATTCTAATAGTCAGTCCTTCTCCATCATGGGGCTCAATACTACACAGTATTCTAGAAGTTTTATTCCAGCCGTGACCAAGATGTGGAATGATCTTCCTAATCGGATAGTTGAATCAGTAGACCTCAAAAGTTCAAACCCGCAGAAAACGTTTTTAGGTTGAATAGGCTTACATAAGTCCTTTCATAGTTTATATATCAAATATCTGTTTTAATGTTGTTAATGTCTTTAAAATATTTCATTTTAATATTCATTACTTCTTATATCGTTTATTTTTTTCCTTATTTCCTTTCCTCACTGGGATATTTTTCCCTGTTGGAGCCCTTGGGCTTATAGCATCTTGCTTTTCCAATTTATGGTTGTAGCTTAGCTAGTAATGATAATAATTATAATATATATATATATATATATATATATATATATATATATATATATATATATATATATATATATATATATATATATATATATATATATATATATAAATTCATTCTATCTTCCTTCTCTTCCTCTTGTTTTTTACAAGTTTTTAAGTTTTAATGTTGTTGCTGTTCATGAAATAGTTTATTTTGATTGTTCATTACTTCTCTTGTAGTTTATTTCCTTAATTCCTTTCCTCACTAAATTACCACCCCCCTCCTTTCCTCCCTGGGCTATTTTTCCCTGCTAGAGCCCTTGGACCTATACCATCCTGCTTTTCCAATCAGGTTTATAATTTATCCTGTAATATATATATATATATATATATATATATATATATATATATATATATATATATATATATATATTTATATATGTGTGTGTTTGTATGTGTGAATATATGCGTGGTGGATTGTGGACCTGAAAACCCTACATCCCACCTTTAGAAGGTGCAATCAGCCAATGTGGGTATGTGGCCGAGCGATTCAGCATTTAGCACATTTGATGAGACGTGGGTTGCTCCTGGCCAACCATTCACCAGTTTACACTTCTGCAAATGGATACCAACATCTGGTAGGGTCAAGAAATTGGATGTAGAGATAGCAATGTCACCCCTAAAGAGTTGCATTATGTATATATGCCTTTACTGTTAAGTTTTGATTTCAAATAAGTTTTCCAGAAATACAATATTATGGATATAAAGGCTTGAGGTTAGGTAATACCATCCATTTATCAGCAGTACCCTGTTGACTGTTAAGCTGCTTAACCTTAATGATAAGGTTTCATTAATATCTCTACCCTATTCTTGGTAGATTTATTGAAGACGTCTGTTTTTCATTCTGACTTTTTTTTGTTAGTGTAGCGTTCTTCATGGCTGCTGTGATTAATTCTCTCGCAGTGAACCTGAAAAAGCATAAACAATTGAATGCAAACAATTGAGCATCAAATTATAATTTGTTCTAAGGATTGTATCCTATTACTCCGGTTGAACTAATATAACTATAATCTTTATGAGGTTGTCTTGATAGAATCTAAAACTGAAATAGGCCTCAAAAAGCAATATCATTTATATATAGTTATATAATCAAGGTCATACTCGTATGGATGCTATGATAGTGGAGCTTTGCTGTAACAAAAGTCATATGTATCTTGCGATGACCATTAGAATGGTCACTGCCCAATTTGACTACTGAATAGTGGATGAACACCTTTCACAACTATCATCATGATCATTCCATCCTACGTCTGTTGACGCAAAGGGCCTCGGTTAGATTTCGCCAGTTGTCTCTATCTTGAGCTTTTAAATCAATACTTCTCCCTTCATCATTTCCTACTTCGCGCTTCATAGTCCTCAGCCATGTAGGCCTAGGTCTTCCAACTCTTCAAGTGCCTTGTGGAGCCAAACTGAACGTTTGGCGAACTAATCTCTCTTGGGGAGTGCGAAGAGTATGCTCAAACCATCTCCATCTACCCCTCACCATGATCTCATCTACATTTGGCACTCGAGTAATCTTTCTTATAGTTTCATTTCTAATCCTGTCCTCCCATTTATCTCCCAATATTCTTTTGAAGATTTTGTTCTCAAATCTACTAAATCTGTTGGATATTGTATCATTAATATACCACGACTCATGTCCATACAGTAACAGCGGTCTCACTAAACTGATATATAGCCTGATTTTTATATGCAATATCAGGCTATTTAATTTCCAAAATTTAATTAACCTAGCTATTGCTTGATTTGCCTTTTTCTATCTTTCATTAAACTCAAATTCTAAAGATCCTGTATTAGAGGTCATAGTTCCTAAAAAAGTATAAATGATTTATCTCGTTAATCCTTTCTCCTTCCAATGATATTTCATCTTCCATTGCATATTCCATTCTCATCATCTCTGTCTTTCTTCTATTCATCTTGCGACCAACCTCATGTGAGTTTTCATGCATTCTGGTAAGCAAACTTTGCAAGTACTTTGGTATTCTGCTAATAAGGACAGCGTCATCAGCATACTCTAGGTCAGCTAATTTTCTGTTACCAATCCAGTCCAATCCTTCTCCATCATCCCCAACTGTTCTATGCATCGCAAAATTCCCTGAGAAGGATAAACGGCATGGGTGACAACACATTCCCTTTGAGTACTCTACTGTTCACTGTAAATTGGTTTGATAGAACTCCACTAACATTAACTTTGCATTTGCTATGCTCATGAACAGACTTAATCTGATTTACTTATTTAAGAGGAACTCCATAATAACGCAGGACTCCACAAATTTGGCCGGTGCTTACTATCATAGGCTTTTTCATAGTCTACAAATGCCATCACAAATGGATATCTATATTCTACACATTGCTGTACCACATCCCCTTAAAAGGAAAATTTGGTCAGTACAACTTCTACCTTTTCTAAATCCTGCCTGTCTCTCGGCTTTTCATCAATCTTTTTCTTCAGTCCCTACAATAAGCATACTAGGCCTATATATTTTCATGACAACTGACGGAAGTGTGATGGCTCTGTAATTATTGCAGTCAGTGAGGTTTCCTTTTCTTTGGTCATTTTCACCAACACCCCCAGCTGCCATTCATCAGGTTTTGCTTCTTCAAGCCACATTCTATAAAATAATCTTGTAAGTTATTCTGGGAGTCACTTCATTTTCAGCCAATAGCATCTCAGCAGTTATTCCAACGTATCCAGGGGCTTTCCATCTCTTGAGTTTTTTAATGATAGCTTCGACTCCAAACACATTTAATTCAATCATGGGCACATCATGGTCTTCCTCAGCATCAGGTATATCAATCAAATTATTCCCTTCATATCTCCTATTCATGACCTCACTAAAGTGTTCCATCCATCGTAGCCTTTATCATTCTGTTGTTATAACAGACCCATCTCTCTTTTTTATGGGTACATTTTATTAATAATTCTGTGAGTAATTCTTACACCCTAAGCACTCCCTGAATTCTTAGCTTTGTCAGCCTCATCTGCTTTCCTGTCTAAGTATTATCTGCTTTTATTTCAGTACTGGAATACTTAGCATGCTCTACCTTATAATTTTCATTACTTCCTCGAAAACGTTCAACAGTCAATTTTTGTCTTTATCTCCATTTTATAGTATCTCAAGTATCATTGGATATCCATGGCTTTTTCCTTGCAACTGAATTTCCCAAAACTTGACTACCAACAGACTGATATATGTTCTTAATATCACATCATTCTTCATTAATTGTGGGCTCTCCGTATCTTAAAGTTTTTAAGACTGCAACTCTATTTCTACTTGCAATAGCAAAGGTTTCTTTGTACTCATCTTCTAGAAGCTTAGTTGTATCAAACAAGGTATTCTATCTACATTTCTGTTGGGTGTTTTCAGTTTAAATTTTAGTGTGGCAATGAGGAACTGGTGATCACTACCAATATCTGCACCTCTATAGCTTCTTACATTTCGCATCGGTGTCAATGGCCTTCGATGTCAGGATGCCAGAAAACCTAAAATCAATCAATCAATCTTACATTTCTCAGAGTCCTACTTCTCTCTTTATTAATGGCTATGTGATGTATTTGATTTTTGTAATTGTCACATGGTGAAGTCCTTATATATTTGTGGACGACCTTGTGCTGGAAGAGAGTACGTCCATTAACAAGATTGTTTGTTGAACAAGACCCATAACATTCTCTATACCGTGATTATTCCTTCCAAATTTAGCATTGAAGTCTCCAATCACAATTTTCATATCTCTCTCTGGGATCTCATATATTACACTGTGCAGATCTTCATAGTATCCATCTCTCCTTTCTTCACAACAATGTCCACTTCATACACATACACAGGTTTATCGGAAGCTTCGTGAAACTGTCATTCACCTCTTATCATGCACGAACTTTTCCCGTACTTTTATTGTCTGCGAATCTGCCTTGTATAAGCTTGCCTTTCCTTCTCCCTTTATTGTTTCCACATGACCAAATAATATCAAACCATCATGATTCTACCTTCCACTTGTGTTAAACTTTTTATTACTCATTGCTCACCAAGTCAGTCCTTCCACCACTTATACTACGCAATTTCTATCCATAAACTAACATAAACTTAAATGGAAATCTTTCAAACGCTTTGATTCTTGAATTCGTATGTATCTACCTGCAAAATTTATGAAAAAAAAATAAGAGAAAAATTGATCAAGAGAATATCGTGACCTGTATCTAGATGCATAAGGACTCACAGAAGACCAGGTTATTGGTTTTGCCTTAACTTGAATTACCAGGCCATCCCAGAGAGATGGGAAGGGGAGGGGGGTGGGGGGTTATTGCGTGTTTCAAAGAGCATTACCGTAATTTCTTTATTCATATTGCACTTTATTTAGATGCCCTTGTTTGCCAATCAGTACACATTTATACTTTCTTATTTGATTTTATATTTTTTTTTATGTTCGCATTCTAATATGTGATAGTTTTTTTTTTTGTATATTTAAGACTTACAGGGTCTTTGATGCGATGATATTGATTATGATGATGCTAATGTGGTATCCAATGTATGAGAAACAAAATCTTTCGTTATCTCAGTTTACAATGGATTTATTGTTTTGCCGTGTTTACACATGACTAGATACATATTATTTAGTTCCCAAAAGAAATCAAAGATAATATTAACGGAAAGCAACGGTTGGAATTGTCCTTTGTATGTCACGTCTGGAACATTAACTATGTGTCTTTAGTACATACTAGAAGCGTTCTTTAGGGCTTCACGTCTTAAATACCGCTACTAATGAAACAGCCTTGGGCGGTCTCTTTGCCTCTATAATACCGGAAGTGTGCGCTGTGCACTCTTCCATGCGTAACGGATGAGTCATTAGGTAAGGCGTGTTGTTTCGGAGCCTGGGAAAGGCTGAGTGGAAAGGAAGTTGTATGTGAGAGAGAGAGAGAGAGAGAGAGAGAGAGAGAGAGAGAGAGAGAGAGAGAGAGAGAGAGAGAGAGAGAATTCCATTATCAGTGTGATTATACGTTAGAAATGATAGTTGAAGTTCATAAATGGTAATGTCTGTTGTATCATGAAACCTTCTCTAACAGACCTGTCATCTGAAAGGTTTGAATTTAATGGTTTCGTTGAATATTTCCTCGCTAATTGTCTGGTAGTTCGCCGTTAGTAATTGAAAACAGGAAAGAAACGTTTCACGGCATGTTAAGACTGTGACATAACGAACAATGTCAACTATTGTCATTTGCTGGTTATTTATTAATTTGATTGTCCAAATATCAGATTTTTTTTAATATTTGAAAGATTAATAGTTTAAGATAAGTTTTACCTTGTTAAAGATGAAAACAACATAGAGGTAGTAGGTTGGCCAGGGCACCAGCTACCCGTTGAGATACTACTGCTGGGTACGGTTCATTTTCCCTTTGCTTACACACACACACACACATACACACACACACACACACCGAATAATCTGGCCTATTCTTTACGTATTCTCCTCTGTCCTCATACACCTGACAACACTAAGATTAACAAACAATTCTTCTTCACCCATGGGGTTACTGCACTGTAATTATTCAGTGGCCAATTTCCTCTTGGTAAGGGTAGAAGAGACTCTTTAGCTGTGGTAAGCAGCTCTTCTAGGAGGACACTCCAAAATAAAACCATTGTTCTCTAGTCTATGGTAATGCCATAATCTCTGTACCTTGGTCTACTAGTGTCTTCTGTTAGAGTTCTTTTGCTTAAGGGTACACTCAGGCACTTTATTCTATCTTATTTCTCTTCCTCTTGTTTTGTTAAAGTTTTTATAGTTTGTAGAGGAGATATTTATTTTAATGTTGATACTCTTCTTAAAATATTTTAGTTTTCCTTGTTTTTTTTCCTCACTGGGCTATTTTTCCTGTTGGAGCCCCTGGGATTACAGCATTCTGCTTTTCCAACTAGGGTTGTAGCTTGGGAAGTGATAATAATAATAATAATAATAATTAAGAAACAGAAGTCTATAAACATAGCATTATATATATATATATATATATATATATATATATATATATATATATATATATATATATATATATATATATATGTATATATATATATACATATATATATATATATATATATATATATATATATATATATATATATATACTGTATGTATATATATTTTATATATATATATATATATATACTGTATGTATATATATTATATATATATATATATATATATATATATATATATATATATATATATATATATACTCTATGTATATATTATATATATATATATATATATATATATATATATATATATATATATATATATATATATATATATATATATATGTAGATTAAACTCCCTGGTAATAATGTAGCTTTGGAAGGTTTGAGTGTATTGACTTTTTTGGGGAAACAATGTCCGCAATATTGGCAACATATATTGTGATAGATATCTTTTAGTTGACCATAAGATCACTTGCACTGAAATAGCACATCCTAATTACTTGGATTTACCGATTTGTTATACAAGCTCAGTTTGAAACACCCTTGTTGACTTTTGCTCTGTCCTTTTGCTGGGGCGTAGCTAGAGATTTGGGTCCCCTGTAGCTGTGTTAAGGAGTCTCCCCTCTCCCTTGCCCTGGTGAGAGACAAGCCAAGCCCGATTAGCCTTAGAGAAAGGGGCACCAATAAGAATAAGTCCCTATTTAGGTGCAGTTTTATACTTTTAAAGGTGTTATCAAGGTTGGGTTTATAAATACTTCGAAAATAAAATGGTATTTTTAGATGTATATTTATATATTTATATTTTCTGGCCTTGTTTTGGAGGTTCCCCTCTTGGAGGCAGGAAGGGCATTTTCAAAAATCTCCCCATCCCCCCTTCGCTACGCCACTGTCCGTTTCGCACTACAGTACTCCGAAACAATAAACTTCTCTGAATTTTAAATTCATTGTACCTAACCCATCCTAAAACTGGGGGAGGGGGAGTCATTGATTTGTCTCTATTCCTAGCTACATTGATGTGCTTAATAAAGGAAACTAACAACTAGGATGACAGCAAACATGGTATGGACGATGATAATTATAGTTCTCGAAGACCCTATATGTAATCCGAATTTTCAGGATTCTGGAAATATTTTTCCATCAATCCATTGAAAAGGAAATATAATAACATGCAGTGCAATGAAATATTATTCATTAATATAAGAAGAAATAATTATCGTTAATACTGCTTTCATAGGCATAAAAGCCTTGGATTAATTGTAAAGTCATTAACTACTAAGAAAGGCATTAAATCCATAACCTATCTAGTATATAGTACACAAGAAATACAGAAAGTCTTCGATATTAGGAACAACTGTAAAATATTATGACCATGGGTGTACAGTATATAAGAGCTGATATGTTTGGATGTTAGGCTATGCATTACAAGAGTAAAAGGTGTAGACCTTAAATGTTGTTCCTTAGCTGAGGATAATTTAACTGATCTTTATAAAGAATGCTAGGTTATATATTGTAGCTCATATCATTATTGTGATGTTTGAAAATATATTTTTTTATTTTTTTAACAGGAAAGGTGAACACATTTTTTTAAGCGAAATATTATTAATATTATTATAATTATTATTATTATTATTATTAGCTAAGCTACAACCCTAGTTGGAAAAGCGAGAGGCTATATGCAAAAGGCCTTTAACTGGGAAAAATAGCCCAGTGAGGAAAGGAAATAAACGATATGAGAAATAATGAACAATTAAAATAAGATATTTTAAAAACAGTATCAACATCAAAACAGGTATTTCATATATAAACTATAAAAAGACTGTTCAACATTAATAGATTTGTTGCAAATTTGATCTTTTGAAGTCTTACCGATTCAACTACCCGATTAGAAAGATTATTCCACAGCTTAGTCACAGCTGGAATAAAACTTCTAAAATACTGTATAGTATTGAACCTCATGGTGGAAAAGGCCTGACTATTACAATTACTGCATGCCTAGTATTACGAACAGGGTGGTACTGTCCGGGAAGATCTGAATGTAACGGGTGGTCAAAATTAGAACAAATCTTATGCAACATGTATAACGAACTAATTAAACGACGGTGCCAGAGATTAATATCTAGACCAGGAATAAGAAATTTGGTAGACCGTAAGTTTCTGTCCACCAAATTAAGATGAGAATCAGCAGCTAAAGACCAGACGGGGACAATTCTTGAAACAAGGTAAAATGAAAGAATGAAAACGCTTCTTCAAAATATATTGATCCCCGAAAGTCTTAAAATACTTTCCCATTAAGCCAATTTTTTTGTGCAATTGAAGAAGATACGGACCTAATGTTTTTCTCAAAAGTAATTTTGATGTCGAGAATTTTGAGTCATGGAAAGTTTAAGAAACATTATCAATGCTGAGATCTGGATGTTGAGGAGCCACTGGCCGTGACTTACAATCATATTTTTAGTTTTGTTAGGATTCAACTTCATGCCCTATATTTTTTACCATTCAAAAAGGCTCCAACAGGGAAAATAACCCAATGTGGAAACGAAGCAGATAGAATAGTGTACCTGAGTTGTACCCTCAAGCAAGAGAACTTTAACCCAGAACAGTGAAAGACTATGGTACAGAGGCTATATGGTATTAACCAAGAGACTCATAGTTTTTATTTTACAGTGTTGCCTATATTTAATTTTTAACTAGCAGTGATCCTAGAAGTTAGGACGACATTCACATTTTAATTAATCAATCAACATAACACTGCCTGGTCAATAATCATTATTATTAAAACTTTCTTTTGAAAGTACTTGAGTAAATTCTGCAAAACTTTTGAGTTTCTAGATCTGATACTGATTCTCTCATATAATCAACTCACAATGTATTTTTCTGTGCTAGATTTCGTGTCAAGATAGAACTCAACAAAGTTGTAATGAGGATAGACTTTCGTTTAATAGCTGAAATTAGTTGTAGATGATAGAGATTTTTACACAGTAGAAGATCATGAGTTTATTACAGGAGAATTCTGCGTCAGGTGTGAACATATGCTTCCAAGATATGTGTCTTATTTATGATTGAACAAAATGATTCATGTTGATGAAAGTTGAATGCGAGTATACATACTTTATATAGTTAGCAATTTATAAATAGACTTGCCTGGATTAGGAGGCCTCTTACTAGCTCTTAAGATTTGTTCCCCAAAGGTAGAAAGAAAGAAAGAAGAAAAAGGCAAGTTTTTCATAAGAAATTGAATTTGGTATATATTTAGTCTTATCTCCGAGCAGTATCTGGAGTAAGCTTGCTTCTTTTGGTCAGAGACCAGGTTTACTTGAAAAAATAAGCTTGTAATTATGATTAAAATGTACTGCCCTCTTAAATCATTCTGTCGCTGCATGTTGCCTTCATTCTCATTACCTGGCTCCATGTATGAAGTATCCTGTTCATCCTTCATTTTATGAAAGATTAACTGCTTATTCACATCGAAACATTTTTTTCCCTAGTTCAAATCTCTGTGACTCAAGGTTCCATGCTTCTTTTAGAGTTTTTATACCTTCTTTGAGTATATAATTATGTAGACCGGCGAAATATTTCTTTATGAAGGTTGTTTGTGGCAATGCTTGTTTAAGATATAGATGATCATGGTCTCATTTCACTTGAGATCTAATACAAGACTTCTCTCTAACTTAAAACTTATTACTTTTTTATTTTACTAAATGTGTCTAGGCTTCTCTTTATTTAGATGACAGCACAGGGTTTTTGTCTTTCATTTTCCTTCATATCCGAAGGCAGTGATGAAAGGCAACGGTCATTGATATAAGTGAAAATAGTTTATTTGTGCTGAAGGGTTCGTCATGCAGCTGTGGTTAGAAAACTCACATATAATGCATTGCTGTTGGTTTCAATGGAACGTTGAATTGCAATATGGTAATGATCATTTTAAACTTGATAGTGAACCCTTTGCTATTGAAATGTAAAAATATTAGTATAATTATAGGAGCATAAATTTGTAATTACGTCTACCCAGTTATACCGATTTAGGTTCATGTTTTATAGGTCCATGGGTCGCACCCAGCTTACTGCCACCCAGTTCACCCAACTGTAAACAGGTACTAGCATCTGCTAAGGCTAGGGAAAAGTGCGTGGGGCAGAAAACTTGTTCTTGAAGACTTCCTGGAAGACTTTGCTCTTCTGAAATAAATTCCCGGAAAGGGGAAGAAGTGTCTGGTGAAAATCAAATTAATTGATAAATAGATAAATACATGAGTGCAGTTAAAACCACAAATATTAACACGAGAATTTTCTTAGAATAAAATAAAACAAATTCTAAAGTAAAATTCATAATATCTTTCATATATAATCACTCATAATGACGAAGTCTGTAGGCGGAAAAGGGAATCTAGCGAGGAGAGGAGTGAGTGGGTGGGTTGGGGGTCATGTCAGTTTTTGTATAATTATCTTATTTTGAACAACAACAGAATGTTGGATATGAGGCTTTTTGTCCTGGTATTAAATAATGAATCTTATGTTCTTTTCTTTTTATTTTTCAGGTAAGGCTCCAGTTTCTGCTCTTCGAATAATTGCTTGCTTTGAAGGTATGTGGTCATCATTTATGTAAAATCCAATGTAAGTAGCGAACATGATATTAAGTTTGTTTGTGAGTTCTCGCTGTCTTACGTTAGTAACTGCAATAAATGAAATAGATTATTTTTATGGTTTATTGTAAGTTTGGCCTGTTATTGCATAAGGGAACCGGCTGAAGCTCTTGTGATTTGCCGCAATCAAAATTTCGTCTATAGGTATAATTCGATAAAACTACGGTACATTTCCTTAACTGAATATAACTGAACCATCTTATGTTTGTCCAAATAATAAAATAGATAAGAATCAAGTACGAAATATTTAAAAGATGTGTTCTTATTGAGAAAATTTTCATTGGTAAACTGCAGCGAAATTCACGACTGTTTTGACATATAAGTTAAAACAAAATACTGATGACATACATCTCATTGTTATTCTTGGTTCGATAGCTATATGAAAAACAAATTTGGCTAAATGAAAGGATGTTGACTTGATTATTGTTAATTAAAATTCTCCATGAAACTAAACATAATGAGTAATTATGGTAACATGCAAGTGACATAAATCATGTTGGGGTGGAGGATATATTATATTACAGTAATTTTGACGCTCGTATGACACTTATTTTGGTTAGCGATGCCGTTCAGTTGCCATTTTGTTTATAGCTTCCCGTCATGGCTGGAAACAACGAAGATGCTCGTTACTGGAGGATGTACATTTTAATTCTTTCTATCAAGCAAATGTGTGTGTTTTTTTTTTTATTTATTGTGATATACAATTTAGTCTTGTTTGTTTTCTTAATTTAGCTGGTCATGGTCAAAGTCGTTACAAATAGTATCTATTTTTTGCAATCATTCGTATTATATCCTGCAAACCTCATGATAGTTCGTTTTACTTGGTCGGTGTTTTGAGTTGCTTTGGGCTACACCTATTTTGTTCCAAAAAGTCATTCATTGCACGTACTTTACAATGGTGAAAACTTTTTGTTTTTTCTCCAATTATTATTGATGTTATCTTCAAGTAGGATGTTGTAATGATACCTTCAGCTGCCTTAATCCCCTGATTTTGTTTATTATACATTTTTGTCAAAATGTTTAGTATTTAAAAAAAATATATTTGTTTATTTAGATACGAAAATTAATCCATTTAAAAAAAATATCTTGATTTTCCATTGGTGAGCATTCTATTTATACTGAAGCAAAGTTATTTTCTTACTTTTTGTTTCGCGATAAGATTATTGATCCTAATAACTTATGTACTGTATATTGATGGCAACAGGAGCTTTTAAATCCAGTATTATTATTGAATATGATTTACGAAAGTTAGATAAAGCACAATTTTTTTTCATTTTTTTTTTTTTTTTTTTATATCACACTTGGGTTCTGGGTGTTAAGTTTCTGCACATCCTTTTCGGGTCTCTGGTGTAGAACATATGTGCCTTCTCCAATTTCCTATTTATTTAGAATATATTCTGCTCTAGCTATCTTGGGTAGCGTCATAGCCTCTGTGCCATGGTCTTTCGCTGCCTTGGGTTGCAGTTCCTTTGCTTTTATGATCTCTGCAGAAAATGAAGAGGAAGAAGAAGAGAGAGAGCACTAAAAAGGTTTACACCGAGGCACACTGTTATATGTTTCCTTATTTCCTTTCTTCACTGGGCTATTTTCCCGTTATAGCCTTGGACTTATAGCATCCTGCTTTTCCAACTAGGGTTGATGCTTGATTAGCAATAATGATAATAATAATACCGGAGTTGTAGGAATTAGTCAACCGCAAAATTGATGCCTTTATGCAAGACAATTCTTCTCTTTCTGTCCCCGTAACTAATGAAGGTCGTCCAGTATTCCGCCTATCTAATGTGTTGGAAGGTTCTTCTCTTTCTCTTCTAAATTATATAAATTTGTATATATAGGATTTTTCTATTAACTCGTTTATAAGAAAATGGCCACGGGTATTTGTTCGCTATAAAGATCCTCTTTATTGTAGATTTCAGGACATTTGGTCTTTTCATTATTATCCCAATTTCATTATTATATTTTTTGCTGTTACAGTTTCAGGCTTATTGAAGCATTATTTATGTTGACCTCAAACTCTAGGTCTATCAATAAAAGCGTGATTCCAGATATGGATGTTTTATGTAGCTTGTAAGACAGGTAACTTTTTCACTGACTCAACATTTTATTGTCAAAGGATTTTCCATTCATATTTTTATGGTCATAAGAAATTCAGTTGTTGGTCGTAGAGAATAAAAACTAAGCCTCATTTTGATTTACGATTTACAAGAAGAAGTGGATGCTATCTGAAGCATCTGTTATTTATAATATTCCACTTTGATATTTGGCGCTGTTTCCAAGGAGATGAGATGCATGTTAAGATGAAAGGCTTTTATAAGTTACTGCTTCATTTTGGATGCCAATTCCCGTAGAGTCTTTATAGTTAATATTAGATCTCATGGATCATTTCCCTTGACTTTTCTTATGGAATTGAGTTCGTATGATTTTTTTTCTTTTTTTTTTTTTAAATCTTGTATTGGCTGGTGTAGTCCTAATATTTGTTTTTACTTCTGGATAACAAATACATCTTGCTGTGGTTTTGGTTAATAAATTTCAACTAATTCAACATCAAGTTTTAATAGTCTTTACGGGAATATTTTCCGTGCTTCTGTAAAACGTAATTTTCAACCCTTTTTTTCTATTACATATATAGCATAAACTTATATTATTATTGAAATTGCTGAGCTTTTATTAGATATTAATGTCTCATTGAAATGAAATAAACAAACCTTTAGATTTTTGCTCATGCAGACCGGAATAGTAGAACATATTCTCATTTGAGTTTATGTATTTGGTCGTTTGTGCGCTTAGCGCTTTTCAACTGATTTGCTTGAATTTGTGAATGGGGATGATTCCAGGTAGAACACGGGCTACTTTGTCTTAATTCTAATGAAAAATGGAAATGTAAGATTTCATGATGTTCTCTTTTTGAGTAAAGTTCTTTGTTGAAATAATAGAAACAATTGTTGAAGGAATGATCAATATTGATAAGAATTTAATGTTACTTTAGGTATATTATATTTAGTTGTTTATAAGATCATTCTTTCTCTTCCACCTTAAATAGATTGTAAACTTGAATTGCTTAATCAAGCAATGTTAATGAAAGACTCCACAGACTTTAAATATTTATATTTTCACAATGACCTTAGATGTCAGGATCCCAGGAAACCTCAAATCAATCAATCACAAATCAGATGATAAAAAAATGTTTTCTGAAAATCAGTGGAATTATAACGGAGCAAAATTTGTGGCATTGTTTATGCAAACAAAGAATATTGAGTAGTAGTTTTATGTTTATTGCTTACGTTTTATAGAAGCTTAGATTTTAGGTCAGTTACACATGTCAAGAGAGACTGTTGTGGATGCAGTCAAAACGGACAGTCTGGGATTCTGATTTATCATCTAATTAACTCCCCCAAGCACCTGCCATGATCATTTACCAAATTAGTTGTAATAGAATATTAGAAAATAGAAGAAAAAAGTTTTTGTCATGAAGATAATTCTATTGATAGCACATCCACGATCCTCTAATTGTAAAGATAATGGATATTCTGTTAGTATTTCTTTTCATCTCTTCGCATTTTCTTCCCAGACCAAAGCACCGGACACACGCTAGTTTCAGGACGCTAATAAAGTTGTGTTCGGGCTTATGTGCTCGTGCATATTCTTATTCTTCAAATTCCTTCAAATTCATTGCACAGAGTGTGACATCTAGGGTGAAGATTGCATTTTGTTTACCGAAATCATTACATCCGTTTTATGGCAGAAGTGCGCAGGCCGATACTTTAGCTCTTGCCCTCGTATCACCCTTTCTTTTATGTTCCTTGTGTCATCATCCTTACTTCGAAGGACGTAGGGGAGAGAGAGAGAGAGAGAGAGAGAGAGAGAGAGAGAGAGAGAGAGAGAGAGAGAGAGAGAGAGAGAGAGAGAGAGAGAGGTCGTAACATGATCAACATTGGCCATAAAACATTTTTTTTAGAGAATACATCGAGGATTTTTAAGGCCCCTGGTAAATGGTGTAGTAAAAAAAGTCGTATAGTTCAACCTTTCATGGTTGTTTTCAGATTTATGGATCTTCCGTCATAAAATATTGTAAAGAGATGAGAAATAAGTAGTTTTCCAGAATAAATGGAACCAGATAAATAATGAGGCCTAATGAGGTGTACTGGATTAATGTGATCTATAAGAAATTTCATAAGAAGAGTACATAAGCAGAGAGAGAATTATAATAGGATATATTGCTGTTTATTTTGCAAGTGAATTGATTGTTGAATATCAAATTACTTATATGAAACGTCATTGAAATGATGTCTCGAGCGATACCTATATGCAGATTTTTTTTATGAAATATTTAAAAAAAAAATTCTGAAGCATCTGCCAATCTTTCAGTGAGTAAAAAGGTTAAAAGGTTTGCCTCTTTAAGGCAACCTAGAAATAAACAGTTAAAGGGAGTGGTTTCATCTGTTAGGTGACATCCTCAGGAAAGTGGAAGGAAATTGCTGGAAGTCTGGAAAACCTGGAATGAGGGATTTTCCTCCTCAAGAAACCATGATCCTTTACTCCCTCCATAATAAATATTGGAATGGATTTTTTCTCAACAAGAAAGCGCAGTCTCTCACTGCTGTCCAAAAAGATATTAGAAAAGATTATCATCCCCAAGAAACGGTGGTCTCTCCATTTCTTAAAAATGGTTTCATTGGATACGCCTACACAATATACTATGGACTTTCCTCTATAGAAACCATGATTTCTCACTCCCTCATTGATAGGTATTTGAGTGGAATTTCTCTCTCAAAAGACCGTGGGCTCTCACCCCCTCCCTGCAAATGTTTGATGAGTTTGACGCAAAAAAAAAAAAAAAAAAAAAAACCATTGTTTATTGCTCCTTCCTAAAGAATTATTTGAATAGATATTCCACCTAAAGATATAGTGCTCACTCACACCCTCCCTCTATATATTTTAAGGGATCTCCCTCTATAGGAAACCATAGTCATTAAATTAACATTAAGAAACGTTTGAATAGATCCCCTCACCCCCACCCCAATGAATTATGGTCTATGACTTACTCCCGAAGAAATGTTTGCGAGAAGCAACTTTTGAGAAAATTTGGTCTCTCACTCCCTCCTTAAGGTACATTTTAGTGGTTTTTCTTATTAAAAAAACAACAACGGTGTTCCTTATCTTTCTCCACGAAGAGGGTTTGAATGATTTATTGTTAATTTGTTCTCTTCATTTATTTATTTCCTTATTTCCTTTCCTCACTGGGCTATTTTTCCCTGTTGGATCCCCTGGGCTTATAGCATCTTGCTTTTCCAACTAGGGTTGTAGCTTGGATAGTAATAATAATAATAATGGATATTCCCCAACAAGCAGATGTTGTCCCTTATTGCCGCCACAAGACTAACTGAATGGATTTTCCTTCACTAGAAATTACTGTCTCTTACTCCATCCCAAAGATGGTTTAGGATAGAATATCTTTTTCGAGAAACCATGATCTCTCACTTCCTCCTTAGAAAATATTTTGATGGATTTTCGTGAAAATAAAAAAGTGATCTCTACTTTCCTCCCTGAAAATGTTTGACGAATTTACTAATCAATAAACCACAGTCTTTCGTCCTTATAAATAAATGTTTAAATAGATTTTTACCCAAAAGATACTGAACTTTTCTCCCTCTAGTAAATGTCCGCAAAGCTCATGATTTCTCTCCCTCACTAAAAAGTGTTTGAATGAAGTTTTTTCCACTCAAAAAACTCAAAATATAAAAACATGGTTTCTTCCCTGCACTTTTCTTGCTCATTTCCTGGTGACATAAATCAGATAAATTATTTAAAATTTTATGTTATTTTGAAACCCTGTATGGAGTTTTCAGTATGTTTACGGTCTGCGCATGGGGAGCTGTTGTGTTTTCGACGTATATCCATTGCCTTATAAAAATGCGAATAAATCAAAGCACAAACGAAGCTCCATTATGATAATGAATACCTGGTTAGTCATCTTTTGTTACGTGAATCATGTCATGGTAAATATTAAATCAGGGTTGAGCTGTAGGCTCTTCCATTAAAGTGATGGGTGACTTGCCCGGTCTGGGTAGAAACAGATTTGCCTCTGCGTAGTAGAACATCTTTCATTGGGACTGGAGCGGGTTGTTTGCTTACTTGTGTCTATGCTAGATATGTTTCTCACTACCTGACACATTTTTAGTCTGTGATGTTACATGGGTCATATATAGGGTCGTTCAAACTCAAGTAAACATGAGATCGATCTTGCACGAAAGTGATCACAGGAAGTTAAATCCTACCATTCAAACGATTAATATGATTAATACGAGAAATGTTTACACTTTTTTTTTTTTGTCAAACTAGTCTTGATTCTAACATCGAGGAAAACCAGACATTTAAAACTTTTGCAACATAATAAGTTTTACATTGAGATTTATAGCATTATGTAATGTATCTTTTGTGGATTAACTTTGTGTATTTTTTAATAATGTCAATGCGTAAGTTTTTGTAATAATACATATTGTTAGATATTTCTTCATATTTGAAAATGAAATCTTTAGAAATTGTATGCGGCGGCCCGAAATATAAAGAACGAAAATGTTTAGCATCCATTTTCCCAAGTAATATTGTATGCCATTTAGACAACCGTCAAATAAGGCTGATACTAATGATACTAACCTACCCTAAGCGCGCCTATGCTTGTCAGTGTTAATGAAATCTTCTCAAAATTGTGATATTCTATGACTGAAAGTCTGGTAAGGAATAAAAGCAAGAGCCAAATCGTAAACAACAGGTTTGGAGAGTGTTTTAAAGGCTGGTTTACACGGACGAACGGTTCGTCGAACGCGGTTCGACAGACAAGTGTTTGAAGTGATGTTCAAACGTGTAAACGGGGTATTTGGTTGTCGAACACGTTCGCCGAACGGTTCGAAGAAAGTCTGTTCTCGCCTGACTTTTGTAGGCGGGGCTTCATTGTCCCCAAACCTTATGCATTTGTGGCTGACTCCACCTCGAACCGTTTGACAAGCAGGTTCGACAACTGAGTTCGACGAACTGTTCGATCGTGTAAACCTTGCTTAAGAGTCATCACAGGTGCCAATCGTATTGAAATTCTATTGTGTTATTCTGAAATTGGTTGTCGATTTTAATATGACAATGGTTTTGTCATATGGCTTTACATCTGTTGTGTTAAAAGCGCAAATTTCACGAAGGGAATTATGATTGAATTAGCAGCTTGATTATTTCTTATTATGAATAGAGGATTTCAGTTAACTATTGTGGCCTTTTTTTTTTTAACCATTATAACTTATAAAGCTTTCTTTTATAGTTTAGCCACGAAAATATATCAATCACTAAAGGATTGATTGATTGATTTTGGGTTTTCTGACATCCTGACATCGAAGGTCATTGCCGCAGTGTTTATGATAAATATTTAAGAAAATTCCTCTTTATCATCATTATCATCTCCTCTTACGCAAAGGGCCTCGGCTAGATTTCGCCAGTCGTGTCTATCTTGGGTTTTTAAATCAATACTGCTCCATTCATCATCTCCTACTTCATGCTTCATAGTCCTCAGCCATGTAGGCCTGGGTTCTTTCAACTCTTCTAATACCTTGCGCAAGACAGTAAAAAGTTTGGTGAACAATCTCTCTTGGGAAGTGCAAAGAGGATTAGCCGAAGTCAAATTACTGTAGAGAATAATATATTATGACTAAATTTAATGATCTTATAAGTTCATATTGGGATACAAGTATGTAGCGGTTCAGAAAAAAAATATTTTAGAGAAGTTTGATAAACGCCATACGAGGAAAATTAATTTCTTGACTCCCACTTTCCAGTTAAACTTGTCTGTACTCTTAATTGGTTGAAACACAACCAACGGAAATCTTTGATGACTGACAGCCCTTGGTGTTGATAAACTGTTTTTTAACCTTTTCACCGCCAATGGTGAATTCTACAAAGCTTCTGATGTAGGTAAATCTTTCGAGATCACACAAACCTATGCTTTTTTATATTTATTGGAAAGCTATTATCAACACCCTTCCATTGAATACCAAATAATTTGGAAAAGAGTTTCCTTTTTCAAATTTTGACTAAGTCATCAGTGGGAGTGAAAAAGTTAATAAGATTTCTTGAAACTCAAATATCCTGTAAAATCTTCTAAAACGTAATTTAGGTTAAATCACTCCAAACATCGTAAAAACTAAACTTGAATTCAGCTGATGTTTAGTTTTCTATGCGCAATGTTTGGTTATCTAAACTTTATATAAGCTAATTTTATCTTTAAATTGATAAAACCCCTGTCAAAATAGATGGGACGCGTTCATATCTAAATTTCACGCCCATCATACTCATTATATCACGGTTTCACACCGGGGTGCCCATTTGTCAGTCATTCCTACTTGCACAAAAAAGATCGGATGGGATAACGTTTTCATTCTTTATTTGCTTGTTTTCTTAATATTTTTCTGCTATTTTTAAAAACTTCAAGAAAAACTACACATATATGCATACACATTCACATACACACACATCATGCATACATACATACATACATATGTATATATACACACACATATATATATATATGTATATATATATGTGTATATATATATGTATATATTTATTTGTATATATGTGTATATATATATGTATATATATTTGTATATATGTG
Source organism: Palaemon carinicauda (assembly GCF_036898095.1). Lineage (NCBI taxonomy): Eukaryota > Metazoa > Arthropoda > Malacostraca > Decapoda > Palaemonidae > Palaemon > Palaemon carinicauda. Next base: position 50,726,519 of record NC_090764.1, on the reverse strand, counting down.
TATATATATTTATATGTGTATATATATGTATATATATACACATATATATATATATATATATATATATATATATATATATATATATATATATATATATATATTTATGTATATGTGTGTGTTTGTGTGTGTATGTATTTGTGTGTGTGTGTGTGTTCAAATGCAAAAGAATCACAGGCCAAGTGAAAATACTGTATAAGAGTGAACCCTGTCTAGTTTCTTCATACATCTTCAAGAGGACTGATTTATTGAGAGAGATTTTTACATTATATATGGTATAGTAAAAGTATAAACATACATGGCCAAATTTGTAGACCAACATGTTAGGAATTCCCAGTGATAATTGTCAATAGTAATTACAAAGAGAAAAATGTGATAGAATGATTGAAAGGGAACATTTTATGATTAAAGATATTTGTACAATCTCCCCAAAGCTATCATATATGTATGGGACTAATAAAACCCTTAAGCCAAATAATCGCACTAGGCCAATAATTAGTTTTGTAGGTTCAGAAACTTATAACTCATCTGACATCTGAAGTGACTCTTTAAGCACCACACCTGGCTAATGAGATAAGAGCTCCACCCACCTAAACGCCTGAATTTGGGTCCTCGCATGGTTTGTTTCATTATGAAATATTGTTTTACAAACACTGTATGTATGTTCGTACTTTCATTATACTGTATATAGTGTAAACAAATATCTTAGTAAATCAGTCCTCTTGAAGAAGTAAGACAAAACTAGTTAGAATTTACTCTTATATTTTCATTTTCCCTGCATACACATACAAATATATATATATATATATATATATATATATATATATATATATATATATATATATATATATATATATATATTTATGTATGTATATATAATATATATATATATATATATATGTATATATACACATGTGTATATATACATGTGTGTATATATATATGTGTGTATGTGTGTGTATGTATGTATATATGTATGTATGTGTGTGTGAATGTTTATGTACTGAAGATCGGCCTCAATGACCTTAGATTTCAGGATGCCAGAAAACCTAAAATCAATCAATCAATTATATACGTAAGACTGAAGACTTCTGATGATGAAAGTAAGTCAGAGAAAGATATTGCTTGCATTACGTAAGTTGACGCAATAGGTAAAATATTGCGTCGCTGGGGGTGTGAAGAAAGGTCGAGTTTAGGTCATTGTCAAGGGCAAGACGCTGCCAAGCTAGAAGGAAGTATGTAGGGTATAATTATTATGCTTGTCCATCTCCAAATGTTGTTATTATGGTCTATCTAGGCGTGTTTACTCCAGGGATTCTCGCCCTAAGGCCGTCGATAGCAGTCACTCCCTTGGAGGAATAATGGTCACTCCACCCTTTCGGTCCCTCTTAATCCCCTCTTTATTTTCTCTTCTTCTTCTTCTACGTTATACCAACCGTGAGCTTACTGCCTCGTATGTTTCGTTCCAAATACGGAGGAGTAGTTATCTAATTATGCAATTTGCGTTATTCTTGTCCACTAATGCAATAGCCTGCGATGATTTATGTGTTCTGTTATATTTATATATCCCATTTCTAATGATAATTTCAAGTGCAAACTAACAATCTAAACTGTAGTAGTCATCGATGGTGAGAATGGTAACACGTTTATCCGGAAATAAATGGAAACTGGATTTATATGTGAAAAATTCCTCTATTTTTTTATTCGTCTCTTTATTTTGTCTGCAAGCGACACGAAAAACATGGAACATGGGAGATTTTTGCTTCTAGAATCCTTAAAGGTTTTCTTCATGATGACACAGAAGCTTTGTGATGTCGGCATAGCCTTACGTAAGTAGTATGAAATGAGTGTTTGTTTAATACCAATGTCCAAAATTATAACCGAGTAAACCTCGTTCGACTTTCTTCTGGCTGTAATATGAAGATCTTATCTCTGAAAATGTTACAAGGAAGAGGGTTTACATGTGGTAGGCGTGTCTGCACCTGAAGTGGTTGATTGCATGGTTCCTGTTGTTGCTACGTTGTCGAAAGGACACCAGTACTTCTCGTTGATTAGTTACCTTCGTTTCAGTCTTCATGATGTTTCGATTTGTTATTTTTACTATATTTAGTGGAAAATATAATTAGGGATGATGTTTCTAGGAGGTTAGCGGTTATAATCAAGATGGTGTCCATCATGAAGAGTTGTTTCCATGGAGGTTTGACGTTGAAGAACCGACGAATTGAGCTCTTCAAAGACTAAATGAATAGATGAATCTTATGTTAGAACACTTGAAGATATCTATACGTGAAGAACATCTATCCTAAAACTACATAAAGCCAGTGAGAAAATTCCGATTAAGAAAGGAGTTAGACAGGGAGATCCAATCTTTCCCAAATTATTTTTAAGAATTTAGATTGGGCAAATGTAGGAATTGATATTGATTTGGGAAGACTTCAACAACTTAAATTTACAAATGACATAGTTGTGCTTAATGAAGCATGGGAGGGATGGCAAAAGACGATAGAAGATCAGAATACAGAAAACAGAAATGTAGGACTGAACATGAATATGAGTAAAACTAAGATGATATTTAATGAAAATGCAGAGAGACAACAAATGAGAGTTATGAACGAACCTCTAGTGATTGTTAATGAATATACGTACTGAGGACAGATAGTAAATGTTTCCTCAGGACATGAGGCCTAAATTAAAAGAAGGATAAGCATGGGATGGAGAGCTTTTGGTAAACAAAATTAGATTATGAAAAGTAAAATGCCACTATCCCTAAAAAGAAATGTTCCTATGTATATGGTCCTACCAGTATTAACTCATGCATCAGAATCCTGGAGCCTTGATAAAGCCCTATAGCATAAGGTGGTTCCAAATCAAAGAGCTATAGAAAGAATAATGATGGGAATAACAACCAGAAGACAGAAACAGAGCGTGGATAGGAGAACAAACTAAAGTAGAGGATATTCGAACATGTAAGAAAAAGAAATGGACATGGTCAGGACATATAATGAGAATGACAGATAATAGCTGGACATTGAGAATAACAGAATGGGTACCCAGAGATTCCCATGGGAAGGAAGAGAAGACGATGGATTGACGAACTAAGAAAGTTTGCGGGCGTGGACTGACATAGAAAGACCATAAACAGAGGCAAGTAGAAGGACATGTCTGAGGCATTTGTTCTGCAGTGGACTAGTAACAGATGATGTCCATATATACATACATATATATATATATATATATATATATATATATATATATATATATATATATATATATATATATATATATATATATATCATTATTTACATTATGTATACATATTTACATATATATTATATTTGTGTATAATAAATGAGATCCCAGGGAGAGAGAGAGAGAGACATGAAAATTACCGTATGGGTATGATTGGTGACCTAAATGCTAAATTTGGGAGGAATAATCAAGGGATAGAGAATGTAATGTGTGTTGAGCGTCTTGGCGAAGTTGCAAATTAAAATGGAGCACATTTTATAAGGTTTTGTTCAACAAACATTCTTATTATTGGAGGTACTCATTTCCAACACAAGGACACCCGCAAATATTCATGGACTTCACCTTGTGTTAATTACAAAAATCAAATACATTACATAGCCATTAATAAAGGAAAAAGGAGGACTCTGAGATATATAAAAAGCTATGGAGGTGCAGATATTGATAGTGATCACCAGCTCCTCATTGCCACACTGAAATTAAAACTGAAAGCATCCAACAGAATGGAAAATAGAATTCCTAGGTTTGATACAATAAGCTTTTGGAAGATAAGCACAGAAAACATTGCAATTGAATGTAAGAATCGATTTGCAGTCTTGGAGACTTGAGAGACGAAGAGCAGACAATTAACGAAGAATGGTGTGATATTTAGAACACATATCAGTCAGTTGGTAGTAAAGTTTTGGAAAATGCATTTAAAAGGAGAAAGCCAGGGATACCAAATGATTCTTGGGATACTACAGTATAAAAAGGAAACAAAGACAAAAATTGATTGTTGAAAGTTTTCGAGGAAGTTTTGAAGATTACAAGGTAGAGCATGCTAAGTATTCCAGTATTTATAGGGAGATCAAAAGAAAAGCCAGGAATGACTGGAGTGAATATTTAGACAGGAAAACAGATGAATTCAGGAAGCGGCTATGGTGTAAGAATTGCTTATAGAATTATCAATGAAATCTCTACCCATCGAAAAGAGAGGTGAATCTGTTATAACAAGAGAAGATGAAGAAAGACAACGTTGGATGGAACTCTTTAGTAAGTGTCATGAATAGAGGATATGAAGGGAACAATTTTATTGATATCCTTGAACTGAGGAAGCTATCATTAAAAAACTCAAAAGATGGAAAGCCCCCCTGGATACGCTGGAATATCTGCTGGGATGATATTGGTCGAAAATGGAGTGACTCGCATAATACTTTTTTGTAGTATGTGGCGTGAAGAGGGAAAAAAGTGGGAGATCTAACTGATTGCAATGATTACAGAAATATAATAATTATACCAGTTGTCATGAAAGTATATAGTATGCTTATTCTAAGAGGACTAGAGGGAAAAATTGATGAAAAGCTGAGTGATGATCAAGCTGGATCTAGAAAAGGTAGAAGTTGTACTGACCAAATTTTCATTTTAAGACATGTACAGCAATGTGTAGAATATAGAAATCAACTTTTGATGGCATTTGTTGACTATGAAAAAGCCTTTGATAGTGTGCAACGGCTAGTTTTGTGAAGAGTCTTGCGTTAATATGGAGTTCCTCGTAAATATGTACGTTTGATTAAGTCTGTCCATGAGCATAGCAAGTGCAAAGTTAATGTTAGTGAAGTCCTATTATATGAATTTCCTGTGAACAGTAGAGTATAGTTATATATTAATACACACACACTCACACACACACATTTATATATATATATATATATATATATATATATATATATATATATATATATATATATATATATATATATATATAAAATTGTATATATTATGTATCTAATATATACCCATGATATATATATATATATATATATATATATATATATATATATATATATATATATATATATATATATATATATATATAATGTGTGTATGCATATTTATGCGTGCCTATGTGTTTATTATCTATGTCATACAGCATATAAAACCTTACATAATAAAAAAAATGTTTATCAAAGAGCTTTGTCGTTACATCATATTTATAAAAATAAGGAAGGACACCGAGTCTTGTTCGCCATGACAGGATTATTTCTTCGTTGGATTCTGCTTTGCTGTTGTGGGTGGTGACGTCAGCTCAATAAGGGAGGTAGGACAAGAAAGCCTGTGGGGTGAGATAGAGGGGTCGAGGAGTGGTGGGAGTCGATGCAAGGGCGGAGGGAAGCAACAGCCAACACGCACTGATAAGCCATTGGAAATGATTTATTGCGCACATCCCAAAATGGGTAATTTCTTTACCTTTTGGAGTGGGGATAGATTAACGTGGTGAAAGAGTTTGTGTAATGTCATGAACTGCAAAGCTGTATTAGTTAGGGATACCTATACTAGGTTGGTTTGTTGTGAGCGATCAACCTAATGTCTCCCACCATCACCAATCCGGTGTGGCTATTGTGGTGATAAAAAGTGGCCAAACCCCTGCATGAATAAGAACATATCTGAGGTCTTTGTCCTGCAGTGAACTAGAAACGGCTACATTTGTTGTGATCAGTATTAATATCCCCTTTAATCTTGCATGGATTTTCAATAATTCACATTTAATGAATCAATTAATTTTTTGTAGCAATGAAATAACTTCTTTCGGGACTAAAAGACAGGATTTGCCATTTGATATAACGGAATAGTTGGGTTGTATCGTTTGTGTGTTTTTTTTTTTTTCTGTTAGAAGAGCAGTTTATGAAAGACTAAGATGCTGTATTGGGTGCACATACTAATATATGACCTGTTTGATGGAAAATTTTCATGGATTTCCAGGCGTATAATTAGCAGTTATGCTACCTTGAATCAAAGTATATTTGTAACACAAGAGTCTTCACATTTTCATTGTTGTTTATACAGATAGAAAAACAACAATTGTAGTGATTGTATATCATCGATCCCATCGTTATCCCTACATTTAGGGGTCAGTTGCCTGATGGGCCCTCTCCAATGCCTTTTATCAAAGGCATCATCTTCCACTAAAGCTCTTTCTCCATATTCTTCACCTTGTCTTGCCACCCATCATTAACACGTGCCCACACCATCTCAATCGTGACACTTATCACTTCTGGAATCTTTACTACGCCTGCCATTTTTCCTATTTCAAAATTCTCATATTTTTCAAGCAGTAATATTCCCACAATCCACCTCAGGATTTTCATCTGTGTTTTCTCAAGCTTTGCTTCCTCTTTTCGTCTTAGAGCCCACGTTTCCGATCCATACATTATTATTATTATTATTATTATTATTATTATTATTATTATTATTATTTTCTAAGCTACAGCCCTAGTTGGAAAAGCAGGATGCTATAAGTCCAGGGGCTCCAACAGGGAAAATAGCTCAGTGAGGAAAGGGAAAAAGGAAAAATAAAATATTTTAAGAAGAGCAACAATACTAAAATAAATGTCACTTTATAAACTATAAAAACTTTAACAAAACAAGAGGAAGAGAAATAAGGTATAAGGTATAAGGTGTGCCCGAGTGTACCCTCAAGCAAGAGAACTCTAACCCAAGACAGTGGAAGACCATGGTACAGAGGCTGTGGCACTACCCAAGATTAGAGAATAATGGTTTGATTTTGGAGTGTCCTTCTCCTAGAAGAGTTGCTTACCATAGCTAAAGAGTCTCTTCCAACCTTAACACTGGTCTTATTACTATGCTATAAATCTTGACTTTTACCTTGATTGGTATTTTCTTATCACATACTATTCCTGCTAATTATAATGATTGTGTATGTGGGCCTATTATTTTCCTTATAAACATTGCATTTTAGTGTTCTTTCTATTAAAAGAACAGCATACTTTGGACCACTGGACCTCTTAGCATTAAGTGATCAATCATTAGTAATAAAACTCGAAGGTCTGGCACTATTCTCCCCGCTATTGTATGCCTAACGACACAAGCAGCCTTCAGTAAAGATATTTTGGTTCTCTCATCCTTTAAAAGGAAAAGCAATCAATCAATCAACATATAAAATATATATATATATATATATATATATATATATATATATATATATATATATATATATATATATATATATATATATATATATATATGTATATGTATATGTATACATATATATTACTTAAGCTTAAGTATGATAGAAAACTTTGAACATTATTAGAAGTTTTTTTGCTTATTGTTTCTTCCTTCAGTGCATATTGGTTCGCTCACTCTTGAGAAATAAATCAGGTAACAGCTGATTTTTTCCACGTTTTTGGACACGTGTGTAGGATGTAAATACTGTTAAGTGCGACCTGTTGTTGAGGAACAAACATTAAGCTGTATAAAGCTCCGGTTGGCAATTCCTTTATTATCAAAAGGAAAAAATTTACCAACACAACGAGTGAAGCTCGACTCTTACAAAGCTGGCCTGAATAAATTCTGGAGGGAGAAATTACATAAATTAAAGCTAATAAAAAGTATTATAAAAATATAAGGGATAAATTAAGGAATAAAAATCTTCGGTAATTTGATATTTAAATCTTAGCCTATCTATAAAACCTCTGCCTCTTTAAAATGCGGGACAAACTTTTCTGACCAAAACAAATATCTTTATCTAAAATCTTCATAATCGCAAAAAGAAAAAAAAAGAAAAAGAAAATATTGTCGTTTTGTTAAAATAGAGTCACGTTTACTGCACCTGGCAACTGTTTCATGAGGATTGCATATTAGAAATCCATTGGGCAGTTTCGAATGACCAATAGGCAATCTTGCTGAAATTACTCTTGCCCTTTTATCTTTCTGTTCTGATGATTCCCATGGAGAATGTTTATTATATGATTCATTATTCCAAATACTGTGCCATTTTGATACTGTGAAAGGCTTTATGGTTGTTACAAAATCTTTATCAGGGAGTTTATTGTCATTTGTGGTAAATTGCGGATTTAGCAGCAGCATCCACCTTTCCATTACCAATAACTCCATCATGTGCAAGGGAAATCCATCATATTTCAATATTTACGCCTTGAGAGTAGAATTTGTGAAGGCGCTCTTTCATTTTTAACGCCAGTTGATTCTTGTTTGTGCAACCCTTGAGGGCTTCTGTGTAATTCATGAATCCGAACAAATTGGCAAAATTATGATTCACCCTATTCTCAATTGTTACCTCTTCCAAGAAGGTATTGCGATCGAGGCGGTTTATTTATGTCTGTGGACATTTGCCTGTGGACAGGATTACGTCAAAACTACTTGACGGATTTTGGTGAAATTTTCACTGAAGGTAGACCTTAGGACATGGACGACTCCATTAAATTTTGGAGCTGATCCGGATTTGCATTTTCGTGTGTCCGTGCACAAGATTACGTCAAAACTATTCGGTGGATTTTGACAAAACTTTCACCACAGATAGTTCTTAGGTCGTAGACGACGCCATGGTTTTAGTGATGGTCCGGATCCGGATTCTAGATCTGGATTTGCATTTCTCGTTTTTTTAATGATAACGTCAAAACTACTCGACGGATTTTGACAAAATTTTCGCCACAGATAGATCTTAGATCCGGATCCGGATTATAGTTCCGGATTTGTACTTTTCGATAATTTAAAGATAACGTCAAAACTACTCGACGGATTTTGACGAAATTTTCGCCGCAGATAGATCTTATATCCGGATCCGGATTATAGTTCCGGATTTGTACTTTTCGATAATTTTAAGATAACGTCAAAACTACTCGACGGATTTTGACAAAATTTTCGCCACAGATAGATCTTAGATCCGGATCCGGATTATAGTTCCGGATTTGTACTTTTCGATAATTTAAAGATAACGTCAAAACTACTCGACGGATTTTGACGAAATTTTCGCCGCAGATAGATCTTATATCCGGATCCGGATTACAGTTCCGGATTTGTACTTTTCGATAATTTAAAGATAACGTCAAAACTACTCGACGGATTTTGACAAAATTTTTCGCCACAGATAGATCTTAGATCCGGATCCGGATTATAGTTCCGGATTTGTACTTTTCGATAATTTAAAGATAACGTCAAAACTACTCGACGGATTTTGACAAAATTTTCGCCGCAGATAGATCTTAGATCCGGATCCGGATTATAGTTCCGGATTTGTACTTTTCGATAATTTAAAGATAACGTCAAAACTACTCGACGGATTTTGACAAAATTTTCGCCGCAGATAGATCTTAGATCCGGATCCGGATTATAGTTCCGGATTTGTACTTTTCGATAATTTAAAGATAACGTCAAAACTACTCGACGGATTTTGACAAAATTTTCGCCGCAGATAGATCTTAGATCCGGATCCGGATTATAGTTCCGGATTTGTACTTTTCGATAATTTAAAGATAACGTCAAAACTACTCGACGGATTTTGACAAAATTTTCGCCGCAGATAGATCTTAGATCCGGATCCGGATTATAGTTCCGGATTTGTACTTTTCGATAATTTAAAGATAACGTCAAAACTACTCGACGGATTTTGACGAAATTTTCGCCGCAGATAGATCTTAGATCCGGATCCGGATTATAGTTCCGGATTTGTACTTTTCGATAATTTAAAGATAACGTCAAAACTACTCGACGGATTTTGACGAAATTTTCGCCACAGATAGATCTTAGATCCGGATCCGGATTATAGTTCCGGATTTGTACTTTTCGATAATTTAAAGATAACGTCAAAACTACTCGACGGATTTTGACGAAATTTTCGCCGCAGATAGATCTTATATCCGGATCCGGATTATAGTTCCGGATTTGTACTTTTCGATAATTTAAAGATAACGTCAAAACTACTCGACGGATTTTGACAAAATTTTCGCCGCAGATAGATCTTAGATCCGGATCCGGATTATAGTTCCGGATTTGTACTTTTCGATAATTTAAAGATAACGTCAAAACTACTCGACGGATTTTGACGAAATTTTCACCACAGATATATCTTAGGTCATGGACAATCCCATTAAATTTTGGAGACGATCGGGATCCAGATCCGGATCCGGATTGGGATTTTTTTCCCATTTCAAAGATAACGTCATAACAAATTGACGGATTTTGGCTTAATTTCCTCCACAGATAGATCTTAGGCCATGGACGACTCTAATAACGTTTGGCGGAGGTCAGAAATCTCTAAATGCTCTTGTTTCAGTTGTTATTATTATTACTATCTAAGCCACAACCCCAGTTGGAAAAGCAGGATGCTATAAGCTCAAGGGCTCCAACAGGGAAAATAGCCCAGCGAGGAAAGGAAATAAACTACAAGAAAACATTTAAATAATTAAAATAGAATATTTTAAGAACAGTAACAGTAATATATATATATATATATATATATATATATATATATATATATATATATATATATATATATATATATATGTATATATATAATGACTATAAAAAAACATAAAAACAGAGGAAGAGAAATAAGATAGAATAGTGTCCAAGTGTACCCTCAAGCAAGAGAACTATTCCCCAAGACAATGAAAGACCATGGTCTAGAGGCTATGGCACGACCCAAAACTAGAGAACAATGGTTTGATTTGGAGTGTTCTTCTCTTAGAAGAGCTGCTTACTATAGCTAAAGAGTCTCTTCTACCCTTATCAAGCGGAAAGTAGCCACTGAACAATTACAGTGCAATAGTTAACCCCTTAAGCGAAGTGAAAAAGAATTGTTTGGTAATCTCAGTGTTGTCAGGTGTATGAAGACAGAGAAGAACGGGGAAAGAATAGGCCAAACTATTCGGTGTATGTGTAGGCAATGGAAAAATAAGCCGTAACTAAAGAGAGTGATCCAATGTAGTAGTCTTGCCAGTCAAAGGACACAAAAACTTTTAGCTGTAGTATCTCATCGGGTGGCTGGTGCCTTGGCCAACTTACTAACCTATCAAATAATGTCATTTGCTAATAAATTTGCGGATTGTTCATATATAAATTCTAATGATTCACTAGGTAATGAGAATTCACTTGTTTAGACTGAGGCAAGCCTTTCTCTCGTCTCAGGATACTGCACACAGCCAACACCCATTGAAGATTTAGAGCCATCGGTATATATATATATCACCTTGAGGGCCATTCCTCTGAATAGGTTCCAAGGCATGTTGTTTATTATAAGTGGGAGTATAGTTGAATTCCTTTGATGAATTAAAAATATGGGAGCATATTTTTGTTTTATTTACGATCTAAGGTGGAGAAAAGAGATGGCTGAATAAGGTTCATCCTGAGGTTTGTTGATTGCAGTATCCTATTTGCTCTTATGAGGAATGTTGGTTTATGATTTGTTGTGAATATATTGCTTTGATTAAAGAGTTTCTTTGTTGATTAATTAGTGGATAGGAGCTTTAATGCACCTTGCATTATTACAAAATCTCGGGCACTCATTGTTTAGTACTGCGTAATTGGAGTTTCAATGTCTTTCGATAATTATTATTATTTTTTATTACCTAAAAATGTCTCGATAGAAAAATAGAATTATGGAGAAAAATGAGTTGAGCTCAGTATAGTTTATACCATAAATGTGTCATAAAACATACTTATTCCGACACGGGCTTTGCAAGATGCAGCTCATATCGTGTTCGGCAAAAAGATAAGAAATAAAGTGAAATTATATTATTTACAGCGCATGATCAAAGAATAGCAGTTATTAAAGTATGGCGAGGAAAAGAAATGAAAAGAAAAAGGTGTAGATATCGATTTTTCTCAACTGACTTCTATCAAAAGTCGACTAGTATTCAACTCATTAGCTACCGGCTGTTGTTTGTTCAGCAACTCAAACATAAAGACTGTTTAATATCGCATCTATCACGGCAGTTTGACTGGAATATACCGTCAGCTGATTTTCATTTTATTTTTTTTTTTTTTTAAATAGCAGTTCGTCCTTATAAGACTTAACTTTTGGAAATTTTCCCTTTAAAGGAAAGAAAGGAAATTTAGGGTGTATGAAAAACTATTTCTAGCTTATATTTTTTTTTTCAATGTAGTAGCATATATTTTAAGAATATATGTGGTAGCATTTGTATGTGTATCTATTCATTGATCAAGAACGACTTTCTTCGCATTTCACTGTAAGAGAAGTAGATTAAGTAATGCAGTTAAAATTTTTCAAGTCGCCGTTTGGAATGTTTTAGTGAAACTCGTTCTAAAATTTCAACGATAAACGATCCTTGTGGATGAGTGCACTATTATTTGTATCAAGTGTTTGAGCTGTATATGGATTCAGGTTTAACACTGTAGTATTGATTTATATAGATATCATTATTTACGAAAACTAGATAAAATTGGAATAGCCAATAATATAGCTAAATGTCGGCCAGGAAGTCTGTAATATACAGTACAGTAGCATATGCCACTCTCTTTGTAGCAATTCCATCTCTCGAATGAAGTCCTTTGGTTGTTGGGTTTTATGGTGGTAATTATGAGGGATGATGAAGTTGAACCTTAATAAAATTCAAAGTATGGTTGTAAGTATGTCGAGGACAGTGGCT
>NC_090764.1:50706372-50708872 GCF_036898095.1 Palaemon carinicauda | reverse complement strand
ATTGTTTTTAAATTTATAAATTCTTACTGCTATATTTCAAATATAAATTTTACTTACCTCTACCTCTCACTTTTTTTTTTTTTATCAAGCAGCCACACAATTTTAAATTTTGGAATAGAAATATCTATCAAATTCACCAATGGTATTTCTGTATCCTATTTGTTTTTCATTGCTCGTGGTATCGCGTCCTTCTCCTGTAAAAATATACGAAGATAAATGATAAAATCGTTAATTTTATGTATATAGTGTTTGAATTCACGAATATTTAGAAATCTTATGTTTAAAAACCCTCATTCAACAGAAATCACTTCTAACACACCTTCCTCTGTGGAAAATCTATGAAACGTAACGAATAAATGACGAATGGCTCTTTAGGAAGAACGTCAAGTAATTTTGACGCATACTCGGTGGCTGTCATTCCTCCTCCAGACGCCTACACGTTCAACCTCACAGGAGAGGTCACCCTTAACCAAATCTTTGGCGTTTGTATGTTACGAATCATTCATCTCTGCTGCAGCGTAGGAGATGGGGAGGGAGATCGGTTGTTTATTCCTTTCTTTAGAGACAACCCTTTCATTCATGGTTCTTCATTCACCTAGATTTTTACTGGTGCCTCGGCGTAATTATTTGAAAACTAGTGTACGCGACCCGTCAAAAATGAGGGCTAAATATATAGATAGATATACACACGCAGATTCAACCCATTCTACCCCTTACCCTTTCCTAACAACAACATGGCAATTTTGGCAATTTGTGGGAGATTGTGGTTTTCAATTGTAGCTCTTTGGGTACCCCTGCTCATCAGGGTACGATTACTCCCTCCCCCCTACCAGAGGAACGTGGAGAGACTGAGTAGTTATATGTTTAGCAATGCCGCTCAGCGTGACAGGAAAGATATATATACAGTATATATATATATATATATATATATATATATATATATATATATATATATATATATATATATATATATATATATATATATATGCAAACATGTGCGCTTTATTATAGAGGGGAGATTGGAACAATAGCATATGTTATGTCCTTAATCTACTGCGTATTATGCGGGAAAGACATTATTATTTGTATGGTAATTTTCACTGCTTTCAGTTACAGAAGCGTAGTACGGCACATGCACCACTGGAATAGAATACCGCAAGCAATTAATGCCTTCCCTGCCCCCTTCCCTCATACCCTCCCCCCTCCCCAGTACCTTCCAACCCCCACATGGTTCCTGTCCAATCCAGTATGTGCGATGTCTGACTTTGTTTCGTGGCCGCCCCATCCACTCTCCCACGCCTTCCCTTCCCCGTGGTCCTGCTCACCTCCTACTCCCACAATGCCTCCACCGCTCCCATCATCCCAGGACTCCCAGCAATGCAGTATTGACCCAAGTGTGCAGCAATGCACATCTAGGCGTTGTTGCATCCTCCGTTGCTTGTTTTTTTTATTTTTTTTTACAACGAAAGTTGTCCTGTTGCCAATGTTCATTGGTTACAGAAGTTCATATTTTTCTCATGCACAGTAGAAGCCGCTTTGGATTAAATAACTTCACTGTCTTTTCTTGTTTTGTAATGTACTTGATAAGTCAAGACCACCTGTTTATCCCTGTCTTGTTTAACCTTGTTTTGTAAACAAAGTATTTGAGAATATGAAGAGAATTTTTTTTTTTTTTTTACAGACATTAGATTTTGGTGAATGCGTAGAGCTCGAAAGATACTGTCTAGATACTGAAGAGGCAGTATTACGTATGGAGAAGAGATATAGCTAAGTCTAGGGTAATAAGGGATATGGCGGCAGTAGGTAAGGGAAAATGGCAGAAAGAAAAAAAGAAATAACGCTTCTCATAATGAGAAATGTTCTTTAAGTACAGTTGGTTAAAATCTTCTTTTATTATACTTTATCAGTTTACTAATTTAAAAGGAAGGAAGAAAAGAACCATGGTGGAGACTAAGTAGAAGACAATAAGGGCACAGCTATAGAAAAAGAAACACTGCAAAGAAAATGGTATTATCTACATTACACCGTGGGATGAAGGTGTAAAGTGTAAGTATACTGTACCATGGAAGCGTAATGTACATTCTGATGACGCGTTCATTGTAATGTTTCAATGTAGAATGTTTAGATTTTTTTCATCTAAAGATACAGAAGTGATTTTATACATAAAGAGTCATCATAGCACAGTTGCTACTAAACTTCGTGGAACTAATTTAAAGGTTTAAAGGCCGCTCATGAATGGCACAGGCAAGGGACACTGACATTGCCCTATTAAGCAGGACAATGCCCTAGAGACTGACCATATATCATATGATCAGCTCCCAAACCCCCTCTCCACCCAAGCTAGGACCACGGAGGGCCTGGCAATGGCTGCTTATGACTCAACAGATAGACCTATAGGCTCCCCCAAAACCCATCATCTGTAGCTCACAATGATGGTGAGGTTGCAGCGAACAAAGAAACTAACGAGGTTGAGTGAACCCCAGTCTGGCGTTTACCAATC